>NC_036840.1:20658554-20816859 GCF_002910315.2 Salvelinus sp. IW2-2015 | reverse complement strand
TCCAATACCTTGACTTTGTTGTCCTTAAGCCATTTTGCCACAACTTTGGAAGTATGCTTGGGGTCATTGCCCATTTGGAAGACTCATTTGCAACCAAGCTTCAACTTCCTGACTGATGTCTTGAGATGTTGCTTCAATATATCCACATCATTTTCCTCCCTCATGATGCCATCTATTATGTGAAGTGCACCAGTCCCTCCTGCAGCAAAGCACCCCCCAACATGATGCTGACACCCCCGTGCTTCACGGTTGGGATGGTGTTCTTCAGCTTGCAAGCATCCCCCTTTTTCCTCCAAACATAACAACGGTCATTATGGCCAAACAGTTCTATTTTTGTTTCATCAGACCAGAGGACATTTCTCAAAAAAGTACGATATTTGTCCCTGTGTACAGTAGCAAACCGTAATCTGGCTTTTTTATGGCGGTTTTGTAGTAGTGGCTTCTTCCTTCTTCCTTTCTCTGAGCGGCCATTCAGGTTATGTCGATATAGGACTCGTTTTACTGTGGATGAAGATACTTTTGTACCTGTTTCTTCCAGCATCTTCACAAGGTCCTTTGCTGTTGTTCTGGGATTGATTTGCACTTTTCGCACCAAAGTTTGTTCATCTCTAGGAGACAGAACGCGTCTCCTTCCTGAGCGGTAGGACGGCCGCGGGGTCCCAAGGTGTTTACACTTGCGTACTATTGTTTGTACAGATGAACGTGGTACCTTCAGGCGTTTGGAAAATGCTCCCAATAATGAACCAGACTTGTGGAGGTCTACAATTTTTTTTCTGAGGTCTTGGCTGATTTCTTTGGATTTTCCCATGATGTCAAGCAAAGAGGCACTGAGTTTGAAGGTAGGCCTTGAAATACATCCACAGGTACACCTCTAATTGACTCAAATGATGTCAATTAGCCTATCAGAAGCTTCTAAATGTCACGCCCTGACCATAGAGAGCCCTCGGGGTTCTCTATGGTGCAATAGGTCAGAYCGTGACWAGGMGGTGTTCTAGTCATGAATTTCTATGTTGGTGTGAGTATGGTTCCCAATTGGAGGCAGCTGATGATCATTGCCTCTAATTGGGGATCATATTTAGTGTGGTCCTTTTCCCACCTGCGTTTGTGGGATATTGTTTTGGTTTAGTGCTATGTGCGCTACGTATGGCACGTTCGTTTATTCTTTGRTGTTTTGATGGTTRACTTTAATAAATATGTGGAACTCTACTCACGCTGCGCCTTGGTCCGCTTATTATGAATACAACGAACGTGACACTAAAGCCTTGACATCATTTTCTGGAATTTTCCAAGCCGTTTAAAGGCACAGTCAACTTAGTGTATGTAAACTTCTGACCCACTGGAATTGAGATACAGTGAAATAATCTGTCTGTAAACAACTGTTGGAAAAATGACTTCTGTCATACTCAAAGTAGATGTCCTAACCGACTTTCCAAAACTATAGTTTGTTAACAAGAAGTTTGAGTGGTTGAAAACTTGTGTATGTAAACTTCAGACTTCAACTGTATGCTAGGCTAGTGGTTAGAGTTAGAAGTTAGGGTTAGGGTTAGGGGTTAAGGTTAAGGTTAGGGCTGAGGTTAGGGTTAATGTTAATGTTAAGGTTAGGAGTTAGGTTAACTAGACACAGCCGCCGGCTGATTTGTTTTCTTGAGCGAATGGTCAGGGGGCCGGAAAATTATTTCAAGTATTAAAGAAACTGCAAATTGACCGCAATGAGCCCAAACAGATATAATATTTGACTAAAACATCATGTCAATCCTTTCTTACATTTGTATACAATCACATACAGTACAAGTCAAAGGTTTGGACACCGACTCATTCCAGGGTTTTTCTCTATTTTTACTATTTTCTACATTGTAGAATAATAGTGAAGACATCACAAATATCAAATAACACATATGGAATTATGTAGTAACCAAAAAAGTGTTAAACAAATCAAAATATATTTTATATTCTTCAAGGTTCTTCAAGGTGCATTGATGACAGCTTTGCACACGCTTGGCATTCTCTCAACCAGCTTCATGAGGTAATCACCTGGAATGCATTTCAATTAACTGGTGTGCCTTGTTAAATGTTCATTTGTGGAATTTCTTTCCTTCTTAATGCGTTTAAGCCAATCAGTTGTGCTGTGACAAGGTAAGGGTGGTATACAGAAGATAGCCCTCTTTGGTAAAAGACCAAGTCCATATTATGGCAAGAAGTTGCTACATTGAAGAATATAAAATATAAAATATTTGATTTGTTTAACACTTTGAATGAGTAGGTGTGTCCAAACTTTTGACTATTACTGTATATCTCTCTATGCCTGGGAATCCTTTCTAATTTGAAATCACTTGGAGCTGATTTGCTCGTGTTTTTACAGCCTTTGGCGTGCCACCAGTTTTGGAACTCTGGGTTAAAGGGATTTATGGTTAGGGTTAGGGGGTTAGCTAAACTAGGCATTAGGGGTTAAGGTTAAGGTTATGAGTTAGGTTAAAGGGTTAAGGTTAGGGTTAGCTAACATGCTAATTCATTGCAAAGTAGCTAAAAAGTAGTAAGTAATTGCAAAGTTGCTAATTAGCTAAAATGCTAAAGTTGTCCGTGATGAGAGTTGAACACCCAACCTTTGGGTTGCTTGACATTCGCGTTACTTGCTTAAGTAACCATCTGTCTTATGTAACCATACCAAATGTAACATCTCATCGGCCCTAGTAATTTGAGTGTCCAGCTTTTCATTTAGTATGTTACGTCTTTCTGAGTGAGACCAGGCTGCCTTAATAAATACCAGGAAGGGCTTGAACTTTAGTCCCAATTGGGCGCTTCTGAGTAATAGTTATTAAAGTTGACTTTTCACCTGGATTTGGACTGGAAATGTCAGAAACCTGTACTGCAATATAGGTCATTGTAACAAGCGCCACATATGTCATTGTAGCCTACTGCTATTCCCAATTTGGGACTAGCCTATTTTGTTTTGACTTATTATCTAATGGTTTGTGGAAAGAACTACTGTATCTAGTATCCATATTCAATATTTCTTTTACTCATAGCACATTTATTTACGTGCATTAGTCTGTTAAGAACTACATGAGTCTGCTGAGGGGAAAAAACTCATAATAATGTCCGGAACAGTGTGAATGGAATGGTATCAAACAGCTGGAAACAATGTTTGATGTATTTGATACCATTCCACTGTATTCGCTCCAGCCATTACCACAAGTCTGTTTCTCCCCAATTAAGTTACCAACTACCCCCTGTGGTTAGAACTATCCAAAGATAAGGAGAAGATAAATATGAGAGTTAGTAAGGCGTGTTTGAGCTTCCTCGCCGTCCAAATTGATGATATTTGCCACAGAGAGAGCAGTGTGTGTGGTGTTAGTGTGTGTGTGTGTTAGTGTGTGAGCAGCAACGGAAGTGTGTCCATTACGTTCATCGCCATCCTAGAAGTATCATGATTAGCTGAGGACCTGTCTCTCTCTCTCCCCCTTTCTCTCCCCCATTCTCTAACTCTCTCTCTCTCTCTCTCTCGCCTTCTCTCCCCATCCCACCCCTCCTTCGCTTTCTCTCTCCATCTAAGGGATGCGTCATTCTCAAACTGCCGGGTCAAGTGGGAAACCAGTGTAAAATTATAGCAGAGAGATTAAGGTGAAAAGAAAGGAAGATTGGAGAGAGGACAGAGAGTTGATGAAGAGAAAGAAAGGGAGATGGAGAGGGAGAGAAAGAGTTGAAGAATTGAGAATAAAGAGGAGAGATAGCGAGAGAGAGGGGAAGACAGCGAAAGAAAGGAAGAGATGAAGAGTTGAGAAGAAACAAGAGAGAGAGAAGGAGAGAGGGGGGAGAGAGAGAGACAGCGAGAGAGAGAGAGACAGGAGTGAAAACAAATCAGCCACCTCCTGCTACCCCTTTACATGCACACACTGCACCATCAACCCTTCTGAAAGGCGAGGTGAATGAATCTGAAGAACCTGCTTCTGCTCACTTACTTTCACTCTCCATCTAAAACTATTCCCTTTCTCTTTCATTACTCCACTATACCTCCCTCCCTCCCTTCCTCACCTCCCGCTCACTCCCCCCACCCCTCTTCCTTTCTGTCTCACTTTACCGTTGAAAACCCTTTCCCTTCATTACTCCCCCCTCCTACCTCCCCCCTCGACTCCGTCCCTTCCACCCTACTCCATCCATCCTTCTGGCAATACATTATCTCTCCCCACCAGCTATTATTTCTTTGACTCACTACACAGCAACCACCACACACAATACCGCCCTGACAAATTACTGTCTGACTCTCTGCTGCCCACTAGGGACACACACGCACACACACACACACCAACACAACAACACACACACACACACACCACACACACACACACACACACACACACACACAACAAACCACACACACACACCACACACACACACACACACACACACACACACACACACACACACACACACACACCACACACACACACAAACACACACACCCCACCCTGACAGCTTTAGACTGACTCTACTGCCACTAGAGGCGGGGACTGCAGTCCATTCATAAAAACTGATGGGGGGGAGGGAAGAGAAAATAATCAGAATCACCTAAGTTCGCCAAAGACATTTGAATGTACAAGAATTGTATATATCATACATAAGATGACCCCTTGCTCCGAGCCCCTATTATTAAACAATGCAGGTTTCCTACTCGTGGAAATTCTACGCTTGACCCCTGCTACACGCCTTTTAGACACGGGTATAAGGCCGTCTCCCATCCTCKTTTCAGTAAATGACCATGATGACAATTTGCTGATCCCTGTCTACAAACAAAGACTCAAGAGGGAAGTTCCGGGGGTCAGGTCTGTACACCGTTGGCCCGACCAATCGGAATAGAGGATGTGATACTGATAGTGTCTTTCAAAACCCTAATCAAAAACCATGGATTGATGGCAGCCTTGTAGGGAAACTGAATGAGAGAGATGCTACTTATAAACA
This sequence comes from Salvelinus sp. IW2-2015, assembly GCF_002910315.2. Lineage (NCBI taxonomy): Eukaryota > Metazoa > Chordata > Actinopteri > Salmoniformes > Salmonidae > Salvelinus > Salvelinus sp. IW2-2015. Next base: position 20,811,906 of record NC_036840.1, on the reverse strand, counting down.
CGGCAAGGTGACCCGGGGACAATAGTATGGTTAAACGGTGCAATTACAACGTACGCAGATCGATAAAGATGGCGAAAACACAAGTACAGGGGGAAAAAGTAGCGCAATTCAGCGGTTCCGACACGAGGCGTATTTGGCATGGTCTCCTAACGATCACGGATTACAAAAAGAAAGCCAGTCACGTCGTAGACAACTATGCCGCCCTACCGAACGAGCTTAACACTTTCTCCTCACACTTCGAGGACAACGACGACTCTGAGCTGCCGAGAGCCCCCGAGGAAAACGAGGGCTATGTACTTACGTAAGTCATTCAAACGTGTCAACCCTCGCAAGGCTGCCGAGCCAGACGGCATCTCTAGCTCAGGCCGCTATCCCCACCTGCTTCAAGGTGACCACTGTCGTCCCTGTCCCCAAGAAGTGAAAAGAACCTGAACTGACAACCGTCCCGTAGCACTCACCTCCGTCATCATGAAGTGCTTCGAGAGGCTAGTCAAAGACCATATCACCTTGGTATGCGGAATTGGAGACAAGTGGGAGTGGAGTTGCTGTGTGGGAGATAGAATGATGGTCAAAGATTTAAAAAACATTTTTAAATAAAAAAGTACATTTCAATGACACTGAGGGGCAGTGTTTTTACAACTAATGCCGGTTTGCCTGAGGCTGATGCCATGCAGGTGTTTGTACACATATACACACACTCTCATTCAAATAAACGCACACATACATGTAATAGTGCCAGACATGCACACAAACATATACAGTTGGCATTGCTGTTGTGATTTTAGTTGTCCTTGATGTCCTTTGTTTTAAATGTATTATTTTGTTTTATTATTTTCTTGTGTTGTTGTTTGCTGTTTTCTTCTGTCTTTTCCTTGTTTTCTCTTGGTTGTTGGTGCATTGGGGGGTTCTTGGGGTTGGGGAATGGAATTAATTGTATTTTTTATTTTTCTTCTTCTTGGGTGGGGGCTGTGGGAGGGGTCTCGAATGGTTGAGGGACAGCTATTGGGGAACTGTGGGGGGATCTTGGAGGGTTCGGGTTCACGTTTTTTGGCCTGGTGGTAGATCGGTCAACGTGCCATTGAGCAGGGCATTGACCCTGGATGCTTCTGTGTGTCACTCTGAATTGGAATCTGTTGGATGAATGGTATGATGTAGTTGTTGAGCGGCTTCACCGCAAGTATATTGTATGTTTCGAATATTCAATAAATAAAATAAAAAAGACTGTATCAACTCCTTCCACCTCGACACACTCGACCCTCTCCAATTCGTCCACCACGCTGACAGATCCACGGACCATGCAATCGCCATTGCACTGCACACTGCCCTCACCCACCTGGACAAAAGGAATGCACATGTGAGGATGCTGTTCATCGACTACAGCTCAGCCTTCAATACCCCAGTGTCCTTGAAGCTCACTGCAAAGCTCACGGCCCTGGGACTGAACTTAGGTCTTGGACTTCCTGATGGGCTGCCCCCAGGAGGTAAATGTAGGCAACGTTACCTCCTCGACACCGATTCTCAACACGGGGGCCCCACAATGGTGCGTCCTCAGTCCCCTCTTGTACTCTCTGTATACCCATGACTGCGTGGCCTCACACAGTACCAACTCCATCATCAAGTTTGCTGACGACACAACAGTAGTAGGCCTGATTGCCAACAATGATGAAAAGGCCGACAAGGAGGTAGGCACTCTGACGGCGTGGTGCCAGGTAAACAACCACTCCCTCAACGTCAACAACAACAAAAGAGCTGGGGGTTTGGTCGTGATTGACCTGAACAATTTTTCCAGAGGGGAGTCTTTGGAAGAGGGGGAGACCAGGGTAGAATGGAACAGCAATGATCTTTCCTGCACAGTGACCTTTCCCTAGAGTCGTGCAGGACCTTAACGGAGGGCAGGTGGCAGCTGATAACTCTCTCAGCAGACCGGACAATCCTTTGCAGTTTGCCCTTGGACCGGGCAAACGTATTCCCTAAACAGTGATCGAGGATGTGAGGACGGAATCTATTGCTGTGTTTACACAGGCAGCCCAATTCTGATCTTTTTTTCCACTAATTAGTCTTTTGACCAGTCACATCAGATCTTTTCAAATCAGATCTCTTTCAGAGCTGATCTGATGGTCAAAAGACCAAAGAATGAAAAAAAGATCAGAATTGGGCTGCCTGTGTAGAACCGTATCAGTATTGTCTGTGAGAGCTTAATAGCGATAGTCATAAGTAAAGACGTGCAGGTAGAGGATCTGACACACCAAYCTTATTCTGTAGATAATGTATTAGAAATTATAAAGCTTTCTCATTTCCTATATTGCCTTAGCAAGGCTTTTACAATACACCAGGTATAATTGAATAGGTAAGTCTAATATTGTTGTTCCTCCTTTCCTTATATACTTTATTCTGTTTTATCCTTGGCTACTGTTTATGTTACCCCTGCCAGTACTTTATTTTGTTCCAAATAAAACCACTTGGTGGCGCCTAATTGAACAACAATGTAACTAAATGTATGAAAGCTATGTTACTCACAGAGCTGTGTTGGATAGTAATGTTCTTTAATTCTCTTTGGGATCCAATTAGTCATTCTAATTAGGTAAATACGTATGTAAAGTGTTTTAGTATTCAGGAACAAGCACTCAACACACACACACGTTTTACCCTGGTTGAGAAGGACGGAATGGAGTGTGTTTCTGATTGAACAGACAAACACCTAAAAGCTGAAAGCTCTGTCCTCCAACCAAGGGCCTTCCTTTTAACTACAATATATATTTTACTATACACCATCCTGTTTCATTGATAACTGTCAGATATCAACRGCTATTAKGATATACAGGTACTGTACAGTACATATAAAATCAAATGTTATTGATCACATACACATGGTTAGCAGTTGTTATTGTGAGTGTAGCGAAATGCTTGTGGTGTAGCGAAATACTTGTCTGGTCTGGTATGACGTCAATTATGATTTCACACATATTGATATGCTACAGTTACTGGCTGATAAGGTATCATAAACTAAAGCCACTGGATYCAATTGTATTATAAGATAAGAGTCAGTAACCATGTATTCATTGTCTTACAGAGAAAGATCATTGAGRTTACTGGAGCAACAATATCCAGCTCTTTTCTCTGTGAGATGTAGTGAGTCAGTAACCATGTTTTGTGAGAGCTACTGTACAGTAGCACGACAGCGTCAGTCTTCATTCAGTTCATTGAGTTCAATTATCTGAATCACCTTTTACCTACAGTACTGAATAACAGACATACTGTATCGATTAGACAGCAACAGGGATTCATAGAAGTGCTTTCATTCATGTTTTCCATGGCCCTTCCATTGCAGCTGACACACAATTAGCTGTCATTTCCCCCCTTTTTAGCTCCACCTGCTTCAGTTATAAATGGATACGAGAGAGAGAGAGAATGATCACCAACATTCTATTCATTTATTCTTATTGATACTGATTTGCATTTCATAGTCATGATGAATCACAGTGATTTGGTAGACTTGTCTTTACAAAAATGTACAATGATTTAATAAGAAAACATTTATTCCTGTAATGTCCCATTATAAATTCTTGCATCATCCCAATCGTTTAAAAAAAATCATATTAACTTCTAAAGTGCTGGCTTTGTTCCAATCAATCAATCAAATCAATATAAAAAGTCTTACATACTATACTGTATGATATATTATGTATATTGATTACATGGCTAACCCCCCCCCCCCCCCAGGGGGGTATGTTTAGGTTTTTCCCTAGCACTACACAGCTGATTCAAATAATCAAAGCAAGATAATGTGGAAAACCCTTCTCTAAGTCTCATTTGCACACTCTCTCACTGTCTTCTCTTTTGCTATCCTCTGTTCATCTCTCTCTCTCCCTCCCTCTCTCATCCTTTCCACATCTCCTCACATCCCTCTCTCCAGAAATAGTTGTTCCCGGTACTCTCTCCACCTCCTCACCCCTGTGTATCCCTCACAGAACTCCCTCACCCCCTCCCATAGTGACTTATTCAGATACACATGAACCATCATCCTCCCCTTCACCTCCCTCCTCTCCCTCACTTTCTCTAAATGGCCGGCAAGTGCCCTCTTTGCTGAAACTAGATCAGTTCCAAACATATCGATATTGAATCTCAGCGATCCTCCCTTGTACGGGATTGGATAAGGCGSAGTGTAAAAGCTGAGGAAGGAAGGTCTTTCCGGCTTGTCGGCCAACCAGGTGAGGTTTCGCCTTGCTAAGATCTCAAGGTTTCCTTCGATTGGTTGTAAGGGCTGCCAGTCTTGGATAATGGCACCACCAGGAAGTTGAACCCTGGAGGGGAGTTCAGGATCAAGGAGGATGTTCTTCAGGTGTTGCTCATCCTCTATCAAAACCATTTGAGGGACGCACCCACCTGGCTCACTTCCTGTGGTGGAATGTAGTTTGTTCCTCAGGTGTGAGACGAATCCCTCGAAACTGTCGGCCTCCCCGATGAATGAGAGAGCAGCCTAGAGAGAGAGAGAGAGAGAGAGAGAGAGAGAGAGAAAGACAGAGGGAGATTGAGAGGGGATGGGGTGGAGAGAGAGGGGGGGGGAGATAATGAGGGAGTGGGAGAGAGAAATTAAGAGAGAGAAAGAAAAAGAGTGGGTGAAAACAGTGCAGAGCAAACATATAGACGAGGGGGATGAAGCGGAGGTAGATGTAAAAAGAAGAAAAAGAGGGGTGGTTTGACACCTGAATTACGAGTCCATTGTGGTGTTTTCCCCCTTGTGAAAGGTGCAGCAATAGTTTGTGTGTGTGTGTGTGTGTGTATCTGTGTGTGCGCGCAAGTCTCTTAGCAATACAAGCACAGCCTATCCCTAACAAGCTCCCTCAGAAACTCAATGAATAAATCATCCATTCAACTTTATTGGCTGAGGTCAAAAGTAGAGCAATATATGGAACAGGTTCCATTTTGGAACAGGTTCCATTTGGGACGCACACTTTGACTCAGTTAAATTAGATATAACCGGTCTCCATGTGGTCCTCAATTGGACTACTACCGCAATAAACCAGTCTAACTGTTTCCATTAGTACACAGCACTGTTTCGTATTGTATTCACCACACCAGTACCCATGACACAGGCTTGCATCCCAAATGGCACCCTATGTGCGCTGTAGTGCACTGGAGACCTATGGGCCTTGGTCAAAAGTAGTGCACTATATAGGGGATAGGGTGCCATTTAGGACAGACACACATGCTGTTTCTTCCTTTAGTCAGGTGTTCTTTGAAAGGCAGTTGTATAGAGCACCACACAGCCACACGCTGAGACAGACTTTTAACCCCTCTGTGTTTCCAGTTATAAGATACTGACATTTGGGCTGGTTTCTAGGAAGAAATAGGAAATGCAGACAGTCTGTCTGGACATTTGCCTTTCAAATGGCTTTGACACAGAAGTAAAAATTCCAAAAATAAAATTCATAGAAATACAATGTACAGAAGTGCTGACTATTTCAACCACTTTTATCACTAGAATAATATTGCCATTGATAAGCTGAGTCAGAATTTAGAGATCTGCACAGAAGGTGGAGCAGCAGGTATTCAAATACAATTCAGAGAAGTACTGTGAATCCACTTTGAGATTATGTAAGGCAATGTACACACTGTGTAATGTACACACTTTTTGACTGGGTGAACTCAGCAGAAGGTTGCTAAAAGATTATTAACTTGTTTTGATATCTCAAAGGTGCATTTCATCGATGAATTAATGTCACTGGGGTTAGGGTTGAGCCAGAAGGTGGACACTAGAGTTAGGGTTGTGGTTAATGTTAGTATAAGAATATTTTTGAAGATAAATACATAACGCAGAGGACTAGGATTAACGATCAATAGGAGTTGGTTTTCAGTTCAACATCTGTTTAGGATCTGTGGGATGTCAGTCTTGAACTCAGAGCTACGTGTGCTACATTCTGTACATTGAGTCGGGGGCAGGATACTTGATATTTGGTCATTGGCTCAGTTGTCCTGCAAGGACTTCTGATTGGTCAAACCCGGGCTAGAGTGGGGGGGTTATAAATGGCATCCTGTTCCTTTGTTCGGTGGGGAAAAGCTGAGGACAGGGGAGACTGAACATCTGAACATCTACCTCCCAGCACAACATCTTGATTTGTCCTCTGAATAAACCAGTTTTTCTCCCCCTGATTTGCTTTGGAGTTTGTGTTATTGAAGAATAACATAAATTGCTAACACTTGGTGCTGTGACCCGGATGAATTGGTCTGAACAACAACAAGAAAAACGTATCAACTGTGTGTTGATTCAATGGAAAGAGAGAAGGCTGTGTGCAACCCACATGGGGGGGGCAACTCTTAATCTCCTGATTGATGGCAGAGTTGCTGGTTGAGTCTAGACCAATATCATTTTAAAAGAACCAAATCAGGTTAAAATAGTGCATGCAATAAGTGATATGTATCTGTGATGTATAAGTGCTCAAGTCCTTTGTTTTATTACGGAGTTTAGTCCTTTGTTGACTCTATTAAAAGGTTGGAGTCCTTACTCTATGAAAAGGTTTGAGGCCTCTGTTTTTGTGAAACCTTGTTGTATAGAAATTAATTGCTCGTTGAGAAGCAATTTTTACACGTGTGGTTAATGTAAGCCTTGTAAGCATTCAACAAGCTTTGAGTGAACGTAAGTTATGGTTAGCTCATGCAACCCCTACTAGATATTTTAACTAAGTGTTCGTTCTTGAAGAGGTTTGGGTCCTGAAAAGGGTTTTATATATATATATTTTTTTTTTGGGGGGGGGGGGGGGTTAAATAAAATACATTAATATAATAATATATATATATATATATATTATTCAACTTTTTTAGTTAATTTATATAGTCTATTGTTAATTGAGAAAAACCAACTCTAGAAAAGGGGTGTCACATATCTTCTGCGATGTGAGCATGAAAGCAGATTTTAAATCACTGTCTAGCCATTTCAAAGTTAGAGCAGGAGACACGGGTGGAAAAAGTCAGACGTGACCCTCTGTCCCCTGTATCTATTCTCCCACTGAATTGGGCAAGGCAGATCAGGCTTCAAGCAACTGGTCAGCACTGCCTGTCTTTGAGTCAACAGATTCCTACAGCAGTGACAAACGATGTCTTAGGCCAACCAGAACACAGGCTGTAAAAGGAAGTAAAGACAAACTTCTAGAGACAGTAATCACACATGAATCAGCATCTCCAAAACAGTTTGGATGAATGTCAAAAACTTTTAAGCATCCACGAGATGGGTTATCAGAGTTGTGCAGGTTCCCGAGTGAAACCAACAACATTATTCGTTCAGTAAAAGAGATAGCTGGTGTTGATTTCATTGTTGCAGATTCTGGTCTGGTGCTGGCAACGAGAATATCGGCGAAAATAAAAAATCTAGTTGATGAGAAGTGGCCAAGAGAAGAAAAGGGTCCGTCTAAGGGAAAATGGAATCAAGACAACACCCCAATGACACAATACTTGTGCAGAAATTTGAAGGCTCTCTCCAGCTCAGCAGCAGAGTTTGCTAGATGCTGTTAGGGGTAAACTAATAGACTCCCTGGAATATATGTGAACATGATGGTTAACAACTTTGCATGTAGATTTTTTTAGTAGATAAGGTGCTGAAGCCACTTGTATTTCCCATAGCTTGATTGCATAAACATACAGTGGGGAGAACAAGTATTTGATACACTGCCGATTTTGCAGGTTTTCCTACTACAAAGCATGTAGAGGTCTGTCATTTTATCATAGGTACACTTCAACTGTGAGAGACGGAATCTAAAACAAAAATCCAGAAAATCACATTGTATGATTTTAAATTATTAATATTGCTTTTATATCATGACATAAGTATTGATCACCTACCAACCAGTAAGAATCCGGCTCTCACAGACTGTTAGTTTTTCTTTAAGAAGCCCTCCTGTTCTCCACTCATTACCTGTATTAAACTGCACCTGTTTGAACTCGTTACCTGTATAAAAGACACCTGTCCACACACTCAATCAAACAGATTCCAACCTCTCCACAATGGCCAAGCACCGAGAAGCTTGTAAGAATGCATCAGGGGAGTAAAATTGTAGACCTGCACAAGCTGGGGATGGACTACAGGACAATAGGCAAGCAGCTTGGTGAGAAGGAAACACTGTTGGCGCAATTATTAGAAAATGGAAGAAGTTCAATGAGTACGGTCAATCACCCTCGGTCTGGGGCTCCAGCAGATTTCACCTCGTGGGGCATCAATGATCATGAGGAAGTGAGGGATCAGCCCAGAACTACACGGCAGGACCTGGTCAATGACCTGAAGAGAGCTGGGACCACAGTCTCAAAGAAAACCATTAGTAACACACTACGCCGTCATGGATTAAAATCCTGCAGCGCACGCAAGGTCCCCTGCTTAAGCCAGTGCATGTCCAGGCCCGTCTGAAGTTTGCCAATGACCATCTGATGATCCAGAGAGGAATGAGAAGGTCATGTGGTCTGATGAGACAAAAATAGAGCTTTTTGGTCTAACTCCACTCGCCGTGTTTGGAGGAAGAAGAATAGTTGAGATACAACCCAAGAACACCATCCCAACCGTGAAGCATGGAGGTGGAAACATCATTCTTTGGGGATGATTTTCTGCAAAGGGGACAGGACGACTGCACCATATTGAGGGGAGAGATGGATGGGGCCATGTATCGCGAGATCTTTGGCGCAAACACTCCTTCCCTCAGTAAGAGCATTGAAGATGGGTCGTGGCTGGGTCTTCCAGCATGACAACGACACGAAGCACACAGCCATGGCAACTAAGGAGTGGCTCCGTAAGAAGCATCTCAAGGTCCTGGAGTGCCTAGCCAGTCTCCAGACTGAACCAATAGAAAATCTTTGGAGGGAGCTGAAAGTCCGTATTGCCAGCGACAGCGCCCGAAACCTGAAGGATCTGGAGAAGATCTGTAGGGAGGAGTGGGCCAAAATCCCTGCTGCAGTGTGTGTGCAAACCTAGTCAGAACTACCAGGAAACGTGTATATCTCTGTAATTGCAAAACAAAAGTTTCTTCTGTACAAATATAAGTTCGCTTTTCCTGTAGGCCTCAAATCAGAATACTTCAATGAATTCATGCCAATAGAAAGTGTGCACCTCCAGCTTACATGAACAAGAATCATACCCACTCGATTTTTGACTGGCCATGTTCCTATAGTTTTAGATTCCGTCTGACATCATAGTTCGCCCAAAGTGTAGCCTAGTGTATCAAAATCCCCATATTACAAAGGACCTCTACATGCTTTGTAAGTAGGAAAACCTGCAAAATCGGCAGTGTATCAAATACTTGTTCTCCCCACTGTATATGTCCTCAGTACACGGGCAAGAAGATGAGATTAACAGGAGTGTGGGGGTGGGGGGGGACTGAGACAGATATGAAACAGACCAAACCATTATCAATTCCAATTGGTCCAATGAAGATTGATGCAGGAATCTACAGTTCAGAACCATGCTATTTGGACTACGAAGACAAATGAGTGTGAAACTTTGGATATCGAATCAGTGTGCTTGACAGGTGTTGCCCCACCTTGCACAAAACAATATCCCATTAGCAAGGAAGCTATGGACTAAAGTAGTGAGTAAAGATCTATGGGACATGGGTATAGTTGATAAGACACCATGTAATCCAGCTACTCTGATGCTTCCTCCAGATATCACATTACTTGAACACGACTGTTGTGAGTTGATGGGATCATAGAGTCATTCGTTATAAAACCCTGAGTTTATCTTATACACAGACGGTTCAAGCATTGTGGAGGGGGGTGTGAGGCAGGCTGGGCATGGGTAGTTACTACAATGGACAATGTGATAATACAAGGCACGTTAGATTTGAGAAAAGCAGATGTTCACTTTATGAGTGACACAATGCTTAACTATTGCATACAATTCACAGATCACTGCACCTGTACATAGCCCATCTGTAATATAGCCTATCCAACTACCTCATCCCCATACTGCATTTATTTATTTATCTTGCTCCTTTGCACCCCAGTATCTCTACTTGCACATTCATCTTCTGCACATCTACCATTCCAGTGTTTAATTGCTATATTGTAATTACTTCGCCACCATGTCCTATTTATTGCCTTAACTCCCTTATCTTACCTCATTTGCAAACACTGTATATAGACTTGTTTTTTATTTTTCTCTATTGTATTATTGATTGTATGTTTGTTTTACTCCATGTGTAACTCTGTGTTGRTGTATGTGTCGAACTGCTTTGCTTTATCTTGGCCAGGTCGCAATTGTAAATGAGAACTTGTTCTCAACTAGCCTACCTGGTTAAATAAAGGTGAAATAAAATGTAAAAAAAATAAACAACTCTCTAATGGGGAATAACTCCCGAGGGGGGACATGACGTAGTGCCAGGACAGTGGGTGATGGTAAAAAAAAATATGTGACAGAGACATTAGGGCCAAAATGGGAAGGTCCTTAAGTTTAGCTCGTAACAAGGTCAGCAGAAAAAGTTCAAGGAAAATCAAGATGGATACATGTCATTCATTGCAAGGTTGTCCATATTCATTGCAAGGTTGTCCATTTTGATAACAAAGCGGAGCCTGGAGAATAAAGAACTGATTGATTAGCAATCGGGGGCCAATCTCGGGTGAAGAAGCATTGTAAGATGATCAGAACCCGATAAGCTTCTATGTTGTACACCACAGTCGTCATATTAGGGATATCTAGGTGAAATGTCCAACATTTTTCCTGAAAATTGGGACATGCTTACTTTGGGAAATCTATGTGAAATATCAATTTCTCTTGAAACCGGGACATGTTACTTTCACTTTTTTGTTTCCTTCGTTACAGGTTATGAGAATCTACAGTCTGAAGCAATATCCTTCGATTCAAGGACTATACCTGAAACGATACAAGATCACCGGTCAAGTGCAACGGAAGAAGAATTCCTCACTGCCGGCAGACTGTCAGAACATCATGTCTAATAGTTATCTATGTGGGACTGATACCAGTGTGGAAGAACTGGTCACTTTTAAAGGACTTGGTGAATGATTACCTTGACAACAGGACGATTGAATATTATTGTCTTGCAGACAAGTGAACGATGTTTGAAATGATTTTACTTGTGTTTTCCATCTTATGGTATTTTCTAAAATAGCACGGGAAGTTATTAATACGGATAACTCTTTGGAAATCCTAGCTAATAGTACAGTAGTGAGTCTTGAGTTAATTACAGCTGAGATGGTTGCCATTCGGACTGGGGCGATGCAAAATCGTTTGGCCCTGGACTATCTGCTGTCCGCACAAGGGGTTACARGTGCTGTGATTGGTGCTGAATGCTGTACTTACATTCCTGATAATTCTGAGGAAATAACTGACCTAATCCAAAAGATCAGGACTGAGGGCGCTAAATATCATGATTACAATTCCAGATGATCTAGGTTTAGTCATGTGGTTGTCTTCCACATTCGGCACATGGGGAAGTTCTAGTGGGCATGATACTTCCAGTAGTGGGAGTTATGGTAATTTTTCTTATCCTCATCCAGGTTATCAAGTGTGCTATTGCCCGACGTTTGTCTGCTAAGATCCGACGGTTACGTGATAGGGGATATCATAAGAGTCATCGACCGTGTCCTTTTGGAGATGGGTGTCAGTGGTGTTCACAGGAATGTGGTGGGGATCATAATCATCACACCAAGCCTCATGATTGTGGTCCATGTGCCTGTGGTAACTATCCTCGGTGCTGTAGTGAACCATGCACCTCTCAGCTGTGGTATCACAACTGTTAATACCGGTCTACTACAACTTTGTGTGAAATCTATTTCTTATTGCAACGGCAAGTACAATATGCCCTTTGTGTTTTATAGAAATGCAAGGTGTTTAACGTAAATGATTTTATGCTTACTGCTAATGTTTTTTATTCTGTCTATTTTTTCATGTTTTCTAAAAATACATTTTAACTAGATTTACTTTTAAATGGTCTAAGGGGGCATATAAGAATATTTTGAAGGTAAATACACAACGCAGAGGAAAAGCTGAGGACAGGGGACACTGAACATCTACCTCCCAGCATAACATCTTGATTTGTCCACTCTGAATAAAGCTATTTGTCTCCCCCTGATTTGCTTTGGAGTTTGTGTTATTCAAGAATAACATAAATTGCTAACATTAGGGTTAAGGTTGAACCAGGATGTGGACATGAAGATAGGGTTAGGGTTGAGGCTGGAGTTAGGGTTGAACCCGGATGTGTACATGAAGATAGGGTTAGGGTTGAGGCTGGAGTTAGGGTTGAACCAGGATGTGGACATGAAGATAGGGTTAGGGTTGAGGCTGGGGAGATACCCCAATATCTCTCTTCTGATCCTCCTATGTAAAAAATAAAATAAGTATAACAGACATTTTGCCGTAACATGAATGTACGCACTTTTACACAAGGAGTGTTGGGTACATACAGGCTACGCCGTATCATGTTAGAGATTGTGAAACGGACTTCTGTTCAAGAAAAGCATGCTATGAACACTTATGAGTACGTCTTATACCCTGACCACACCGCTCGCGTCGCGCACACGAGCGTTGCAAAATAAAATGTAGAAATCTATGTTATTCAATTATTGCACCCACACTGCTCGCGAGCGTCTGCGTTGCCAAGCGCTAAAATAGAAATCAGTTCTATTTCTGACGCAGATCGCGCTGCAAGTTCTGCCTCTCCCATCTCCTCATTGGTTTATAGAAGCAGGTACCCACGTGCCATCTCCTCATTGGTTATACCCACGTGGGTGATTGAAAGACGAACTGTGTTGCCGGTCGTCGTGGTAATACTATGAAGGTTTAGATGCCAATCACCATATAAGTTCAATGATGAAAAAGCCTGGAAGGAGGAGAGATGACTAGAAACAATTTGGTTGACCGTTTTGTGTGTGGATTAATTGTCTGAGTAGAGGACCTTGTGCATTTCAGGTAAAATAACAACTCAATGTTTATATCCCAGGACAAATTAGCTAGCAACAGCAAGCTAGCTAAATAGGACAAATGAGCTAGCAAGTGCAAGCTAACTAGCTACATTCCCATTTCCATAATTCCATTTCCTAAATTAATGTCATTGGTTCAGAGTTTGTTTTGATATTTTAACCTGCGTGTCGTGATCACGTTTGGTGTGGGGGGGACAAAATAAATGTATGCACGATGGCGCACACGCGCATCCGGTTTGGGTTCCGTGTCAGGTTTATCTCAGGCTGGGGATGTTGTGGTGGATTGTCTTGGTGAAAGTAAGCGGGAGAGTCTCACAATGGGCTCTGGGAAACAGACTGTGTGGGGTGGGTAGGAGGTAGGTGGAGAGGTTAGTATTGGGGAGGGTTCAGAAGGGAAACTGTCTGGATTGGTTTTCCCTTTGTTTTGTCCGATCATCACAACTTTCTCCACCTTTACCCCTTTCTCCATAGTCACCACCCCAGAGAGGTCTTGGTGTGTATTGGGTTGGGTCCCTGTGTTGGGTTGTGGTTGAGGGTTTGGGTTAGGGTTGTGGTTGAGGGTTACGGTAAACAAAACCCTTCAAACAGTTTTCTACACCACTCAGATTTTTTAAAAGGTTGAGTGTTTGTATAGTACAGTAAAGTAAATTATATATAGTAAAGTATACAGTAGTATAGTATATATTAGTATAGTATGAATTATAACTCACCCGTCTCCCTAGCTCTGTGAACTTGGATAATGCCTGTGTGGGCCCAGCTGAAGGGTCGTCAGCCTTGGTTTGTCTCTTGGTCCTGACGCTGGGGTACAGCTGCTGGATGTACTGGTCAGCAAATCTGTATATGTATACATTTCGTACATTTGTCTTTAATTTACGATGGACTTGAGCTGTGTATGTGACGTTATTTGGTGTTTACTATGTTTGTTGCTGTTCTTTTTTGTTGTTGTGTGTAAAAAAATTAAATCTGCAAACGAATAAATCATATAAAAAGATCAGCAAACCTCTGGATAACCCTAGCCACGCCACGACCCCTCTCGCTGGGGCACACCCTCAACCCCTCCACCACCACCGTACACCCCTCGTCAACGATTAGACCAGACTCCAGCGCCACCTGGGGGAGAGGGGAGGGATGACGATGGATTTAGGGATGGATGGAGGAGGCAGAGGGAGGGAAGGATGGATGGTAGAGAGGGAGAGAGGGAGGGATGGAGAGATACAGAAGGAAGAAATAGGGATGGAAGTAGAGAGAGAGAGAGAGAGAGAGCGAGAGCACTACACACTGACCAATTTGCCGTCTCTGCGTCCCAGTATAACCACTCTGTCAGGCTCCGTCATCCAACCGGCATAGCGATGAGGCAGGTAGTCATTCCCTCCGTAGATGTTAACAGAAATGGACATGACGTCATCGTAGTCCTTTTGTTCAGCCACCCAGAATGTCAGGCCGTCGCTCTCCCCAACACAGCTACCTGCCATGGTTTCTGTCCTGTAAAAGTTGTGGTTTACAAACAATGGAGTAAAGAATTATTGGCTATATATCAGTGATCAGCAACTGGTCAATCGCGATCGACTGGTTGATCTCCAAGGCATTCCTAGTCAATCGGCAAACATTTATGTAAAAAAAAAAAAAACATGAAGACTTACATTTGTTTTAATTTATTTTTGCTGTTTATTGTTGTTTTTGTTTTTAGAGGGTGTTGCGGTAGGTGCAGCCGATTCAGCTGCCCTGCGCACTGGATAGGTGAAGTGTTCCCATTTTTTCCCCCGAAGGGTCCAGAGAGCAACTCAAGTGTACTACAAGCCTACTGCTGGCCAATCGCATGGCTCAGATTACAGTGTCTGCAGTAACGTAGCAGGTGTAAAAGAAAGGTACAGCAAAGTTGATATTGTGAGATTTCAAAACGTTTAAAACCATGACTAGAGAGAGACTGTCAATGAATGCAGCAAAGAGCTGCTGTTTTTATGAGTGAGTTCCTGTTTAAAGTTCCTACTCAGCACTGTCAACACTTTTTATTCAACACTTTTATGAGCAATAGAATGCAACCTCATCCTACTTCCACTTGCGCTACAACCAGCACTGCAGCTGTAATGAATGAGTAGGAAAGTGTATCGATAGGCTTGCGTTGTTATTATTAGTGGCAGGGGTCTTTTTTAATATCGAGGAATATGTCACTCTGTTCATAGGAGTAACAACAATTTGTGCACGAGGCAGAAATAATACGGTGCCACCTGAGTTTTGCCCTCACCTGGAAGACGGTAGAGGTGTGCAGTTCGCAAACAATTCATTATTTTTGATCAACGCTTTTTGACCTGCTCGTGAATATGTTCATTTTAGTCGTTATTTTGACCTGCTAGTGCTGGCCGCAATGAGTCCTTCAGCAGGATTAATGCACGCTCCTCTGGCTCCAGAGACGTGCTCCGACCACCAACGGTCTGTCATATGCGCGCAGGAAAATAGATCAAGAGCATAGAGAAGAAAAATACATGTTTAGAAATGATAATTGATCGCATGGTGCAAAAATGACTGCAGTTAATTGATTATTGAATGTTATGGATACAGCTTTGTAGAACCAAAACTTACATTACACAGCCTCCGCTTAACAAACTCGAACACGATTCGTTTTGGGGTTGCAGTTCATGAACGACTGTGCTTATCATCTTGCCTGGCTACCCATACTTCTTGCTCTGGCCAACGCAACCGGACATTCGTTTCTTCTCCACAATGAGAAGTATGTAGCSAATAACAGAGCAGCGGAATCATTTTGTGTGTCGTCAGGCTAATTATCATCCTCACGGCAGTCAAGCAATGCATTCCGCCAAGAGTCATTCATAATCTAGTCCAGTTACGGCCACAACTAGACCTCGTTTCAAATGTACCAAGAAATAATCGTATTGGTATGCCTAGCAATCAACAAAGTATTCAAACCCCTTTACTTTTTCCACATTTTGTTGTGTTACAGCCTVAATTTAAAATGGACGAAATGTAGATGTGTTTGTCACTGGCCTACACATAATACCACATAATGTCTGTGTCAAAATGATGTTTTTTACAAATTAATTAAAAATGAAAAGCTGAAATGTCTTAAGTTAATACGTATTCAACCCCTTTGTTATGGAAAGCCTAAATAAGTTCAAGAGTAAAGATTTGCTTAACGAGTCACACAGCGGATTCATGGACATGGACACATGGACTCACTCTGTGTGCAATAATAGTGTTTAACATGYTTTTTGAATGACTACCTCATCTCTGTACCCCACACATGCAATTATCTGTAAGGTCCTTCAGTCGAGGAGTGAATTTTAAACAGATTCAACCACAAAGACCAAGGAAGTTTTCCAATGCCTCGCAAAGGGCACCTATTGGGTATATTGGTAAAACAATTGAAAACATTGAATATCCCTTTGACCATGGTGAAGTTATTAATTATAGGTTAGATGGTTTATCAAAACACCCAGTTATTACAATGATACAGGTGTCCTTCCTAACTCAGTTGCCGGAGAGGAAGGAAACCGCTCAGGGATTTCACAATGAGGCCAATGGTGCCTTTAAAACACTTAAGAGTTTATTTGCTGTACTAGAAGAAAACTGAGGATGGATCAACAACATTGTAATTACTCCACAATATATAACAACCTAATTGACAGAGTGAAAAGAAGGAAGCTTGTACAGAATACAAATATTCCTAAAAATGCATCCTGTTTGCAACAAGACACTAAAGTAATAATGCTAAAAAAATGTGGCCAAGCAATTAACTTATGGTCCTGAATAGAAAGCATTATGTTTGGTGCAAATCCAATACAACACAATACTAAGTACCACTCTCCATATTTTCAAGCATAGTGGTGGCTGCATCATGTTATGGGTATGCTTGTTATCGTTAAGAGATGGGGAGTTTTTCAGGACAAAAATTAAATGGAATAGAGCTAAGCWCAGGCAAAATCCTTGAGGAAAACTCAGTTCAGTCTGCTTTCCACCAGACACTGGGAGATGAATTCACATTTCAGCAGGACAATAACCTAAAACACAAGGCCAAATCTACACTGGAGTTGCTTACCAAGAAGACAGTGAATGTTCCTGAGTGGCCGAGTTACAGTTTTTACTTAAATCTTCTTGAAAATCTATGACAAGACTTGAAAATAGTTGTCGAGCAATGATCAACATTCAATTTGACAGAGCTTGAAGAATTTTGAAAAGAATAATGGGCAAATATTGTACAATCCAGGTGTGCAAAGGTCTTAGAAACGTACACAGAAAGACTCACAGCTGTAATTCCTGCCAACAGTGATTCTAACATGTATTGACTCAGGGGTGTGAAATGAGATGTTTCTGTTTTCATTTTCAATACATTTGCAAAAATGTCTAAAAACATGTTTTCACTTTGTCATTATGGGCATTGTTTGTAGGATGAGTGAGATTTAAAAAAAATATTGAATTAAATTTGAATAATGCAAAGAAAAATGGTCTGAACAACAATGCATTGGCAGGGCAATTCAAGCAAAGCCAAAATGCGGTGATAATGTATTGGGCCTATAGCCTTCTGCACAAACCTCATTGCTACAGTACTGTTTTTTGGTGTAATGTTGCATAGGCTTACGTTTTTTTAAGTCATTTAAAAAAAATCAGAGCAATAGATCTCGGCTTGCATTTTGACTCAGAAAGTGATCTTGACTCAGAAAATGTTGGTGACCATTGCTATATATAATTCATTTAAAAGTTTAAAAAATGGATTGAGAATGTTAAGTATTGCTGCTTGTTATCATCTAGTTAAATAAACGTATTTCCGGCATCTGTATGCTTGTCGATTTCTGTGTCTTTATGCGTACGTGTCAGTGAAAGTGTTGAGGAGTAGTGAGCTACATATAGTTCAACTGGTAATTTAACTACATTTTGCAGTAGCTTCCCACTGGGCAAAAACGGGTTAAATCAACATTGTTTCCACGCCATTTCAACCTCCAAAAAGTATGTGATGACGTTGAATCAACATGGGAAACATATTCGATTTGCAAAAAGTTAACATAAGGGCATTTCGTCTTTTTTCACCCAACTTTTAGTCTAAATCCAGTGACATGGTGATTTTTTTGTTGTTGATTTCATGTTGAATTCACATTGACAACTCAACCACATGTAAACCTGTGCCCAGGAGGTTGGTGGTAGTTGAACTAAATTCAAATCTAGGAAGTGTTTTCAGTAGTTAATAAAAAATGTAATAAAACAAAGTATTGGTGAATTAGGCAATCATTTCCTTTCTTTTTCAGCTTCAGACTGGCCTATTTCTCACTTGAAACATCGTTTTTGTGTTTAATAGTGTTTTTTGTGTTTTTGTGTTAATAGGCTAAATTACACGATGTAGTGAACTACTTTTTCAAAGTAACTTAAATTAAGTCAACAGTATTTTTCTTAACGGTAGATTTAGTGTAGCTTAACTTCTTCCAGTGTGAAGTAATTGCTAACTTGGTAAACAGTATTTTCAGAGTAGCTTCCCCAACACCGGTCAGTGTCCCACGTCGGTTCTAAAGTAAGGTGACCAGATTTCTGAAATGAAAACCGGGGACATTTCCAGTTCGGTGGTCAATATATAATTAAAATAGCCAATGTTATATTATCTATGAAATAAAAAAGGGGGACAATTCCGGTTTCATGTATTTATTCTAACAGGCACACTGTGATACAGAGAAAATAACTATATTACAGAAACGCTACAGACAAAACAGAACTGTCCGATCTGAACAGCCATTCAGTGGTCCTGGTAGAATAAGAGCAAAAGAGAACATGCGCAAAATTGAAAAAACAGACAATAGTATATGTGAAATACTTAACAAAGTAAAGAAATAAGATGCTGATGAGATTGGTAACTACATAATATACTTATACCAACCTAATCTGTATATTTCTCAGAAGAAGGTATCTTCTTCAGGATTGCTATGTCTTTGGCCAGCTTCTCCATGAACTCCTGACAGGGGAGGTTGAAGTTTGTCTTCACAATAAGCATGGCCTTGATGGTAGAAACAGTGAACCTATTTCTTGCTGCTGTCCATAGATCATTCATTTGGGAGAACACTCTCTCGACTGGTGCATTACTTACAGGTAAGCACATGACAACAGACGCTAATCTACCCAGGTTAGTGTGTGGGATGTCATTCTCTTTGAAGTGGGTAACCACCGTGCTCCATCTCTGACGGTGTCTGATGTTTTCCATTCTTCAAGCGATCCCCCTTTAGGAACTCTTGCAGGCCAGTAACCTCGTCACACAATGCATCCTCATTGATGGTCACATTGGGGCATTTTTCCTGCAGTGTGCCTGCCTGCTGCCTTCTGGATCTCTTCACGCAGAGGTTGCCTTTTTAAAAGGAGACAATGTAAATCTTTTAGATTATCTGTGTGCTTTCCCCATGCTTGCAAGTAGTTCACAGCCGTAATGAAGAATGATTGGGATGTTTTGAGAAAGCTCTCTTTAGACATGGCTCCATTTTCCTCTAGCTCTCTCAGAAGTCCTCTGACCAAAACTGTAATGAAGTTGTCATCACGTCTTGCAGTGAATTTTGCTTCAACGTTTCTCAAAATTGCAGCGGACTCCACAGCACAGTGGTCCTGGCCTCCAAGCATCTTGATCGTGTCACTGAATACGGTCAAGTTTCCATGGACAAAGGCCAGCCAAAGTTCAGTCAGTGGATCTTTGAACATTGTTCGCAGGACAACAGGGCATTTGTCTTCAGAAATAAAAAAGGATTTCAAATGGCACATTTTCATCACTCTTTCTAGAGCAGGGAGCATGGAGATCCAACGAACATTGCTGTGTCCTAAAATGTTATGGTACTCCTGGCCAACAAACTCACAAAAGCCCTTCAGTCTTTCTACTCTGACGGTGAAAATATGAATAATATATCCAAATATCTTTGTGAGCAAGTACTCAACATCATATCCAAAGCTGTTCTAGCCGTGTTATGAATGATGTGGGCAGGTACTCAACATCATATATCCAACGCTGTTCTGGCCGTGTTATGAATGATGTGGGCAGGTACTCAACATCATATCCAACGCTGTTCTGGCCGTGTTATGAATGATGTGGGCAGGTACTCAACATCATATCCAACGCTGTTCTGGCCGTGTTATGAATGATGTGGGCAGGTACTCAACATCATATCCAACGCTGTTTCTGGCCGTGTTATGAATGATGTGGGCAGGTACTCAACATCATATCCAACGCTGTTTCTGGCCGTGTTATGAATGATGTGGGCAGGTACTCAACATCATATCCAACGCTGTTCTGGCCGTGTATGAATGATGTGGGCAGGTACTCAACATCATATCCAACGCTGTTCTAGCCGTGTTATGAATGATGTGGGCAGGTACTCAACATCATATCCAACGCTGTTCTGGCCGTGTTATGAATGATGTGGGCAGGTACTCAACATCATATCCAACGCTGTTCTGGCCGTGTTATGAATGATGTGGGCAGGTACTCAACATATTCCAACGCTGTTCTGGCCGTGTTATGAATGATGTGGGCAGGTACTCAACATCATATCCAACGCTGTTCTGGCCGTGTTATGAATGATGTGGGCAGGTACTCAACATCATATCCAACGCTGTTCTGGCCGTGTTATGAATGATGTGGGCAGGACAACCTAAGCCAATCACCTCCCGCTGCCGAGCATTTTTAACTTTGGTATGGACATTGGCCCTCCCCAACCTATTCAGTCCTCCAAAGTTGGTATTTGTTGTCGGCAGAGAATGTTTTCCAGGTTACATTTTTAGATGACCACCAGGACCTCAGCTGCAATTTCCTCTGCTGTTTCTCCATTCAATTCAACAAAATCAAGCAGTTTTGTTCCACAGATGTGCTGCCATCATATATCTTACATATGACTACTATTGGCAGCAGCTTTACATGTCCATGATTGGACGCATCAATGGACAGGGACACAAATTCAACCTGGTCTAGGTCCTGTGTTACCAAAGTGGTTGCCCATGGTGCTAACACGTTACTCAATATGGCGTCACATTTTGTCCTAGCAGTTGTGCTGTGCAGTCCATAGATCTGTACTATGATTGTGTCACAGTGTGGTATGGAAAGACACCCTCCTGCACAGCTAAACCATATTCTTCTTGGAAGGCTCTACCTTCTTGAAGAATGTGGTGACAGAGGGCATAGGGCATACCAACACGGGCAATCAGAGAGAGGCTTTATGCTTTTTCGTCTGCTGATGTTCTACCACTGCCGTTCTTCTCCGGCTGCCAATTGAAAGAGAGGAATTACAAAGGGTGCAGTGAACAATTCTATCGTCTTGACCTGAGCGTATAAATGGAAATTCTCTCATGTTTTTCATAAGTGCATTTCCGTTTCTTGGAAAGAGTCATTGTATCTCCTCTGTCTGTTCTTCTTCACTCTCCTTTCTTCACTCTCCTTGTGTCACTCTTCTTACTCTCTTAACTTGTTCTTCTCCTCCAATCTTTCTCCTCCTCTTTTCTTCACTCGTCTTCCTTTCCTTCTCTTCACCTTTCCACCTCACTCTTCTACACTCTCCTTGCTTCACTCTTTTTACTCCCTTAATTTTTCCTTCTCCTTTCTCTCCAATCTGTATTAATAAACAGCATACTATTAGATAAAATACTTTGGTTAATTGATTCCCATTGCTTGCCTCATTTTTGTATTTTATCTCAAAAACATTGTTTGGAATAATAAATTGGCAGGCTCTGTAACCATATCTTTACCTTTCCTCCTCTGTCTCCTTCACTCTCCTTCCTCTCCACTACTAATATTATCCATGAACATTTCTAAATATATTTTCACACTACTTATTATAATGCCAAACCATTAAAATTGTAATCTACAAAAATATTCTCAGAATTAATTGTGCATTCATTTAATATAATCATATTTTCAAAATAGCCCYTCCACTGCATGTTTACATGTGAACGTTTTTTAACCTAGCTACCATAACAGTAACTTAGCTAGCTAACTTAGTCTACATAGCTACCGTTAGCTAGCATAACCTATTTAAAACCTTATAGAGCAGATCATCTAGCTATATAATAAATTGTGACTTAACATCACTAGCTAGTATCTCAAACGAGTGTAACTTACCTGGCTTGAAAAGACGTTTGTGGTGATGTTGTGGATTCACTTGACACTTGCTAGCTTCTGGCCGAGTTTTCCACTAAAACTATCGCGAGCAAGTAGGTAGTAGAAGAAGAGTGAATGAAGCTGCTATAGCGAGCACCCCCTCTACTGGACAAAACAAGCACAACGCGATTGAGACGTCAGCCGGTAGGCTCTGCTGCCCGGTCTTTCTTGCCAAGTAAAATATTTCACTTTGCGGTCTGTTTTTAACGCACAGTTAAAAACGGGGACATTTCCGGGGACAGCTCCAGCCGGGGACAGGCCACCAAAAACGGGGACTGTCCCCGGTGAATGGGGACGTCTGGTCACCCTATTCTAAAGCCATTCAGTGTCCTAGCTGTTACATTGCAACATCACCACCCTGAATTTACTGTAGGCTTGTAATTTACTGTAGGCTTGTAATCAGACAGACAGGCAGCAGGTGTAGTTAGACATTCAACACAGAACAATACACGCAGGCTATGTCAGCCAATATCGAAAACCAATCATTTTAGGCCATATAGGGATCCGTTTTCAATGCACCCCAACAAAACATACAACTTTGTTGTTGCAATGTTACAATTACTTTTCCATTAAGAAGTTGTTAAACATAGGGCTAGACTTGCAAACACTGGGCATTATCACAATAGCAGACGTTTTCTCATTGCAACTTTACCCGAAAAATAATATGATATAAAAAAAAATTACTTTATGTGTAAAGAATCTATATACAGAGAATGAACAACGTTTCATACCCCGTGACTTGCTTTGCCGCCTGGAAATCCTTGAGTTTACTAGTAATCTGCCAGCAGCACAAAAAATAACGTCATATTTATATGGTAATGAGAAACCTTCAAAATAAAAGCCCTCATTTCAAAACATTGCAATATGGTTAAATCATTCAAAAGATGTTTAATTTTCAGCAATGGTCACTTTTGTTGTCCCAACAATAAAAGGCTATTAGTAATTTATGTCTCAGCTAATGTGGGGTGGAAAATATTCAGTAGAGTCTCTACTAACCAAATATGGTTAGTTTTTGAGGGGGATAATGTCACACGGTCTGCTGCTGGCTTTTCACTCTATCCGCTATATAGCCTCCAATACAAAACACTGTTATAGACTGTACATGGGATACATATTGGCTTGTAGAGAGAACTTTTCTACCTGTCTCAGCTAAAGTGAGGTGAAAAATGCTTAGTAGGGTCTCTACTAACTCGATATGGTTAGTTTTGGATGGGGACCGTGTCGTACATATCCAGCAACACAGCTTTAAATGACTTGGTACTATCCATTGTCCTGAAATCAATACCCACTCAACAACAAAAAAGAATCACAAAAGCTAAATGTTTTTTTATCAAAATGTTAAGTGTAATGGATATTAACCAGGCTATTAGGACACGGTGTCATTTTACTTTTTACCCTGCAATATCCAATTGATAGTTACAGTCTTGTCCCATCACTGCAACTCCCCTATGGACTCGGGGGAGGCGAAGAACGAGAGCATGCGTCCTCCTAGTGCATTCGGAAAGTATTCAGACCCCTTGACTTTTCCCACATTTTGTTAGGTTACAGCCTAATTCTAAAATTGATTAAATTAAACAAATCCCTCATCAATCTAAACACAATACCCCATAATGACAAAGTAAAAACAGTTTTTTTGAAATGTTTGCAAATGTATTAAAAAACAGAATTACCTTATTTAGATAAGTGTTCAGACCCTTTGCTATGAGACTCGAAATTGAGCTTGAGTGCATCCTGTTTCCATTGATCATCCTTGAGATGTTTCTACAACTTGATTTGTTTCCAAATGTGGTTAAATTCAATTGATTGGACATGATTTGGAAAGGCACACACCTGTCTATATAAGGTCCCACAGTTGGCAGTGCATGTCAGAGCAAAAACCAAGCCATGAGGTCAACGGAATTGTCCGTAGAGCTCAGAGACATGATTGTGTTGAGGCGCAGATCTGGGGAAGGGTACCAAAACATTTAGTCAGGATTGAATGTCCCCAAGAACACAGTGGCCTCCATCATTGTTAAATGGAAGATGTTAGGAACCACCAAGACTCTTCCTATAACTGTCCGCCAGGCCAAACTGAGCCATCGTGGGATGAAGGGTCTTGGTCAGGCCTTCACCAAGAACCCGATGGTCACTCTGACAGAGCTGCAGAGCTCACTCTGTGGAGATGGAAAACCTTGCAGGTGGACACCCATCTCTACAGCACTCCACCAATCAGGCCTTTATGGTAGAGTGGCCAGACGGAAGCCACTCCTCAGTAAAAGGCACATGACAGCCCGCTTGGAGTTTGCCAAAAGACACCTAAAGGACACTCAGACCATGAGAAACAAGATTCTCTGGTCTGATGAATCCAAGATGAAACTCTTTAGCCTGAACGCCAAGCTTCACATCTGGAGGAAACCTGACACCATCCCTACGGTGAAGCATGGTGGTGGCAGGATGTTTTTCAGCAGCAGGGACTGGGAGACTAGTCAGGATCAAGGGCAAGATGAACGGAGCAAAGTACAGAGAGATCCTTGATGAAAACCTTCTACAGAGCGCTCAGGTTCACCTTCCTACAGGACAACAACCCTACAGTAAGCACACAGCTAAGACAACGCAGGAGTGGCTTCGGGACAAGTCTCTGAATGTCCTTGAGTGCCCCAGACAGTTTTAGAATAAGGCTGTAACGTAACAAATGTGGAAAAAGTGAAGGGGTCTGAAAACTTTCCGAATYCACTGTGGACATATGRATTTAGTCCTGTATMTTATATTAATTCCAAAACAATACATTAATGTACTGATGTTGTGTTGAATATCAGTTGGAAAGACAATACACCGTAACACTTTTTTTTGCTTACCCTGTTTGCTTCCAGTGTGAAATAAAAAATCTTTCCATACTAGAATTTCAAGCACTCTTGTCCTTGCCCAGATGGAGGTGCCAAATACAGATTCTTAGCAGTTGACTGTTCGAGAAGCCGACTGCATCAAAAACACAATGTCAGCATTGATGGACTGGCATACCCTTTAACGACCTACATTAACCTAAAGGTGATGTTGATGGCTGCACCTTTACACATTTAGATCAGCCCAAGGCCAGCCTTAACATGAGCCAAAATATGCATCAATTTAATCGCTTGGCCTGGCAAATAAAATATTTTTGATGCAGTATCCTAGTAAAATCATGTTGCTACAGGTTTCTAACACTCCAATTATGTAGAGCCTTCCAACAATTTTCTTAAACCCACCTTGGTCGCAGTTAATCCAAAGATTTGCCTCTTTGATTAGGGTGTTGGACTGATTCATGGATCATAGCCCATCTCTCCAAATTGTAATTTGCGAGAAAATACAAATTATTGTTACTTGGCCTTATTAGAAGTCCTGTCTTATGGCCTCCTGAGTGACGCAGCGGTCTAAGGCACTGCATCGCAGCGCTTGAGGCATCACTACAGTCCCAGGTACGATCCCAGGGTGTGTCACAGCCGGCCATGACCGGAAGACCCATGAGGCGGCGTACAATTGGCCCAGCCAGGATTTCCTTGTCCCATCGTGCTCTAGCGACTCATTGTGGCGGCCCGGGCGCCTGCAAGCTGACTTCGGTCGCCAGCTGGACGGTGTTGCCTCTGACACATTGGTGCGGCTGGCTTCCAGGTTAAGCAAGTAGTGTGTCACGAAGCAGTGCGGCTTTGCAGGGTCGTGTTTCGGAGCACCCGTGGCTCTCGTCCTTCGCCTCCCCCGAGTCCGTAGGGGAGTTGCAGCGATGGGACAAGACTGTAACTATCAACTGGATATCACGGGGTAAAAAGTACAAACAATTATACTGTGTCCTAATAGCCTGGTTAATATTCATTATATTTCACTTGTAAATAAATTCGATTTTCATTTTGATAAAAAAAACATTTAGCTTTTGTGATTATTTTTTGTTGTTGTTGAATGGGTATTGATTTCAGGACCATGGATAGTACCAGTTCATTTAAAGCTGTGTTGCTGGATATGTACGACACGGTCCCCATCCAAAACTAACCATATTTGGTTAGTAAAGACCCTACTGAGTATTTTCAACCCCACTTTAGCTGAGACAGGTAGAATAGTTATTGATAAAAGTCACTTTGTCCGATTTCCATGGTTTTCAAAATGTCCCGCCAGGGTAAGCCTTCATGAAATACAGCCCTTATTTTATGTGTTTCTAAAATCCCCTAAGGGAAAAATGAATGGTGAAAAAATTATTGGAACCATTTCCCTGTTTGACTGCTAGGTTTTATGGGTATTATGACACCTCCACTGTGTGGCTCTATTCCAGTGGGGGCAATAGAGAGGGCAGAGCAAAAAGCCAGCAGCAGGCCGTGTGACACAGTCCCCCTCAAAAACGAACAATATTTGGTTAGTGGAGATCTGACTGAGTATTTCCCACCCCAGTTTAAATGAGACAGGTTGTACATGTATTTCAATACAACCCAATAAATATCCCATATACCCCTCAAACTCAACTCTGGACCTTGAAGCCATATTTGGACCTTGGACTCTGGACCTTGAAGCAATTAATTATCAGGTAGAACAGAAAACCAGCAGACTCCAGACCTCATAGGGTAGGAGTTGAATACCCCTGCCATGTATAGCGTATTGTATTGCAGTGAATGGAATGGGTGGAGTAAGGAGTCGCCAGCATTCTGTTTTGGAAACTCTATTGAGTAATTCCAATAACATTCATTTGTATTTTATAAAGTGTATTTCTTCAAATACAGCCTACACAATAGTTTTAAATATCAGCATTTGTGTAACGTTAAAGAAATGCTGGTATAAAATCAAATACATCAACATTAACAATGTATTTTTTTAAGGTGGTTGGCAAGTGCTTTGGTAAACAGTGTTGTACTGACCATAGTCCGATATATATATATTATTTTTTCTTCCAAAGTTTATACATGTCTTTGCAGGAAGAACTCTTATTTATTTTTTAACTGCACTCCCCTGCTGCCAGCACAATATCCTGCTGCTAGGAGAACAGTAATTGCGAGTTTGAAGCCTTTCCTTTCCTGCTGCAACCTGGACTCAGGGGTAGGTGTAACTATAATTAAGCAACATGGAGGGTCATGAGTACGGTATTTTACATTTTGTTATGGTATGCTTCATTTTGGGAAGTCCATCAAATTTGTATGATGACAGTTGAGCGGAAGTGTATCATACACTTAGCAAATTACATTAAAACTCAGTTTTTACAATTCCTGACATTAATCCTAGACATTCCTGTTTAGGTCAGTTAGGATCAAACTTTATTTTAAGAATGTGAATGTCGAATAAATAGTAGAGAAATGATTTATTTCAGCTTTCAGTTTCTTTCATCACATTCCCAGTGGGTCAGAAGTTTTCATACATCAATTGAATTTGGTAGCATTGCCTTTACATTGTTTAACTTGGGTCAACGTTTTGGGTAGCCTTCCACAAGCTTCCACAATAAGTTGGGTGAATTTGGGCCATTCTCTATACCGCTGGATACAACTGAGTCAGGTTTGTGCGGCCTCTTGCTCGCACACATTTTTTTCAGTTCGTGACAAATTTTCCGTAGGATTGAGGCAGGGCTTTGTGATGGCCACATCCATACCTTGACTTTGTTGTCTTAAAGCCATTTTGCCACAACTTTGGAAGTATGCTTGGGTCATTGCCCATTTGGAGATCTATTTGCAACCAAGCTCAATTCCTGACTGATGTCTTGAGATGTTGTTCAATATATCACATCATTCCTCCCTCATGATGCCATCTATTATGTGAAGTGCACCATCTCCTCTGCAGCAAAGCACCCAACATGATGCTGACACCCCGGTTCACGCGTTGGAATGGTGTTCTTCAGCTTGCAGCATCTTCCTTTTTCTCGCAAACATAACAACGGTCATTATGGCCAAACAGTTCTATTTTTTGTTTCATCAGACCAGAGGACATTTCTCCAAAAAGTACAAATATTTGTCCCGTGTACAGTTTGCAAACCGTAATCTGGCTTTTTTATGGCGGTTTTGTAGTAAGTGGCTTTTCCTCTTCCTTTCTCTGAGCGGCCAATTCAGATTATGTCGATATAGACTCGTTTTACTGTGGATGAAGGTATTTGTGTACCTGTTTCTCCAGCATCTCACAAGTCCTTTGCTGTTGTTCTGGGATTTGATTTGACTTTTTCGCACCAAAGTACGTTCATCTCTCAGGAAACAGAACACGTCTCCTTCCTGAGCGGCGTAGGACGGCTGCGGGCTCCATGGGGTTTCCTTGGTACTATTGTTTGTACAGATGAATCGTGGTACCTTCAGGCATTTGGAAAAGTGCTCCCAATATGAACCAGACTTGTGGAGGTTACTAATCAATGTTTTTTCTTCCTGCACCTCCCGCGTCTTGGCTTGATTTCTTTTTTGATTTTCGCCAATGCTTGCGAGTCTCAGTTCAAGCAAAGAGGCGATGGGAGTTTGAAGGTAGGCCTTGAAATACATCCACAGGTACACCTCCAATTGACTCAAATGATGTCAATTAGCCTATCAGAAGCTTCTAAATGTCACGCCCTGACCATAGAGAGCCCTCGGGGTTCTCTATGGTGCAATAGGTCAGAACGTGACAAGGTGGTGTTCTAGTCATGAATTTCTATGTTGGTGTGAGTATGGTTCCCAATTGGAGGCAGCTGATGATCATTGCCTCTAATTGGGGATCATATTTAGTGTGGTCCTTTTCCCACCTGCGTTTGTGGGATATTGTTTTGGTTTAGTGCTATGTGCGCTACGTATGGCACGTTCGTTTATTCTTTGCTGTTTTGATGGTTTACTTTAATAAATATGTGGAACTCTACTCACGCTGCGCCTTGGTCCGCTTATTATGAATACAACGAACGTGACACTAAAGCCTTGACATCATTTTCTGGAATTTTCCAAGCCGTTTAAAGGCCCAGTCAACTTAGTGTATGTAAACTTCTGACCCACTGGAATTGAGATACAGTGAAATAATCTGTCTGTAAACAACTGTTGGAAAAATGACTTGTGTCATGCACAAAGTAGATGTCCTAACCACTTTCCAAAACTATAGTTTGTTAACAAGAAGTGTGAGTGGTTGAAAAACGAGTTTTAAGTGTATGTAAACTTCAGACTTCAACTGTATGCTAGGCTAGTGGCTAGAGTTAGAAGTTATGGTTAGGGGTTAAGGTTAAGGTTAGGGCTGAGGTTAGGGTTAATGTTAAGGTTAGGAGTTAGGTTAACTAGACACAGCCGCCGGCTGATTTGTTTTCTTGAGCGGATGGTCAGGGGGCCGGACCATTATTTCAAGTATTAAAGAAACTGCAAATTGACCGCAATGAGCCCAAACAGATATAATATTTGACTAAAACATAATGTCAATCCTTTCTTACATTTGTATACAATCACATACAGTACAAGTCAAAAGTTTGGACACCGACTCATTCCAGGGTTTTTCTCTATTTTTACTATTTTCTACATTGTAGAATAATAGTGAAGACATCACAAATATCAAATAACACATATGGAATTATGTAGTAACCAAAAAAGTGTTAAACAAATCAAAATATATTTTATATTCTTCAAGGTAGCCACCCTTTGCCTTGATGACAGCTTTGCACACTCTTGGCATTCTCTCAACCAGCTTCATGAGGTAATCACCTGGAATGCATTTCAATTAACTGGTGTGCCTTGTTAAATGTTCATTTGTGGAATTTCTTTCCTTCTTAATGCGTTTAAGCCAATCAGTTGTGCTGTGACAAGGTAGGGGTGGTATACAGAAGATAGCCCTCTTTGGTAAAAGACCAAGTCCATATTATGGCAAGAAGTGGCTACTTTGAAGAATATAAAATATAAAATATTTGATTTGTTTAACACTTTTTTGGTTGATACATGATTCTATGTATTATTTGATATTTGTGATGTCTTCGCTATTATTCTACAATGTAGAAAATAGTAAAAATAAAGAAAAAACATTGAATGAGTAGGTGTGTCCAAACTTTTGACTATTACTGTATATCTCTCTATGCCTGGGAATCTTTTCTAATTTGAAATTACTTGGAGCTGATTTGCTGGTGTTTTTACGTCTTTGCTCGTGTTTTTATAGCCTTTGGCGGGCCACCAGTTTTGGAACTCTGGGTTAAAGGGATTTATGCTTAGGGTTAGGGGGTTAGCTAAACTAGGCATTAGGGGTTAAGGTTAAGGTTGTGAGTTAGGTTAAAGAGTTAAGGTTAGGGTTAGGGGAAGGGTTAGCTAACATGCAAATTCATTGCAAAGTAGCTAAAA
Source organism: Salvelinus sp. IW2-2015 (assembly GCF_002910315.2). Taxonomy (NCBI): domain Eukaryota; kingdom Metazoa; phylum Chordata; class Actinopteri; order Salmoniformes; family Salmonidae; genus Salvelinus; species Salvelinus sp. IW2-2015. The sequence continues at coordinate 20,781,639 of NC_036840.1, read as the reverse complement.
AGTAGTAAGTAATTGCAAAGTTGCTAATTAGCTAAAATGCTAAAGTTGTCCGTGATGAGAGTTGAACACCCAACCTTTGGGTTGCTTGACATTCGCGCTACTTGCCTTAAGTAACCATCTGTCTTATGTAACCATACCAAATGTAACATCTCATCGGCCCCTAGTTATTTGAGTGTCCCCGCTTTTCATTTAGTATGTTACGTCTTGTCTGTGAGACCAGGCTGCCTAATAAATACCAGGAAGGGATTGAACTTTAGTCCCAATTGGGGCCTTCTGCGTAACAGTTATTAAAGTTGACTTTTCACCTGGACTTGGACTGGAAATGTCAGAAACCTGTACTGCAATATAGGTCATTGTAACAAGCGCCACATATGCCATTGTAGCCTACTGCTATTCCCAATTTAGGCTAGCCTATTTGTTTTGACTTATTATCTAATGGTTTGTGGAAGAACTACTGTATCTAGTATCCATAATTAATATTCTTTACCTCATAGCGCATTATTTTACATGCATTAGTCTGTTAGAACTACATGAGTCTGCTGAGGGGAGAAAAACTCATAATAATGTCCGGAACAGTGCGAATGGAATGGTATCAAACAGCTGGAAACAATGTTTGATGTATTTGATACCATTCCACTGATTCCGCTCCAGCCATTACCACAAGTCTGTTCTCCCCAATTAAGTTACCACTAACCCCCTGTGGTTAGAACTATCCAAACTTTACCCAGTTAGGTCACTCCCATAGAATTCTATGGTCACTCCCACTAAGGCCAACTTTGAACCGTTGATGTATGCGTTGTGCTACATTTCCTGGGAACGAGGTTAGTGAATAAATGGTCTTGTGTCGTCCCCCAGTGGCCTCCCAAAAAAAGCAGGCATATTCTAGATGTCAAGTGAAGGACTCAAACACTTTTGCTAGTTCTGATTTTTAATTGAAACAAAAGTATAAACATTATAGACCTACATTATATACAGAAATTGCAATCACAAAACCAGATACACAAAATAAGAATCACTCGCTGTCTTGCTCCTTACAATAACAGATCGGTTGGCTATAACAGCTCTTTTTAGAATCTAAAGTTCATGCAACCCATTATTATATTTAAAAGCTAAATGTTCTATTCACATCGCACTAAATTTGACCATACAGGAAATGTTATAAAAAAGCTCTGCTTGAAAAAGCTCTGCTTGAAAGACATTCCCCTGCTTCTTCTGTCTGTTAACAGTATACCAGTTACTGTATGCCACACTGTTGCGAGCTCAAATTTGAGAAACAGCTGAGCGACGGCCGAGACGTCAAACCCCGTTTTCCAGTGTGTGTGTGTGGTGTGCAGTATGTACAGTCGGTCGGTCGGTCGGTCGGTCAGTCGGTCTCTGTCTGTCTGTCTGTCTGTCTGTCTGTCTGTCTGTCTGTCTGTCTGTCTGTCTGTCTGTCTGTCTGTCTGTCTGTCTGTCTGTCTGTCTGTCTGTCTGTCTGTCTGTCTGTCTGTCTGTCTGTCTGTCTGTCTGTGTGTGTGTGTGTGTGTGTGAGTGTGAGAGAAACATCTGAGTGATGGCTGAGACGTCTAACCACATGTACATTGTTCACAGTAAACAAAAAACCATGGCGATTACCTGTGAGTTTAATTTTCACTCTAAATGGGGCAATAAGTATTAATCGTATTGAATGACAGCTAACCTTAGGAGGTCAGGGTTATGCACCCAATGTCAACAGTACATTATTCCTCCCAACACACACGTACACACGCATGGTCCGCACACACACACAGACGCACAGACACACACAACAACACAACACACCCTCCCTTCATGAACCTCCTCGCTGGAGGGTTAGTCTCTGGTTTCTTCAGTTTCCTCCTTCTCTGTTCCCATGTCTGGTTCCAGTTCCTCCCTCTGTGCAGGGAGGGTTGATGGGAAATTGGGTTCTAGTTCTAAATGACATTCTGATTCTTGAACCTCCATCTGTGTTCCAGGTTCCAGGGCTAATGGATGGATAGGTTCAGGCTCAGTCTGTGGTTCCATGGTTCCTTCAAGGGTTGGTTGAGGGTCTTGTTCTTGTTCTAGATTAGGTTCTAGTTCCGGTTCTTCTGGTTCCTCTCTCTGTGACGCACGATGATCCCCCAGAAGAAAATAGACCTGATGACGATGATGACTTTATCAAATACTCTACAGTAGGTGTGTGATTTCTGTGTTATTTGGCATGACGCACAGGCTTCAACAAACATTATTTTTGCTTTGTATTCACGTCGTATAATCTTTTTCAATTTCTTTGTTTTCAATTGACTGTTTTGTAAGGCAAGCTTTCCTTATGCATAGACATATTCATTTAAAAAAACTTCTGAAAGAAAGATATACCTTTTGTGGCCCTAGTTCTGACGCTTGTTGTGGCCCTTGCTGCTGTGGTCCCTGCTGTGTTGTGGGGCCCCAGGCCTTAGCCGTCCCCTGGTAGGCCTTCCACAGCCGTCCATACAGCAGGTCCTGCTTGATCTTAGTGTACAGCTTAGAGGGGTCAAAACCCTGGAGCTGGTGGTGAGGGGGTGAGGGAAGGGTGGGTTGATGGGGTGGCTCCTCTGTGACCCCCTGGATGGTATAGAGAGAGAGGGGGTAGGGCAAGAGAGACTAGGTGATATGCATGTTGTTTTGAAAATAATTGGTAACTAATGTTTCAGTTGTCCTTTTATTCTATTCTATCATGTGTAAACACTATTCTGAAGCGGGAGACTCATATTTCCCTCACTAACTTTAAGCATCAGTTATCAGAGCAGCTTACAGATCATTGCACCTGTACATAGCCCATCTGTAAATAGCCCATCTAACTACCTCATCTTCCCCATATTGTTATTTATTTCATTTATATATATTTTTTTTTCTCCTTTGCACCCAAGTATCTCTACTTGCACATTCATCTTCTGCACATCTATCACTCCAGTGTTTATTTGCTAAATTGTAATTATTTCGCCACTACGTCCTATTTATTGCCTTACCTCCCTAATCTTACTTAATTTGCACATACTGTATATAGACTTTTCTATTGTGTTATTGACTGCACGTTTGTTTATTCCATGTGTAACTCTGTGTTGTTGTTTGTGTCGCACTGTTTTGCTTTATCTTGGCCAGGTCGCAGTTGTAAATGAGAACTTGTTCTCAACTGGCTTGCCTGGTTAAATAAAGGTGAAATTAAAATAAAATTAAAATAAAAAGTGTGAGAAACTTATGAGCGATGGCCGAGACATCAAACCGCATTTACCAGTGTGTATTTGTATGTGTGTGTGAGAGAGAGAAACGGCGGAGCGATGACCTAGTCGTCTAACCACATGTACATCATTCACAGTGAACAACAGGAAACCATGGCGATAACCGTGGTGACGGTGCCCTGTGGGTTTTCATGGTAACGTAGGTTGCTATAGTTACAGAGGTCACTCTAGCCATAGAGAGAGGAAATGCTTTATCTCTATGACTCTAGAAAGGCTTGTGATTAGGGAGCCTACATTAGATGAAGTTAGGCCAATGTATTTTGGCAATGGTCCAAGGTAGCCTACTTTCAGTGACATCAATGACGTTTTCAGTGGGCTTTAGGTTAGAATTGCCTTGCAATACTTCATTTGTTTTCCATTGTGTCAAAAAGGTATGTAGGGGATGTTGAGCTGGAAGAATAGCTGACAGAATAACTTTACCTCCGAGTCTGTATGCTGATCTGTCAGATAAGTCTCCACCTCGAACACTCGCCTCCTGGAAAAATATATAACAGCAGATAGCTGAGAGCTGAGGACTTTTGGTGTTATAGTCAGTGCTACTGGAAACTTTACTGATAGAGAGAGAGAGGCCCGTCTTTCCATGTGATTGTGAGAGAAATAAAAGCGAAAAAGAAGACAGAGAGGAAGATAAAGCAAATAATATAGAAAGAGGGAGTGAGATAGACATTTTTTGCAAGGAAAAGAGAGAGAAGGAATGCGAGAGAGTTATAATGATAAAGAAACACAAAGAGGAGAGAGATACAGAGATGAATGATATTGATATACATATATATACAGTATATACACTGAGTGTACAAAACTAATATTGAGTTCCCCCCCCCCCCCCCCCTTTTGGCCTCAGAACAACCTCAATTCGTTGAGGCTACAAGGTGTCGAAAGCGTTCCACAGGAATGCTGGCCCATGCTGACTCCAATGCTTCGCACAGTTGTGTCAAGTTGGCAGGATGTCCTTTGGGTGGTGGACCATTCTTGATACACACAGGAAACTGTTGAGTGTGAAACACCCAGCAGGGTTGCAGTTCTTGACGCACTCAAACCTGTGCGCCTGGCACTTACTACCATACCCCATTCAAAGGCACTTCAAGCAATAAGGGATCATAGCTTTCACCTGGATTCACCTGGTCACTCTGTGTCATGAAAATAGCATGTTTTTCACCTAATGTTTTGTATACTCAGTGTATATATTTATATACCAATCAAAAGTTTGGTCACACCTACTCATACAAGGGTTTTTCTGTATTTGTACTATTTGCTACATTGTAGAATAATAGTGAAGGCATCAAAACGATGAAATAGCACATATGCAATCATAAAGTAACCAAAAAAGTGTTAAGCAAATCAAAATATATTTATATTTTATATTCTTAAAAGTAGCCACCCTTTGCCTTGATGACAACTCTCTTGGCATTCTCTCAACCAGCTTCAAATGGAATACTTTTCCAAAAGCCTTGAAGGAGTTCCCACATCTGCTGAGCACTTTTTGGCTGCTTTTCCTTCACACTGCAGTCCAACTCATCCCAAACCATCTCAATTGGGTTGAGGTCGGATGATTGTGGAGGCCAGGTCATCTGATGCAGCGCTACATCACTCTCCTTCTTGGTCAAATAGCCCTTACACAGCCTAGGGGTGTGCAGAGGAAACTCTGGGTCTTCATTTTCCTGTGGAGGTCCTCATGACAGCCAGTTTCATCATAGCGCTTGATGATTTTTGCAACTGCACTTAATGAAACTTTCAAGTTCTTGAAATTTTCAGTATTGACTGACATTCATGTCTTAAAGTAATGATGGACTGTTGTTTCTCCTTGCTTATTTGAGCTGTTCCTGCCATAATATGGACTTGGTCTTTTACCAAATAGGGCTATCTTCTGTATACTACCCCTACCTTGTCACAACACAAATTATAGACTCAAACGCATTAAGGAAAGAAATTCCACAAATGACCTTTTAACAAGGCATGCCTGGAATGAGTAGGTGTTTCCAAACTTTTGAGAGAGAGAGAGAGAGAGAGAGAGAGAGAGAGAGAGAGAGAGAGAGAATGGGTTTGGTTGACGAGTAGGTACCTGCGGCAGCAGTGTCTGCAGCAATACTTCAAGCAGTAGTAGAGAGAGATGGCGATACTGAGGAGACAGATGGTAGATCCCACTACTAGCAGAGCCCACTGCTCCACTTGTCTCTCCTCTAGTAAACCCTGTGGGCCTTCTGACTCCTGGGCCTCCTCTGTGAGTAGACCATAGATAGACACACATTTAAACATGCTCACATAAATTCACACAAAATTGTGCATACAAACACTACCTAACCCAAGTGGGTTGTAATGGCAAGGTTGAACTTGTGTTTTGGTGAATGTTGTGAAATAACATTATTTTAATGTTTTTTATGGATAGTTGTGATCAATAAAGAACAGGAACCAGAGAGGGGAGAGGAAGTGAAAGAGGGGAAATAACAGGATGTTTGGGATAGGAGAGAAACAGACAAACAAGATAAAGGTAGAGAGAGAGAGAGAGCGAGTACCTGTGCTTTCATTAATCCTGGTATTTGTACACTGCTCCAGCGCTCCAGAGGGAAAGGTCATGAATTTACAGCAGAACTGACTCTCCTCCAACACAGTGCTACCTCTCAGCCTGAGCGTGTAATTGCCGCTGGAGGCGTTACCCTGGATCTCCACAGTATCGTTGTACTTCGGGAACACGTAGGTACCTTAATGGCATATATTATATTATTAATATATATTAGATTATATATCTAAGTGTGTTATTCTTATGGCATTTTATGTTATGTAAATTCTGCCTTCCTTCAGTTCTTTTGTAAACTGGGACCAATAATCAATAGTCAAAGTTAAAGCAAGTAATATGTATTATTATGTATTATGTATTAATATGTATTATTATATTAAGTACCGAACACGGGATGGAAGATGCCCAGTTTCAATCTGGTGGTGGTGTGGTTCGAACTGCTGGTCATCTCCCAGTTGATCTGAGAAACAGTGTCTTTGTCCCCCATGAGACGACAGGTGATAGATAGGTGATCTCCATCCCATTTGTGAGATACAGAAATCCCACTGTCTGTCATGCCTGTGGGAAGTAACAAAGTAGACGTTTTTGCGGCAAAGTTGTGTAGGTGCTAGTAAAAACGACAGCCACTTCCAGTGAAATAATGCTGACACCATGTTTTTGTGGATCATACACTAAAGACACTAGAACACGTATTCAGACAGGGGTGTAAAGTACTTAGGTAAAAATACTTAAGTACTGCTTAAGTAGTTTTTTGGGGTATCTGTACTTTACTATTTATATTTTTGACAACTTTTACCTTTACTCCACTACTTTCCCGAAAATACACTGAGTTTACAAAACATTAAGAACACCTTCCTAATATTGAAAGCGTTCCACAGGGATGCTGGCCCATGTTAATTCCAATGCTTTCCATGGTTGTGTCAAGTTGGCTGGATGTCCTTTGGGTGGTGGACCGTTCTTGATACACAAGGGAAACTGTTGACCTGCAGTGTTGCAGTTGTTGACACAAACCGGTGTGCCTGGCACCTACTACAATATCCTGTTCAAAGACACTTCAATCTTTTGTCTTGCCCATTCACCCTCTGAATGGCAGACATACACAATTCATGTCTCAATTGTCTCAAGGCTTAAAAATCCTTCTTTAACCTGTGTCTTCCCCTTCATGTACACTGATTGAAGTGGATTTAACAAGTGACATAAATAAGGGATCATAGCTTTCACCTGGATTTGCCTGGCCAGTCTACAGTATGTCATGTAAAGAGTATGTATCCATAATGTTTTGTACACTCAGTGTATGTACTTTTTACTCCCATACATTTTCCTTGGCACCCAAAAGTACTTGTTACATTTCAAATGCTCAGGCAGGACAGCAATATGGCCCAATTGACGCACCTATCAGTTTAACGTGTTGTTATCCATAATGCCTCTGATCTGGCGGACTCAATAAACACAAATGCTGCGTTTGTAAATTATGTGTGTTGGTGTGTCTGTAAATAAAATAAAACATTTAAAGAGAAGTGTGCCATCTGGTTAGCGTAATATAAGGAATTTGATGTATAACATTTACTTTTACTTTGTACTTTTACTCAATTATGACAATTGAGTACTTTCTCCACCTCTGTACTTAACTACATTTAAAACTAGATACTTTTAGACTTTTACTCAAGTAGTATTTTGTTGGGTGACTTTCATTTTTACTTGAGTCATTTTCTATTAAGGTATCTTTACTTCTACTCAAGTATGACAATTGAGTACTTTTTCCACCACTGCATTCAGACATGTAGGCACACACACGCACACACACAAAGGTCAAAACCTGCAACATACTTTTCTTTTTGTCGAAAACTTGCACTTTTTAAATCAGCTGGATGTGTATTACCCTACATTCAACTGTTAAAATAGGTTTTAGTATTGCATAACCATAACAATGCAATGTAATGAAACCTTGGGTTTTTGAAGACCACAACAGAAATATGTCAATTTTTTTTACATGCTCAATTGTTATATTAATTCAGTTTTTGCTAAACTAAAACTTGAATCTTATTCTAAATGAGTTAGTCTAACCAACCTGTCTGTATCAGCATGAGGACCAAAAGAGTGCAGACACAGCGTTTTCTCATATCTGACTCTGTCATCTGTCACAATGTTCAGCCTTCTCCTTTCCTCTTCACTTGTTGTCTTTTTGTTGTGTTTTCCAGTTCAGTTTCATCCGTTTATTTTTTTTTACCGCTGTCCTTTTTTCCAATCCACCATACTTTTTCTAATTTGCTCATTCCGTGTTTCTCTGAGTGTATCTCTGTCTTCACACCAATTTTTGGTCTCTGATTCACAACTCTCAACTTCCTCTTTCCGAACACTTCCGGCCTTAGCACCTTTCAAATGATTTCACTGTATGTATCTCTGTATCTCTCTCTCTCTCTCTCGCTCTCTCTCACTCACTCTCACTCACTCACTCGAAAGGAAGAGGAAGAGGAAGTGAACAGAGTCACGATACAGCTTCTGACATGTTCATGGTTTACTTCGGTTTTCCCATTCTGCTTTCATTTTAACTACACACACACGTGCACACTCACACACACACACACACACACACACACNCACACACACACACACACACACACACACACACACACACACACACACACACACACACACACACACACACTGACTCAATGAAGCCTGAAACACAGACATTATAGAACCATGAGGTTTGTGTGGCTGAAAAGACAGTACCCTAAAAAAAACAGAAACCAATAACATATCCTATCACTAATACTAGGATGCAGCTTTGGATCTCTTGATGTGGTTTGGACAGCAGTTATAAGGCCCAATCTGGGATCTTTCCTGCTGTTCATGGTCATTTCAATTATGATACATGCAGTTCCAAGCATAAACAACATCATTTTGGGGGGGAACTCAGTCGGGGTCTCAACTTTCTATTGAGAGTAAGAATATTAGAATACACCAGGTGCAAGTTCGAAATTGGGATGTGCCTCAGCAGTTTTTCTCTTGTTATGTCAGTCACTGACAGTCACTCAATAAAACATGTCAGCTAATAATTTTTAGATTGTGACCTCGAAGAAATAGAGAACAAAACTCATTTTATCCTCTATTGCCCTTTCTACCGCGATATACGCCTGCTCTTATTCCCGAAAGCACACCAGATATACCCTGGCATTATGTGGCTTAGTGATGAGGAGACGTTTAAATGTTTTTTTGTCCATTGTGTATTTACGTTTGCGGAATATTTACATAAAGCATGGAATAAAAGAAAAAGGGCTTCCTATAATTAAATAGTAAAAATATGTATCTTCTTTCTGGTAAATGGTGTGTGTATATCGATTGTGTGTAGGCTTGTCTACCATATGAATCTTCTCTTTGTGTCAGACTGGGCTCAAGTGACTTCTGTCAAAAACTTTTTTTTTTCAATTATTCTTTTCTTTTCTTGTGTCTGTATTTATTTAATTTGTATTTTTTTGTTGTATTTATTTGTCTGTTTAAGTGACCCCAGTAACTACTAACAATTGGATACCACGAAATTGGGGAGAAAAAGCGGGGTAAAAAAATTAATAAATACAATTATAAACTTGGATTAACTAACACAACGTGCCATTGGAACAAAGGAGTGATGGTTGCTGATAATGGGCATCTGTACGCCTATGTAGATACTCCATAAAAAATCAGCCGTTTCCAGCTACAATAGTCATTTATGACATTACAACATTAACAATGTCTGTATTTCTGATCAATTTGATATTATTTTAATGAACACAATTTTTTCTTTTTCCATGTATGTATGGGGTCATTTAGAAATTGTGTTAGTTGTGTTAGTTAATCCAAATGTATTATTATTATTTGAAAAAATGACCCCCCTTTTTCTCCCAAATTTCGTGGTATCCAATTGTCTGTAACTCCCGTACGGGCTCGGGAGAGACGACGGTCGAGAGCCATGCGTCTGCCGAAACACATCCCAACCAAGCCGCACTGCTTCTTAACACAGCGCGCATCCAACCCGGAAGCCAGCCGCACCAATGTGTCGGAGGAAACACCGTACGCCTAGCGACCTGGTCAGCGTGCACTGGGCCCAGCCCGCCACAGGAGTCAGTCGCTAGTGCACGATGAGACAAGGATATCCCTACCGGCTATGTCTGGCCCGCGAATTCATTGTGTTTTTTCAATATGGTCCATGCCCTGATTTAGTTTGACACCCTTGTAGCTACCAATTTATTTAGCAAGCTAAAAACACAGAGCCTAACATTAGCTAGGTTCTGGGAGGATGTCATGTCATTGGAGGAGTGGAGGACGGACTTTTTACCCTCATCATTTTTCGGTGGCTACAGCTAGAGATAGCTAGCAAGAAATGGGAATCACTTTGCTAGCTAGCTAGTTCCCCTTCAGTTGTCAAAACGTGGGTTGGGAAAAGCATGCATTGGCAGGCAAGCTGCAGAAGGACACGCAGGCTACCATTCCCCATTGTTTATCAGTGCAATTTCAATATCCAACTAGCTGGAAAAGTATCAGAGGGTTTATCTAATGTTCCCTTGTTAGATTTTAGCTCATCTCACTCTGGCTAGCATTAGTTGTTGACCTTGTTGTTGATGTGCATAGGATATTGACCTTTTCATGGTTGTTTGATCAATAGGACTCTGAAGTTCCCAAATGTAAGATGACTCCCGTGGTATTAACATATTTGCAGAAATCCATTCAGGTGGATTTTGGTGAATGCGTTCTAATGATCTAAAGTCGCGCTGTTGCTGCTGCCTGTAAACACACAGTCCAGTGCAGAGTGAATGGTGGCAGGCCAGTGTGGCAAATAGCTTATTTGCATATAGGCTTAGTGTAGCTCTCATTTTCTATGGCGCACCGGTCTGCGTAGACTCCGGTCCTGAACAAGACTGATGTTTTTATTAGGTTTTATTTACTGCAGTGTCTACTAGTTGACCAAAACACACAGCCACTTTTCCGCTCCATATTGCTATGCCTTACATTCTATGAATTTGTGAAAACTTGAAAATAACCATATCTAAGTGCTTGCTTGTCAGAAAATGTAATAATAATACATTAATAAAGTAACATTCTTCCTGGGGATGTATATGAACAGATTTGAATAAGATTTCATATTCCACTTAATGTTAACACACCATGATGTCAACATGGTGTGTGTAGTGTGTGCCTGTTTGTGTTCTCCCACCGGGCTCTTCTATTAAATACTAATCACATGGAAATGTCAAACACGATCATCACAGCTCTCACCACCAGAGAGCATACCGAGCTGCACCACCAGCAGCAGCAGCAGCATGCAGAATGTTTCCTCCATAGAGATAGATAGAGGACTCATCTTTGTATCTGTGCCGTTGTAACGTCTGTGACAGCATTGGCAGCGCCATTGAGACAATCTCCCTATTGAATTAGTCATGGACATGACTCCAACAGGGTCACCAGGAGGGATCAGCCAATGAAGTTGGAAGTCTCACCCAGTTGACTACATTAAAATGGTGGAAGCACTCAATTGCGCTGCCCATGCTCATACAGCCTTTTGGCTACTAGAGGCCTCTATTACTCTTTATGGTTTCATCACACCAGACCTGAGACCAGATAGTATTTGTAATCTTTCAAATATGTTTAGCTTTTGCTCTATCCTGCCTGGAGTGACAGATGGGAGGGGTTTGTAGTTTTGGGATATTTTATTGGTTCCATTAAGCCAGGCAAGTTTAGTCAAACACAGATAAATTCATTTGAAATTATTTAGAATAGTATTTAAACCCTGCTTTTCGCCACAGCGGTGAAATTAGTTTAAACTCACATGGAGGAGTATTATTAGCTCTGCACAGCACACTGCAGATATATATGCTAGATATAGATGTAGCCTTCCTACAAACTGGAAGCCATGTAGGTCATGTAGGTCCTGGTCAAAAGTAGTGCAGTATATAGAGCATAGGGTGCCATTTGGGGCGTAGCCCCAGTGGCTTTGGCCTTCATCTCCTAGATGACTCTTTGTTTTCCTATGTTCTGTAGATTGATCTGAGGCAGTTGTGTGAGTGTGTGTGTGTGTGTGTGTGTGTGTGTGTGTGTGTGTGTGTGTGTGTGTGTGTGTGTGTGTGTGTGTGTGTGTGTGTTGTGTGTGTGTGTGTGTGTGTGTGTGTGTGTGTGTGTGGTGTGCTCATGAGCGTGCGTGTGTGTGCGTACGTGGGATTCATCAGTTCCATTAAAACAGAGGGGAGCTTCTGTGTGTTGCTGCCCACCGTTGTCCTCCAGGATCACAGCAGCTAATCAGATCGCAGGGCCGGGAAGCAGCGGCCAATCAGATCGCAGGGCTGGCATGTCAAGGTTACGTAACAATGGGGTGGAATTTTTAGCTGAGTGCTGTGCTGTCTGCAGTCAGAAAGGTGCTGGAACCTGTTCTCGAGCGCCGTCAAAGTTCTATCTAGAAGCTAAAAGGTTCTTCGGCTGTCCAAAGAGCACTTTAAAGAACCCTTTTTGGTTCCAGGCAGAACTATTTTGCGTTCCATGTAGAATCCTTTCCATTGAGGGTTCTACATGGAACCAAAAAGGGTTCTACCTGAAACTGAAAAGGGTTCTCCTATGGGGACAGCCAAAGAACCCTTTTGGAATCCTTTTTTCTAAGAGTGTAGGATTGCTGTCCTCGAATCAGTTTTGCCTCATAAATCATAGTGAATTAGAGGGGGGACCTGATCTTATATCAGACACTTAGTAAATACAGACTCAGGTTTCTGGGAAACTGTCTCTGCACAACTAGACAACCTACTGATAGATCTGTATCTGAAAATCCCTTAGGAATGCGTGCCCATAAATAGGTCACTAATACACAGCCAAACCCAATGCTTTTTCACTTTCTCTTTTGTATCCTCTTATTGTTGCTCTGAGTATTCCCAAACTCTATAAGAGATTTTGGAAACACGAAACACATAAAGAAGGATTATTAAAAGCAGAACTGTATGCACACTTACTAGTCATAATTTATCAATAAGCACTCACGCTAATCGTACACAACCTTCTCTCGTCGCCCTACCCCCATTAACCCTCTCACCCACACGCACTCCTCGTTGTGTCCCTAACCCCCTTTTATGCCTCTCTTCAGGCCACCCTCCAGTTCGTCCACACACACACACATGATATTTCTCTGTAAACAAATTAACAACAGACGACTTTCAGCGTGCTTATAGAAAAAGACACTCAGCATGTACCGCACTGACACAAATGACTGATGACTGGTTGAAAGAAAATGATAATAAGAAGATTGTGGGAGCTGTACTGTTAGATTTCAGTGTGGTCTTTGATATTGTTGACCATAATCTGTTGTTGAAAAAAACGTGTGTGTTATGGCTTTTTAACCTTTGCCATATTGTGGATTCAGAACTACACTACATGACCAAAAGTATGTGGACACCTGCTCATCGAACATCTCATTCCAAAATTATGGGCATTAATATAGAGTTGGTACACCTTTTGCTGCTATAACAACCTCCAATCTTCTGGGAAGGCCTTCCACTGTTGGAACATTGCTGCGGTGACTTGCTTTCATTCAGCCACAAGAGCATTAGTGAGGTCAGGCACTGATGTTGGGCGATTAGACCTAGCTTGCAGTCGGCGTTTCAATTCATCCCAAAGGTGTTCAATGGGGTTGTCAGGGCTCTGTGCAGGCCAGTCAAGTTCTTCCACACTGATCTCGGCAAACCATTTCTGTATGGACCTCGCTTTGTGCACAGGGGCATTGTCATGCTGAAACAGGAAAGTGCCTTCCCCAAACTGTTGCCACAAAGTTGTCATTGTATGCTGTAGCATTGAAATTTCCCTTCACTGGAACTAAGGGGCCTAGTCCGAACCACGAAAATCAGCCCCAGACCATTATTCCTCCTCCACCAAACTTTACAGTTGGCACTATGCATTGGGGCAGGTACCGTTCTCCTGGCATCCACCTAACCCAGATTCATCTGCCGGACTGCCAGATGGTGAAGCGTGATTCATCACACCAGAGAACGCGTTTCCACTGCTCCAGAGTCCAATGGCGGCGAGCTTTACACTACTCCTGCCGATGCTTGGCATTGCGCATGGTGATCTTAGGCTTGTGTGTGGCTGCTCGGCCATGGAAACCCATTTCATGAAGCTCCCGGTGAACAATTATTGTACTGACGTTGCTTCCAGAGGCAGTTTGGAACTCGGTAGTGAGTGCTGCAACTTAGGACAGACGATGTTCACGCACTATGCGCTTCAGTACTCGGATGTCCTGTTCTGTGAGCTTGTGTGACCTACCACTTCACGGCTGAGCCGTTGTTGCTCCTAGATGTTTACACGTCACAATAACATGACTTACAGTTGACCGGGGCAGCTCTAGCAAGGCAGAAATTTGATGAACTGACCTGGCACCTATGACGGTGCCATGTTGAAAGTCATTGAACTCTTCAGCAAGGCCATTCTACTGCCAATGTTTGTCTATGGAGATTGCATGGCTGTGTGCTTGATTTTATATACCTGTCAGCAATGAGTGCTGCAACTTAGGACAGACGATGTTCACGCTGAAATAGCCAAATCCACTCATTTGAAGGGGTGTGCAAATACACTAATAATACAAAAGTATCTATCTAATAGCTGGAAGCTTCTTTAATGTTAAACATGTAAAGTGTGGTGTATGCAGGGCAGCTCTCTTGGTCCTCTAATCTTTTCTGTTTTTACCAATGACTTGCCACTGGCATTAAATAAAGTCTGTGTGTCCATGTATAGTTGAAGTCGGAAGTTTACATACACTTAGGATGGTGTCATTAAAACTCGTTTTTAAACCACTCCACAAATGTCTTGTTAACAAACTATAGTTTTGGCATCTAGTTTGTGCATGACACAAGTACTTTTTCAAACAATTGTTTATAGGCAGATTATTTCACTTATAATTCACTGTATCACAATTCCAGTGGATCAGAAGTTGACATACACTAAGTTGACTGTGCCTTTAAACAGCTTGGAAAATTCCAGAAAATGATGTCATGGCTTTAGAAGCATCTGATAGGCTAATTTACATAATTTGAGTCAATTAGAGGTGTAACTGTGGATCTTTCTGTCAATCCTGAGTAGTCCCTGTTGCTGACAAACATCCCCACAGCATGATGCTGCCACCACCATGCTTCACCGTAGGGATGGTGCCAGGTTTCCTCCAGATGTAATGCTTGGAATTCAGGCCAAAGAGTTCAATCTTGGTTTCATCAGACCAGAGAATCTTGTTTCTCATGGTCTGAGAGTCCTTTACGTGCCTTTTGGCAAACTCCAATTTGGCTGTCATGTGCCTTTTACTGAGGAGTGGCTTCCATCTGGCCACTCTACAATAAAGGCCTGCTTGGTGGAGTGCTGCAGAGATGGTCGTCCTATCTCCACAGAGGAACTCTGGAGCTCTGTCAGAGTGACCATTGGGTTCTTGGTCAACTCCCTAACCAAGGCCCTTCTCCACCGATTGCTCAGTTTGGCCTGGCGACCATCTCCAGCGAGAGTCTTGGTTGTTCCAAATGTCTTCCATTTAAGAATGATGGAGGCCACTGTGTCCTTTGGGACCTTCAATGCTGCAGAAATGTTTTGGTACTCTTCCCCCAGATCTGTGCCTCAACACAATCCTGTCTCAGAGCTTTACGGACATTTCCGTCGACCTCATAGCTTGGTTTTTGCTCTGACATGCACTGTCAACTGTGGGACCTTATATAGTGTCGTGTCTCCGACTGATTAAATTATGTGACAAGCTATTTTATCAAACCGATTACCTAACGTTTGATTGATTACGTGATTTAATTAAACCATGCACCAATTAACTTGTTAATAACCTGGGGCACCACAGAAGAGTGTTCATGGAGCTGCTGTCTTCCGAATAAACTCTTAAAGATCTGAAGATCTGTTATATCAATAGCAGTCAATTATTAATTGTCACCTTATTCAGTCTCATCTGAAAGTCGTAAAAGTCTTGGTTATCTTCACGAACCCTGGCTAACAAGTTGAATCAGCAATACAACATTTTCTAAAAATGTTATTTACTGAATATCTAATTAATCACACAGAATTACATATACACAGGATGGATAGTACATCGATTACTAATCATGTCATAAAAGAAAAAGTCCCTAGAGGACGAAACCGATATGACGGCTGGTTACACAAAGAAAGGGTGTTGGGTTTGAATGGTAGAGTGGGAAGACTGAGGTACAAAGGAGATTGGGCCTCTATCGGACCTTGAAAAGCTATGCTAATGTAAATACAGAATCGTATGCATTATAATAACCGCCCATTCGGAAAAGGAAAATGCAAGATATATATTTACCCTGAGCTGCGCTTCGATAGATGGGTCGAAGATGGAAGACTGGTTTGCCCAGCAGAGATCGGCCTTGTACTTTGTAGAATCTGTCTGGTCGTAGTGTTGTATGGCGGATATGTTGTAGTACCCTGTCTTCTCAGGAGATTGTCTGTCCTTTCCTAGGCAACGTACGTTTACAGTTGCTGCTTATAACTCGACGTCTAGGATATATTACTTCTTTAGTGAATAAGAGTTCAAAGTTCATACCAAGTTGCCATACTCAGCTCATGCTGTATTCTGGCTAGTCTAGTCGAAATTCACCATTCCAGCGTGGTGATCGTCACCTCCATGTTGAAATTAGCCCTTTTAAACGTATGGACACAGGTCCTTACATCATCGGGAACTAAATGTTAATTTCGTTAGGTTGTAGTTGAAATTAGCCCTTTTAAGCGCATGGACACCAGTCCTCACGTATATCGGGAACTAAGGTTTGACTCCTGTCAACAGGCTTTTGTAGTGGGGGAGAGAAGGGCGGGTTTCATAGTTCTCAACCAATGTCTGTTCACTTGGGCGTGGTCACTGAGTGAGCATAGTTTACTCTATGAAAACAATTCTCTCATATAGAAGTTCAAATTACATTTCATCTTTTCACAAATAGTTTCATATTTAAACATTTAAATTGCACAACAATTCCATGTGAATCTGATAACTAGAATGTGTAGGACAATTTATGTTGTCCTATCATCAGATATAATGTCCTAGACACCAACTGATCTGACATCATATTCTTTAAGTACCAACTGGTTGGATTATAGAAATATTGTTATTTTCCCCAACCATTTTATGTTACCATACTCTCTCTATGTTAACAAAGGGCTTTCCAAGAGTCCATTCTGTAGAGTGGAGAGAAAAGGGGCAAAGGTATTTATGGGGGTCATAAACCACCCCCAACAGGACAACGTCATGACAATAGACAGGTGTGTGCCTTTCAAAATCATGTCCAATTAATTGAATTTACCACAGGTCAAGTGGTCAAGTCCAATCAAGTTGTAGAAACATCTCAAGGATGATCAATGGAAACAGGATGCACCTGAGCTCAATTTCGAGTCTCATAGCAAAGGTTCTGAATACTTATGTAAATAAGGTATTTCTGTTTTTTAAAAACCTGTTTTTGCTTTGTCATTATGGAGTATTGTGTGTAGATCGATGAGGGGAAAAAACAATGTAATCCATTTTAGAATAAGGCTGTAACGTAACAAAATGTGGAAAAAGGGAAGCGGTCTGAATACTTTCTGAATGCACTTTTTATATTCTGGACTCTGACATTGCTCGTTCTAATATTTCTATATTTCTTAATTCCTTTCTTTTTCTTTTTTGGATTTTCCTGTATTGTTTTGTATTGTTAGGTATTAATGGACTGTTGGAGCCAGGAACATAAGCATTTTGCTTAACATCTTAAAATGATTTAGAATTGTATTTTATTTGTTCAATAATATGCATGCCAGTCTCTCTTGGCTAAGAGTTGGGGAAAGACTGACTGCATCACTTCTTGTTGTTTGCATAGTCAACATAAACACAGCACTGACACACACTTACCCCAACAGACATGCCACCAGGGGTCTTTTCACAGTCCCCAGGTCCAAAACAAATTCAAGGAAACGTTCAGTATTATACAGAGCCATGATTGCATGGAACTCCTTTCTATCTCATATAGCGCAAGTGAACAGCAAACCTGGTTTCAAAAATAAACGCCTCTCCCCCACGTGACCTACTTTTTGTGTGTCTGTACTGACATGGATCTGTATCTGATAGATGCAAACACACACTACATGTTCATGTTTTTACATGTATGTCAATTTTAAACTCTTTTTTCTGTAATGTCTTTTTTGTTATGTGTCGGACCCCAGTAAGACTAGCTGACGCCATTGGCGTCGGCCAATGGGGATCCTAATAAAATAAAATCAATCACATACACACATAAGCACGCACGCAAGACAAGGATAAAGCCCTAAATCTTATTCTCATTATTACATAATGATTTCCCTTCTAAACACTTTGATCTGTTCTAGGTGACTGCACTTAGAGTAAATATATTAATCTCGCTTCTATTATTATTACTTAGTGTTGATGATCACCCAAAATGTTCCAGGTTCTATTTAATCCTCCCTCTCCATCTGTCTGGTTCCCCCTCTCCACTACCTCTCATTCTCTCTCCATCCCTCTCTCCCACTTCCTCTTCTCTCTGTCCACATCCCTTCCTCCTTCCTTCCGTCCCTCTCGTATCTCCATCTCTGTCCCTGCCCTCTATTCCCCTCCCCCCTCCCCCCTCTGTCCATCCTGGTTCTATCCTCCGGTCGGGGAGGGAATATTATGCTTGAAGAGACTTCAGTTTCAGCGTCATGACACACGCACACACACACACACACATTCAGCTTCATGACTGTGGGGACAGTCCTCTGCAGTGCTGTACAAACACACATGGTTCTCACATTGAAGTAGTGAAGCAGTGATACACTCACACATATACATACACACACACACACAGGCACTTAGTAATGCATGCATACACGCACATAGTCATGCAGGCACACATGCCCACACACACACACACTACACTGTGACCTCAGTTGGCACAGCATGACCCGGTGTATTATAAACTATCTTGTTGCAGGAACTTATATATGTGTTTATTTAGCTTTATTGTTATCGCTAAGATTACAAAGGACAATTAATTCTCTATGGCTGTGTGTGTGGGTGTGGCTAGGCTACTCCCCCCCAACACCCACATGCTTGCATAGCACTGCAATGGTGACAGACACAGATTGTGATATATATATTGTATACCTGCAGGTCTTATGAAGTAATTAGCCACTAATATCTAATACTTACTCAAATTGATTCCCAACCCTAGATCATAGATATTCTATATAGATATGCCACCCCTTAGTTAAGACTATGTAGGTTGATGGTGTAATCCCGTGTCCCTCCCTATATGTTCTATCTGTTTCGCCTACAGTCTGCTCATAATGATTAAAGAGATATATGTGTGTGTGTGTGTGTGTGTGTGTATCAGGGGGGATGAGGAGAGGGGAGGCTCGATGCGCTGCAGGGCCGTTTGTTACATCAGCCTGTAGTCCTACAGTATCCCCCATCCCCTCCTCCTTCTCCCCCTCTCCTCTTTTCCTCCCCTCCCCTCTCCTCCTTTTCCGCTCCTCTTCTCTGATGCTGAGCCATGAGCTTGGCATGGACGCCCAGGGGCTCAGAGAGACACTGCCAGCTGGGATAACTGTGCCAGCGTGCCTCGTGCACACACATACACCACACACTACATGCACGCGCACACACACAACTCCCCGCCCACATTTGCCCCAACTCTGTCCAATCAGAATTCCAACCCTCCCCCACAGTGCAATTGAGAGGGGGGGGGGGGGGCGTAGAGGGGGAGGGAGGGGGGGAGGAGAGGAAAATTCCACTGGGTTATTGTCTGGTCCACTGGCATTATATACACACACACACACAGTGGCATTCAACCTTGGGGTGTCAGTGCCATGGAGGGATTTATTGTGCGTTCGATGTCATCCGGGGTTTGCAGCAGCTAGGGGGCTGTAAATTCATGTGACACATTACTCACTCAGTGTGTATGGCTGTGTGTGTGTGTGTGTATGTCTTTGCATACACATCATGTGCTACTGTCTGTGCAGAGCAGGGCTTCAATATGGCCATGGATGGAAAAATACAACGTGTATGATACATGAATTAGATATAAATGAAATGTAATATTGCTGGTAGACCATTTCAATGAGTTATTGACTCTGGTTATGAGGTATTCATACTATATCCTAAATTGATCTGCAAAATCGAAATCGTAATGATAAGAGTGTGTGTGTGTGTGTGTGCATAAACACTATATCCTACTACTATTCATAAACCCTATATGCGCTACAGTATAGTGCATGGAAAGTAGTCAATCATATGAGACAATATCCTGATAATGGATATACACAGCAGCATAGAACAACCCTCATCCCATTGCAGCGCATTCATGGTCATACTTGTGTCTGTCTGTATTGTGTCCACCCACAGTGCATGTGACTACTGTATACCTACAGTACATAAATGAACGTTATTTGTAGCCTATAGGATATCTCATACACAAAATGCAGCTCAAAGTGAAAACTGTTGTTGTTAACTGTACGTGTGTGTGTGTGTGTGTGTGTGTGTGTGTGTGTGTGTGTGTGTGGATGTGTTTAACTATACTTGTAAGTCCCCACAAGAAAAGTAAATAAACAAACATTTGACCAACTGGGGTCAAATGCTATTTCTGGGGAGTTTAGGGTTAAGGTTAGAATTAGTGTTAGAATTAGGTTTAGGGTAAGGAGCTAGGGTTAGGGTTATGTTTTGAGGTTAAGGTTAGGATTAGGGGTTAGGGAAAATAGGATTTTGAATGGGACTGAATTGTGTGTCCCCAGAAGGTTAGTTATACAAGACTGTGTGTGTGTGTGTGTGTGTGTGTGTGTGTGTGTGCGTGTGTGTTAACAGTACATGTTACTGGACCTGCCACCTTGTAAAGTGATGAGATCGTCACCTAAGATATTCATTGAGTGTAACTCAGTAAGAGTAACTCTGTAACCGTCTGTGTGGTGTTGCTATGGCCAGGGGTTAGAACACTGTACAGTAGGTAGACCGTGGTGTTGTGTATCTTGAAGAAAGACATGTCTATGCTAAATCAATAAAAACAATGAAAAACCAAAACGAATAAAAGAGCAAGGTAGCTTGAAGACTCAAAAGGAATATTTTTTAAAGCATTCTAAAATAAAGCTCCACTAAATCAATTGGAAAAGATTACAACTCTTCCCTGTCTTAACCACCCCTGGTCAACCCCATTCCCCCTCTTTAGGGCCCCAAATGTCCCAGAATGTCCTTGATTCTCTTCCCAGTCTGAGAGCATCTCTGAGTCTATCTATCTGTGTGTGTGTGTGTGTGTTTGTTTGTGCCTATCAGTGTCTCCTGTGTGGTCCGGCCCAATTAAAACCTCAAAAAGAACACTGAATGGCCGTTGCTAATTGCGGGCAGAAAACAACACACTCAAACCAACAAATATACCCCCCCCCCTTCCATACACATACCAAATGGATCCATTTGTCCATCTGTCTGTCCCCAGTGTGAGTGTTAGCCGCACCATGGTCGAGGTGGTTGGGTTTAGGTTCAGGGTTGTGGGAGGGTGCAGTCTGTCTGTCTTTCCCAGTGAGGGGGCCACCATGTGGGGTCATGGAGCAGGTGGGGTCAGCTGGCACTGGTGGATCATCCCCGTCTAACCCCACCTGTCAAACACTGACACCATTTGTTGCTACCAGAAATAAACACTAGTGGTGTTTATCCCCAACCGTAATAAAAGCCTTAAGCCTCTCTCTTTCTGTTTCCTGTTCTCTGTTCCTATTTGTTGCCCAAAATAAACCACAGGGCTAGATTCAACCCGGATCGAGGAAAATCTGCGTTCCAGCGCAATTGAAATGAGGTCATTTCCGATTGAGCCAACATACGGCACACGCAGCGTTTCAAGTAAATGTAGTCTCGCGCCATAGCGCGGCTCTTCCGAGATCCGAATTGAATCTAGCCCTAAACACTAATCTGGTGGCTAGCCCTAAACTCTACTGTCTGATGTTGTTTCTTAAAAGCAATTTTGGCCCCCTCTCTTTCTGTTTCTAGCTTTTTCCCCCTAATTTCTCTGTCGGTATTCCTCCCTTTCTTTCACCCGTTCTCCATCTCCCTCTCCAGGGAGTGTGACCTGGCTATTGCAGGTTGTCATTTACAGCCATTTGTTGCCCCCCCTAAATGAACCCACAACCATGTCAGAGCAGATGAGAGACCATAGACACCATTGGAATCTTTTATACATTTCTATTACCATTTGCAGTTAAAGTTGTTAAAGTGCTCCCGTTTTTAAAAAACGGGTGCTGTGTTGTTTACAAGTGTTATACAGCAGATACCTTTTGATGGGTTGGTGTGTTTTAAATACAAACAGACAGAGAGGAATGGATATGGGGAGGGAGAGCGAGAAAGAAATCCATGAGTCATGTCACAGACGCATTGGTAAGAGCTCCCGCATGCACGCGTGCACACACACACACCCACACACCTGAAAAGAAAAAAAAGAGGACCAAATGCAGTCCTCTTTCTACCCACAAAACTAGATTATCTCTGTGCTTTGTTTTTTGAGTGGGGGAAGGTGGAGGGGTTATTTGTTTATTTTCTTGGTCGCAGAGAGCACAACATACACACACACACACAGCCACGTACTCCCACACTGATTTACTGTCGTATTCAAACCCTCCACCCATCAATGTAAATACCCAAAGTAGGCTACTGTCAATTATTTTCCGACAAATACTTTACAACCCACCGAGAAACAACAACCTTGACTCTTATAAACCCCTGATATTTAGTGAGCTAGTGTGTCATTTCAAACCATAAATGACATGGAAAATCTGGTAACCTTTTATAACCTCTATATAGCCACCCTTTTGACCTCTATGGTAACAATTGACACAAGTTCCTTTCGACCTCTATGGTAAGTGTGTCATTGTATTCTTGTGTATTGAAAAACATAATGACATGGAAAATCATGTAACCTCTATATAACCTTTTATAACGTGTTATAACCTTTGAGATAAGTTCCAGCTTGTCCTATATGCCATTGTGTTGTTGTGTACTGACCAAGTCTTATTTTGCATTTGCATTAAACATTGAGTTCCAACAGAATGTGTCCCTGAGGTGTATATGCCACTGCTTGGCTATAGTGTTGTGTTGTTTAGTAATGGCTCCATCAAACCCAGTGTTGGGGCCAAGGCCATAACCCAAAAGTGTGTGTGTGTGTGTGTGTGTGTGTGTGTGTGTGTGTGTGTGTGTGTGTGTGTGTGTGTGTGTGTGTGTGTGTGTGTGTGTGTGTGTGTGTGTGTGTGTGTGTGTGTGACCCAAAACTCCTTCTAATGGATGCCATCTTTATGGACAATTTAAATCAGATTGGTTTTCCATGCTGACTCTCTCTCTCTCTCTGTGCCCTGCCACACATCAACTACTTAAGTACCATTGCCTATACCACTGAAATATAAATACAGTACATTTGAGAAAAGGATAGTTCTGATACTGTGGTGCCATTGAGAATGTCATAGTTATGTTGGTAGTTGAGTTAATGCTATAAACAGATAATACTGTTGTTTTTAAATCTTCCACCCATCAAGCCTTGGTTGGCATCACCATTTCAGACAATGCTTACAAATGTTTTTACCAAAATGTCAACTTAACGTTGATCATTTTTTACCTACACTACATTCTACTGTGTGTTTGTATGTTTAAGAGTGTGCGTGAAAGAAAGGAAGAAAGAATTAAAGAAAGAAAATGGTCAACATAGCCCGAAGCCTACACATGTGCCTGTTTTTGTGACTTATGTTCAATGGGTATGCTATCCGTTTTATTTTTATTAATGTTTGTGTGTTTGTACATTGTGGTGCATAATAACACTTGTGTTACACTCTCACATTGTCGTGGCATTTTGTTTGCTTGTTGTTTGTGCCCCTGTAAAACACACACATCTCACCGCCCCACCTTTATTTTTTTGGTTTTCTTTTCTTTTTTTGTCCTTGTAAATTTCTGTAAGTCTAACACAAAAAGTGAGCTCTTTTAATATATAGAAAGAGCCTAACATTCTGGCATGCACTTGTTTTCTCTTTTTTTGTGTGTTTCTTTTCTTTTTACCTAACAACACCTAACAAAGGCAAATATCAAAACAGAGAAAGTTGAGAGAAAAAAAAAACGAAGGAACAAAAAAAAAACATAAAGAAACAATCAACAAAGAACTTCTGAAAACGTCAGAGTCTGTAGTGCCGTGTTTCATTTTCTAACATTTTGCATCTCTTCCCTGTTAGTCTTGCATTGTTCGTTTATCCTATAAGAAAAAAAATACCACTACAGATATACTACTCAAATACTACTTAAATACTACTCAAATATTACTCAAATACTACTACACACATAAGCAGCCTGAACTTCAGTTTGCTATTATCATCACAATGTTAGAATGGCTTCACAATGTTTCTACAGTTACACAAAGTTTCTGTGTTTTGCTGCTGTTCTGTCTTTAACAATGTCACAATATCTACTGTTGCATAATACATGTAATAAGGTTTATATGTTTGTAGATGTTAAAACGTCCTTGGTTAAACTACCTATCCTAACAATGGAGAGAAAGGGAGGTATGTTGAAATGCACAATTTTCTTTACAGATTACTACTACTACAACAATATTATATAAACGCAAGCAAAATTAAAAAAGGAAAGAAATGTTACCAGTCAATACTACTTCCCCTTTTGTAGCCATCACTTGAAGATTATACAGCGTGAAAAAAAAAAAATGTATTACATGTAAGTATATGGCTAGGTTTACACCGAAAAATCATTTTGTGAGTGTGTGTGTGTAAAGTCATTCAACTTTAACTTCTACCTCTGTGTCCCATATCTAAGCATATACTCTCCCCCCAAATAATACTAGCTTCCCTCCTTAGTAAAAAATAACGTGTTAAAAGAATCAATCACTTGGTCAATACAGAAAAATACTGCCATAGACAAAGTCAAAATACACATCTTAAGTAGTATCTTAAGTATTGTCCTAAGAGGTTTCTCAAGTATTATGTTGTATGTTTGAACTTAGTCATTTTGCTCAGTGTAAACCTAGCCACGTTTCTGTGCCAAACCCATCGTCACTCCCCAACATTCACACAGTTTGCATTCGAGGTGGAGAAAAACAACACGTTCAATAGACCTCTCGTAGATTGTAAAGGTTTTTTAAAAAATTATTGTATTTAAAATAGTTTTGCATCTGTCAGTCTCACAAATGGTTTTCTCTTCTGAAAACGGAATAATAATAATAATAATAATCAATAATAATAATAATAAATTAAAAAACGAAATCGTTTTTTTCAATCCGTTTTTCTCTCCAAATCACCGCTTGAGAATAAGCAGGGAAAGTTGGGTATAAAAAAACTATTAATAAGAGAAAAAAAAGAGAAAAGAAAGGAATACATTTTTTAAAAATAACCAACTTGTCTTGATTATTGTATGTACCCCTCGGCAGACACACAGCTGTAAATCCAATAAGAAGTCTCACTAAAATGACTTAAAACTGTAAAGTTATTAGACTAATAAATATACAGTATATCCTGACTTTTATCACTCAGGATCCTGTAATACTAGCATGAATTGATCAGTATAACCTGATTGCAGGTTATAACCTGTTATAACTGTTGAGTCAGTGGCATATAGGCTTCAACGCACAATATATTCCACACTATACTGTGCGTCCGTATATAATCGTGAGACTCTAGGTGAAACTCGACAGCTGCAGCCATATCAAGGAAAAAAGGGCTAAATGAAAACTCCAGCACCTTAACCTTTGCTCTATGACCTTTGACCTTATGACCTTGGTGGTTCCGAGCAGGGGTCAAGGTCTTGGCACTTTCATCTAACCCAAGTCTATATAACATATGTATTTGTATGTTCATTCAGACATTGGTCATTTAGTTGGACCCCTATAGGGAAAGTTTGGCAAGGTACGTGTGAATATTTTGCCGCTTTTTATATTTTGATGTTGAAAAATAAAAACAATCATGAACAGTAATGGCCATGGCTTGACCAAAGCTGTCTATTTGCTAACTTTAAAGGCGTCTCCAGATATATCTAATCTTGAAATCTCCAAATATCTCTTATTATTTCTAATAAAGGAGATTGTTAAGTCACTTTCAGGCACAGCAGTAATTGCCATCATTCAATTTCTGTACATGTACATTTACAGTGATTTTTTTTCTTTCGATTTTTACAGTAGGTCATACAGAGAGGCTGTGTTTCGACCTTAATATGATAGATAATCAATTCTGATTGTGACGTTATAACAATAGTATAGTTTGACAGATGGGGGCTGTGTTGTGTTGCCTTGGAGACCATCTGAGAAGACTTTGGTTTGACTTTACCTGAAATTTGGACCCAGAACACCCCAGTATTCGGGTAGATTATTCCACTTAATAGGGAGAATAATATCATAGTATGCTGTTTCTTTGCTTTACAACTTTGGATGTAAATAAGAAAGAAAGAAGGAAAGGGAGTAAGTAAGAGTATTCACTCAAGATTACCTGAGGAATGAATGTGGTGGTGGACCATTTGATCAGGAAGCTCTGAGACCTTTGAAGTGAATTGAATGAAACCCCACTGAATGACCACGTCTGGTGTTACACAGAAATCCCCCCCACCCCAGTCTGGTGTTACAGAAAAATCAATCCCACTTAACATTTTTCCAGAACTTGGGTATGGATACGCAACCGGAAACTGTTTTAGTGTTTGTTTTTATCTTAAAGTGCATATAGCATCTAAAACCTCTTTTAAACTGTTCAAACATACAAAATTACAATATGATGTGTCTTGTCTTCTTCTAAAAGTCCATATTCAGACTTCCTTTCAGATAGATGTTTAGGCTATTTACAATGTACACATGAAAGTATGCAACAAGGGTACATACTGTATATCATATGCAGGACAGTCAGTGCTACTTTGGGTTGGATAGCATGCACATAGCACGGTTAGCACGATTAGTTATCACAACACAGAGGCTATATGCATGGTCACAGATAGATAGGGTAGAGGGTCCAGTTGCGTTTCACCCATAGAGATAGAATACCTAGAATGGCCATCCCCATTCAAATCAATGGTAATGGCCGCCATGTTTCTATTCCTAGAGTTTCTTCCACTCCCATGTTCCTTACAGTATTTTTCATCAACAGTCATAACATATAAATGCACAAAAGCACAATACAGTAGTTGTTCACAGTTCGAAGAGACATTGGCATGGGGCAGTATGGTCAAGTAGTCACATTATATCATTTTCTTTTATCTCCCCCTCGGAAAGGAAATGAAGAGGAAAAGACTTGAAACCTCTTAGTTCTGCTTGTGGTTTCAGTTGAAAGTGTTTTGTTTTAATGACCGTTTTAGTTTAATTTATAATTTGCAGACATTAAGCTTTCATTTGCGCTTCTCTTCTTAATTACTTTTCACAGGTTTGGACAACATTTTGACACAAACTTGCCCTGCATTTCTGTCTTTGACTTAGATTAATATTTGTCTTAAATGAACTTTTAGTTGAATAAGGAGATTTAAGACTCTTTTAGGGTTCAGAGAAAGAGAAATAAACGTAAAGAAGGAGGGATGAAAAAACAAAAAACAAAGGAAAAAGAAACAATGTATAACCACTTTCCCAGGACAGGGCGATGATCAAACATGCATTATGGGTAGGTGCTTTCATTCATTTAGAAAATATAGAAAAATGGGATTATGATCAATTTGACATGTTACATGTGTGTGTTACATGTGCTTGTGTGTGTATTACATATGTTACATGTGTGTATTACATGTGCATGTCTGTGTACAACTACGCTACTCTTGGCTACTCGATATCAATGGCAGCACTGTCTGAATCCATTCCAAGCCTAGCTATAATTTACCCATTAATGACCATTATCCTGTCATTATAACCTCTACACAGAGTCCATTCCAACATCCAGAGCTTCACGCATTGAGCCAAAACCACAACCACCAGCAGCAGCTTCCAACAGCCATAAAAGTAGATAGTAGGTATCCGTCTGCCTCTCTCCAAAACCCACGACAAGCATCTGAAAAACTCTCTCTCTTCCTAACCTCTCCCCCCGTTCCCTCTTCTCCCCTTCCAAACTCCAGATAACTCGAGATAAGCGTCCCGAAAAACCCTACACATCTCTCTTTCCTAACCTCTCCCCCCCTTCTCCTCTTCTTCCCCTTCTCCTGTTCTCTCTTTACAGAGGTATTATCCCAAATGGAACCCTATTCCCTACATAGTGCACTACTTTTGATCAGAGCCCTATGGGCCCTGGTCAAAAGTAGTGTACTGCAGAGGAAATAGGGTGCCAATTAGGACGGAGGAGGAGTCTTTCCATTCACAACCCGCTGAGACAGTAGCGGATCAGGTGGTTTGGTAAGGAGACCATTGCCCTATTTGACTGAAAAGGGTCTCTGTCTCTCTCCCCGTGCAACCAGACACTGTGACACATCGACAGATTACGCACACACGCAGGCATGCACGCACGCACACACACGGGGAGAAAGTCTGGTTGAAACTCTAGCTAACTGTCGCGTAGCCTCTTCAGTGTCGCTGGGTAAGCAGTAAGCAGTTTAGGAGAGGAATAGACACTCCTGCCTGTGTTCACGTCGACGCATGTAAAGTGTGTGTGTGTATGTGTGTGTGTGTGTGTGTGTGTGTATATGTTTGTATGTGTGTGTTTAGGGCCCCTTACAGTATCATTTATCCTGCCATCAGCAGGCGATGGGCCTTCAACTCCATCTCATATGGAGTTAGTCTATATATATATATATAAATACAAACCTTGCTGGTTCTCACCTCCCCATAGGGGATTAAATGTATTTTAGTTTTGAAAGGAAACCCTGACCGTGTGTCTGAACCGGCACCCTATTCCCTATATAGTGCACTACTGTAGACCAGAGCCCTATTCCCTATATCAGGGATGGGCAACTTTGATGGGGGTGGGGACACAAAAAATCTGAACTCATCATGAGGGACCACAGTTACTCGCGGGTCTGCGTACCCATATGTGCATACCCCCCATCACATTGGCAGCAAATTATTTTAACAGCCCCCCTCTTGCCAGCTGAGAGAACATTTTAGAATCTTTAGTGGTACTTCTGTGCAATTTTACACATTTTGCCATGGGGTGTAGAGAAAATGTAGCAGTTTTAAAGCAAGTTTTCTACAATTCTCCACATTTTCCTATGGGGCAGAGAGATTTACCAATTTTATAACTCATTTCCTGCAATTCTACACATTTTTCTATAGGATGGAGAGAAATGTTTGCATAGCCGCGGGAAGTAGGGGTGCTAAGGGTACTTCACCACCCCATGATAAATCACATTTGTATTTTTATATATTAAAATATTAAAATACATTTTCTCCATCAAATTAGTACACTAGCCCTTTATTACTTGTGTATGAGCGGAGATAAATACTGGCCAGCAGAGCAGAGAACCTTGTGTATTCTACTATTCTAACTTGCAACAGTAAGTTGAGATCCCAACTGAATTGATCCGAGGGCCATCAAAAGGGGGCGGCCCATTTTGATAAGGGCTCTGGTCAAAAGTAGTGCACTATGTAGGGAATAGAGTGTCCTTCCGGACACAGCCTCTGCATACAAAACAGCATAGAGCGCTCACTTGACTTCCTGATTCTCTAGTTACCCTGGATAGCAGATGTAAAGACAACACTGGTTGTGTGAAAAATGTAACCCAGTCAAAATAACTGGTGACCAGATAAGACAATCTATCACTCACAACACAGCCAATGAGACACAGGCTGTAGACCTGTTCCTGGAGAGCTACCGTCCTGTGGGTTTTCACTCCAACCCTAAAATAGCGCACCTGATTCTAATCACTGGTTGATAAGCCGAATCAGGTTAGTTACAACTGGGGTTGGAGCGAAAACCTACATGAGGATAGCTCTTCAGGAACCGGGTTGGAGAGCCCTGTTGTAGTGTCTACAAGGACACATAGTGTGGATACATATCAATGGTAGTATGTATAAATAGTTTGACCGGCCTCGTCCTCGGTTGTCATTCACCTCTTCCTCTCTGTTGCTATCTCTGTCTCCCCCCACGTTTTTGCCTGAGGGTAAAAGCTGAGACTCTACAGTATGGAACTTCATAGAATGGTTATAAAGCGTCTTAGTGTGGCTACAAAGCTTCACAGAATGTTTTCAGGGTGCCTGGGGTACAGTAGTCTACAGTTCCTACTGTAACCGTCCTCCCCTGGTTTTTCCAACCTCTTATGACCTTTAATTACCAAAGTGGTAATGCAATAATAGAGAGAGAGAGCGACTCCTGTTACTCTACTCTAATCTCCTCTTCCACAACCCCCACACCATCCCTCCTTCCCCTCCTACTCTCCTGCTCTCCCTGACCTCTCCTTCCCTCAACCCCATATCCTCTATGACCTCCCTCCATCTCTCCCTCCCTCGTCTGTCTTTGCGACCAGGCCCCCCAAAAAAAGAAGTGAAAAGCCATTTCCTAAATGAAGGATGAGGGGTTCGTTTTACTCTCTCCTTCTCCACCACCGAGCATAGCTACCACTAGCCACTAGACTGGTCCCAGATCAGTATGTGTTTTAATCAACTTTCTCTGACTATCAAAGACAGAGGAGATGGTTGAAACGCATACAGATCTGGGACCAAGCAATGTTACCACTACAAGTTTGAGACAATACAATCTTCCCTGTGTTTGAAACACATCCCATGGCACCTTTCATGCTCCCTGTCAGACAAAATGCTAACAACTGTAACATGTCTCTGCTATATCTAATTCATGACAGCTCAGGCTTTCAATAATAACCGTCACTGCGTTCAAAAATACCAAATCTAGATTTAAAGAGATTAAATGTTGAGCGGTTTTAAGAACAATGTGAACATGGGTGAGGAATTAAAATGAAAAAAATGGGATGGTGGAAAAATACAGGGTAGATAAGAGGAAATAATTAGTATAAGATAAAATAATTGTAAAAAATGAAAGAATCTCAGACAAGATTAACAATTTGTACAATTGGAGAACACAAACCCATAGCAAGATGATAACCAGCCATCGACAGTCACCAGAATTGTAAATCAAAGCACTGTTTGTACATCAAATGTGATCAATAATGAGTATGTATGATTATTATGTTTAATCAACCAATTAAGCATCCAATCAGATTCATAACGAGAAAGAATTAATTCACAACGGAGATCTTATCTTTGCTCTGAGTCGCGTAACCGTGGCGATTGTAACCATGGCTGATTAACATCGCCGTTGACGACGATGGCAGCGAGACAGAACACATTAGAACACTATCGAGTGTTCCGTTCATCTTTCCATTCCATTCCCAACACTCCATCAATCATTTTGAACAGACCCCCGTTTCATTCGCTGCCCTGCTGCCCTCCCCAACAGAATCACTGCGGCAGAGGGCGAATGAATCGGCTGAACAAAATGCTTACTTTACCATCATTAGCCCGAGATCCGACTCAGTGGTAGCACAGTAACAGTAACCTCATTGTATAAAAAATAAAAAAATAAAACCAGCGCTATCAGGGATGGTTAGAGTATGAAGTACCCTCCTCTTGGTTTAGTACATATCCATACAGTAGCTTTCACATGTAAAGTGCATGTCTGTCACATACACAGTGCTTTAGGAAACCCTAAAAGATAGACCATATCTATTTCCAAAGCTGTTGGTTAAAAACCATTCATTCTCTTTGCTGTGTTTGTGTGCTCTTGGGGACAAGGGAGGGCAGAGAGTTTGTTTAGAATGTTTCAGAACAGTGGATGACTTGTACTTCTCTAGAGAACATCTCTGAGTGCAAGGATAAATCGGAGTGTTTGGACTATCTGCTATAGAGTCTTTTGATCAATCGGAATTATCTGATGGTAGACAAATTCATTTTGAAGCAGTCTAGAACCAATCCAATCTCTTTGGATCTCTACCAAACGTTGCCCTTCGAGCTTTCCCTCAAACACACAACCCAACATACCTTTACAAATAATCAAATAAGTACCAAGACAGAATATACCTACTGAATCCCACATCCCTCTGAAATACTGTGCACATATCTGTAGGTCAAATATATATAAATATACTAGACAACACAGACAAACCTCCAATTCACCAGACAACCGTTTGTATAGTCTAAGTGAAGATGGAGAACATGGGTATAGACAGTCTTTCCTGGGTGGGTATGTTGGGCACTGAGGCAGTTCGTATGACAACAACCTTGTCCCTGTGGTAGTAGATACAACATAGATTAGGACATGTTGTTGTGGGGGTAAGTGGGCATTTGGGCAATAGATTGCATGGGTGTGATGGGGCTGAGGGGTAGTTTTTGGGAAGGTGAAATGTCCTTTTGTGTGGACTTGATGCGTGTATGTGTGTGTGTGTGCGTGCGTGTGTGTGTGCATGTGTATCATATCAGATATGGTAAGTTTACCTAGCGTGTTCACCCTCCAACCAAATACATCCTCCCTGTCGTATCCTTGGGCCGTGCTGTGGTATCCAATTTAGCCATATGGTCTTGGAAAGCCATTGGATCAGTGGGTCTGTGGACTTTGCAGGGTATATTGGGTACACAATACAACACTGTCTATCTGAGACCATGCAACGTCCACCACCGTCAAACCACCATGACACTGTGTTATTATAAGATAGCTATATCACACTGCTCACTGACACTCGGATGCTTTTAAGAACTGAGAGCTCCGTTCTTACGGAGACCAGGAAGGAACAGTAGAACTGCTTTCCATTTGCCAGTTGTGCAGACAGACTGACAGACAGACAAACTCAGATATGGGGTGTGGACTGGACTGGAGAGAAAAGAGGATCATTTTCAAAATGTCAAACAGGGATATACTATTCTGTCTTATCAGAGAGACAAATTAGCTCCTCTGCTCCCATCTCACTGACTTTCCTGTAAATACACGGATCTCTATTCATGAATGTCCAACACCAACGAAAAAGTATTACTCACTTGTGTAGCCTACGATGCCACAATTAACTAGGCAATTTTCTGAATAGGTTTCATGAACGAGAAGCCAAGTAATGTTCATATTAGGTTAATAACGTTTTACTTAAGTTTCATGAATAGTAAAACCCTCGTCATCTGGTCCTCTGTTCACACACTAGCAGCAGGAAAGCAGGCTCTCCAAGACCATTTACATACACCAGATGGCCAGCATGGATATGACAGTACAACCAGGGCCCCTTACCTTTGACCAGCCAAGAGTTGACGATAATCTACATAATGATGTTTTAAACTCAGTGGCTTTTAATTGGTCTTGAATCTATTCATGAGGAACGAGAGAATGCGAGAGGGGTTGTTCTTGATTGTGAGGAAAAGCTCTACCTTCCCATATCATGGAGAATTTCTCAGAAATGATTTGTCTGGGGGGTTTCATGTGGGGTTTCGTATGTGGGGTAGGGGTAAGACTTTAGAGCCGGGTGGGAGTGGAGTGTATGAATTGGTAGATGTAAATGGGTTAGAATGTGAATGACAATCTTGTTAAAAATACATCTATGTAGGATTGCTTGTGTACTACTTCTCTTCTTCTCTTCACCACTGGATTCATGTTGCTAAAATCTTTATCTTCCTCTTCCTCACGACTAGCTGCAGCAAAAAAGGGGGGTCAGTCCAGCTTTGCTTCTTCAATAGGTGAAAAAAATAGGAAGTGCTTCTCAAAGAACTGAGAAAATCATCATCAGCCTTTACAAAGTATTGTTTTGTTGTTTCTGTTTTGCTTTGACGAATATGGACTCCGGTATGACATTTGCTTCATTCTTCATTCCACTTTCTCCAGGTATCTTGTCCATCTATCGTCCGATATCAATCCAGTCCAATCCTTCATTCATCATGTGTGAGTGCATGTGTGACCTTTCGTCTCGGAAAGACAGGAGGATGACAGATGGGGTGTCCAGACAAGGGTCAGTGTACCAAAAAAATAAAAAAAAGATATTCTCTTCCGCCGTCCAATTCATCCCTTACAACAAGGTCCCTTTTACAACGAGGGCAGGTTGGAGAGTCCATAGAATGGCCAGTATCTCTTCTGTAGTGGTTTTAGATGGCTTCAGTCTCAATTTGGGGGTTGCAATGTAGGCTCGTTCAGTGCTACGTCATGTCAAAAGCATCACTTCTTAAAGGGAACGTCCAAGAGCAAAGAGCCAAAAGCTTATAAAGCTTAGTAGAGTGGCTATGAAGCTTTGTAGAGTGGTTATGAGGCCTTTGAGATTTGCTGAGCTCTTACCACGTGCCAAAGCTTATGAAGCTTCTTAGGGTGGCTATGGAGCTTCGTAGAGTGGATATGAAGTGTCTTAGAGTGACTGTAGTATCTATGTTGATGTTTTCAACCACCATGAGGGACTAGAATTCAACCTTTACAAAGGTTGTCAGATAATATTTGTGATGGCGACGTTTACCGTTGAAATATTTCTCTAGCTACTGAACAATGTTGTTAATGTTAAGTCAATCTCAACTATATTAGTTCAATTGTTTGAGTCTTTGCGGAATACTGTGTAGAACATCTACCTTCTTCACACTGTTAGCAATCTACTATAGAGTGAGCTTAGATTGCACATTGTTATAGGAAAGCCTCCAGAAAGCTTCTGCTTGTTAATATATTACCTCTTTACATACTACTGATGCATTCAAGTACATGTGGAAAAGTAGCAATAAATTAGCAATATGGTCAAGTGCTTACAAACAAAACAACTGAGTGACTGTTAAAAAAAACAACGAAGACAACTAAATAGTTTTAAAAGTTAACTGGCCAGGTTTTAGTGTTATGAGCTAAGTGTGTTTCTAGTTGTTGCGTTTCAGCCATTTAGTGTGAATTATAAGCGTGCAAATGCTAGGTAAGATTCACTGAAGGGCTATTGTTTGTTCGACAGTATTTGGGCATTGGTTTGGTGTTAGATAGAATAAGTCCAAAAAGGATTTCTACCATTACTATGGATGGGAGTGATGCGTTCTGAATCAGTTAAAATCAGTTATCTCTAAAAGTAAACCAACTCCTCTATTCCTCACTTCATCACTTGCACGTTAGCACAACAGCTCATATGATTTAATAAAGTGCCTCAAGAGTTGTGCAGACTTATTTGCAATTCAGAATGTGTACATATTTATACTTTATATTTACAAAAAAAAAAGGATTAAACGGTATGACATACCCTAAACTAGCTTGCATTTTCTATTTTTTTTAAAGGAGTAACGTTAGCATAAAGTTACTCCTGTTGTTAAGAGTTCGATTTCTGCGATGACTGAATGGTAAAAGACGGAGAAATTAATTGAAACTAATTTGTCAAAGGTATTTCGAATAACTGCCTTTTTTCCTAAAATATTTTTTGTTAGCGGTAGTATTAATATCAAACATATTGCAAATCTAATGCTGCTTCTAAGTTGTTTCACTATAGACTTGCTTAGGGAGTTTGTTGCTAATCGTTCCGAAGTTTCTTAGGGAACTTTTCCATTTCATTTTCTAAAGAGAATGTGGTTTGTTCATTCGTTGGGTCTCTGAAACATTTTCTGAATTTGTCAACTTTTCCTGTTTTTTCCTTCATATTGTTTCTCCTCTTCCTCTTCCTCCTTCCTCTTCTGCCAGCTACATGACATCCGACTCGACCACGCACTGCTCTGTATATTCCTTAACCAGCTCCACCTTCAGTGTCTGGCGACAGAATTCGACCATGGGTTTCCACATGGGAGGATCCAGAAACATCTGACACATGACGTACCCCTTCAGGGTGGCTGTGTGGCGCCGGAGGTGACTCAGGAACTGCTGGAGCACCAGGCCTATGTCCTTACCGAACACGTCGATGTTGAGGTAGTACGTGTCGTCACCAACTCGGTAAGGACCTCCAGGCACCCGGAAGGGGTGGGTGCAGAGGCTGGCCACGGCGGGGACGTCACGGTCGTCCACCATCCAGTCGATGTCCTTGAATGAATGAATGAATTCATTTTATTTGAGAAATGTTCGGTAAGGAAATGTTCGGTAAGGAAATACGTATAGAGTTGCTTCAGCCATGGGAGTAGAGCAATACATTGAAAATAATCAAGGATTTTAAAAACTTTTGGGTTTCAAAATTAGGGTAACTTTCCCAAGTTTTACAGATGCTTATTTTCTCCTTATTCCGAGAGTCTTCCAACCGAGATTTCTGGGAAACCTGGGAATTTTGGGAAAGTTACAGGAATTTTGCAACCCTAAACACGATAAAGTCAACCAACTTGTTTCCATAGAGGTCCTCATTATGATATAACATTTTACCTTCTTCAGAAGAATGGCCATGTTGCTGGGTAGGGGCTTGAACGGCTGCCAGTCCTGGACGATGGTAGCGTTAGGGAGTACGTCGGACATCAGGCCAGAGTTGAGGAACATCTGGTGGGCCTCGTTGAGGTCCAGAAGGACCGGGGGAACCAGGGGGGTGTCAGAACCCTGGGGGGTACCCTCAGAGGAGGGAGGGAGGGTCACATGCAGCCCCAGTTCGGAGAGCCGGAGCTTGAGGTCTTCGGCATTGAAGCGAACTAGCAGGATGCCCTTTCGGAGAGAGGCGGTGGTGAAAGGACGTAGGGTAAAGAGAAGGTTGTATGGTTGGTTAATAGACTGTTGTGAAAGGGGAAATCTGTCATTTTGGTAGAACATGATTTCCTGACACAAGTGGACTAGAGTTATAATGGTTTCTAGTCAGAAATAGGACGAAAATGTTGGAAATTTGGAAGGCTTACAATACGAATCAATCAATTAACCAATCAGGCAAGCAACAAATTAACCAATTAACCAATACCTACCTGTTTGGTGATGAGGCGGTACTTCTGAAAATCCTTGGGCCCCAGCTGGTCGTCGCGGGTCAGCCTGGTCACCTTCACCTCAGGCCACTTGGACTTGACCAGCTGAGAGCAGAACCGCAGAAGCACCCCTGCCACGCCCTTCCCCCTCTCCTGGGGGGCCACACGTAACCCCTCCACCAGCATGGTGTCACCGTCATCTATCACACACACTGACTCCAGGGCAATCTGGTGGGGGGGAGAGGGGAGGAACGGAGAGATAAAGGAGAAGGGGATGGGGAAGAAAGGAGAGGGGGAGAGAAAGACGGAGGGAGATTATGAACAGCTGAAGAGATACACTTTGTGTGAACATTATCTGTAATTCTCTTGTTATTTCTAGGTAATATACAGTTGAAGTCTGAGGTTTACATACACCTTAGCCAAATACATTTAAACTCAGTTTCACAATTCCTGACATTTAACCCTAGTAAAAATTCCCTGTTTTAGGTAAGTTAGGATAACCACTTTATTTTAAGAATGTGAAATGTCAGAATAATAGTAGAGAGAATGATTTATTTCAGCTTTTATTTCTTTCATCACATTCCCATTGGGTCAGAAGTTTACATACACTCAATTAGTATTTGGTAGCATTGCCTTTAAATTGTTTAACTTGGGTCAAACATTTTGGGTAGCCTTCCACAAGCTTCCCACAATAAGTTGGGTGAATTTTGGCCCATTCCTCCTGACAGAGCTGGTGTAACTGAGTCAGGTTTGCAGGCCTCCTTGCTCACACACGCTTTTTCAGTTCTGCCCACAAATTTTCTATAGGATTGAGGTCAGGGCTTTGTTCTGCCCACATTTCCTTTGTGAACCAAATAATTTTCCTTCCCACATGATGCCATCTATTTTGTGAAGTGCACCAGTCCCTCCTGCAGCAAAGCACCCCCACAACATGATGCTGACACCCCCGTGCTTCACGGTTGGGATGGTGCTCTTCGGCTTACAAGCCTCCCCTTTTTTCCTCCAAACATAACAATGGTCATTATGGCCAAACAGTCCTATTTTTGTTTCATCAGACCAGAGGAAATTTCTCCAAAAAGTACGATCTTTGTCCCCATGTGCAGTTGCAAACCGTAGTCTGGCTTTTTTATGGCAGTTTTGGAGCAGTGGCTTCTTCCTTGCTGAGCGGCCTTTCAGATTATGTTTTACTGACTCGTTTTACTGTGGATATAAATACTTTTGTACCTGTTTCCTCCAGCATCTTCACAAGGTCCTTCACAAGGTCCTCCTGATTTGCACTTTTCGCACCAAAGTACGTTTATCTCTAGGAGACAGAACGCGTCTCCTTCCTGAGCGGTATGACTGCTGCGTGGTCCCATAGTGTTTATACTTGCGTACTATTGTTTGTACAGATGAACATGGTACCTTCAGGCGTTTGGAAATTGCTCCCAAGGATGAACCAGACTTGTGGAGGTCAACAATTTTTTTTCTGAGGTCTTGGCTGATTTCTTTTGATTTTCCCATGATGTCAAGAAAAGAGGCACTGAGTTTGAAGGTAGGCCTTGAAATACATCCACAGGTACACCTCCAATTGACTCAAATGATGTCAATTAGCCTATCAGAAGCTTGTAAAGCAATGACATCGTTTGAATTTTCCAAGCTGTTTAAAGGCACAGTCAACTTAGTGTATGTAAACTTCTGACCACTGGAATTGTGATACAGTGAATTATAAGTGAAATAATCTGTCTGTAAACAATTGTTGGAAAAATGACTTGTGTCATGCACAAAGTAGATGTCCTAACGACTTGCCAAAACTATAGTTTGTTAACAAGACATTTGTGGAGTGGTTGAAAAACAAGTTTTAATGACTCCAACCTAAGTGTATGTAAACTTCTGACTTCAACTGTAACTCTCAATGGTTCCAAAGTAGGCCACTCCTAACCTCCAGGGATTCTATTTCTATGGTATCACCCTTGAAGACTCTTGTAACTCCTCACACCACTTTGCCCTGTTTGTTTGCAAGCATCAGTATGACAGTGTGGTTGGTCTCGAACAGCCAGGCGGTGTAGCACGTGGGCAGGTACTGGTAGTTCCTAATACAGACCTTTTTACAGCTGAATAACCCCCTTATAAACAAGCTATGACATGTTTATATTACCCTTATGACAGCTTATAATACCGTTTATAGCCTTTTCTCACCACTTTGCCCTGTTTGCACTCCAGTACAACGGTACAGTTGGTCTCCTGTTGCCAGGCCTGGTAGCATTCCTAACACTCTTACAACACCTTAATAACATCTTTATAAACATGCTACAACATGCTTATGACACACTTTATAACCTTTTCTCACCACTTTGCCCTGCTTGCGGGCCAGTATGACGGTGCGGTTGGACTCGGACAGCCAGGCGGTGTAGCGGGTCGGCAGGTAGTCCAGCCCTCCATAGATGTCCTGGCTCATCGCCATGATCTCTTCAAAGTCCTCCTCTGTCGCCACGGTGAACTGGAGGCCCGTCTGGGGAGGGTTCTCGGGGAGCTGGGGGCGGGGCAGGCTGTTCTCAATCTTCATCTTTACAGCTGGCGACAGGAAGAAGGGATGGAGGGGGAGAGATGGGATGGAGAGGGAGGAAGGCCAGAAGAAGGGAGTGAGAAAGGGGGGAATAGAGGAGAGGAAAGAATATTGGAGAAAGTAGAGAGGAAGAGAAGAAGATGGAGGTGAGTAGGAGAGTGAGAGAGAAGGGTGGAAAAGGTCAAATAAGAGAGAGAGGAATAGATAAATGAAGAGATCGGGTAGAAATAGTGAAGGAGTGAGAGAGAAGGGATTGGAGGGAGATAGATTGATATAAAGAGAATGAGAGGAGGGAGTGAGGGAGAGAGATCAATAGAGATCAGGAAGAGGGAGAAAGAGAAAGGGCGAGAGAGTGCAAAAATCTGATTAGGGACCAGGAGCAGGCCTATAAAGCAAATGGACAGGAAGCACATCCGTTGCTGTAATTGAGAATGTGATCTGATTTAACTCCAGTAAAGTAAAGCTACAGTATATACTCTAGAGATAAATAGATAAATAACATCCAATCTTAAAGGGCCAGTGCAGTCAAAATTCTGTTTTGTATCATATTGTACAACAGCTTATGAAATTTACACTGTAAAAGTGTGACACATTTTTATCTGTGTTATATCCTGATTGTTGCTGGTTGAAAATACAATCTACACATGACCTTCTAATCCGCAGGTTTTGCATGGGTGGAGTTTCGGCTTGCCTGATGACATCATCAGGTGATAAATTAGTTAATAGGCCAATAAAATCGCTAAAAAGCGATTTGTGTTTCTTTTTGACAATTTTAATGGAAAACTATTATAGTAAAGTACTTAATTGTTACCCAAAAATAATTTGATATTGCTATAAAATAGCTGCATTGGGCCTTTAAGGAGAAATACTGAACAGCAGGTTCGACAGAAGGGAAATATGCTGCAGAACTCACATCCAGCATTTCTCCAAAGCTGCTAGGTACGCAAAGAT
This sequence comes from Salvelinus sp. IW2-2015, assembly GCF_002910315.2. Taxonomy (NCBI): domain Eukaryota; kingdom Metazoa; phylum Chordata; class Actinopteri; order Salmoniformes; family Salmonidae; genus Salvelinus; species Salvelinus sp. IW2-2015. The sequence continues at coordinate 20,741,661 of NC_036840.1, read as the reverse complement.
TCCTTCAAAAAGAAAGATGACAAATACCCAATTTAATGGGGGAATGTAGTTTAGTGTGAATAACACAATGTTTAGCATATTTATACACTCGATGGCCAGTTTATTAGGTACAACACCTCGTTCACGAAAATGGTTCGCTCCTACAGACCGTAGCAGAGTCGTGTGGCCGTGGCTTTCTATATGAAGCAGGCAGACAGGCATAGACGCATTCAGTTATCGTTCGATTGAACGTCAGAATGGGCAAAACAAGTGACCTTAAGTGACAGTGGTATGATCGTCGTTGCCAGGCGCGCCGGTTCCAGAATCTCAGAAATGGACGGCCTCCTGGGCTTTTCACGCACAACAGTGTCTTTCTAGGGTTTACCGAGAATGGTGCGACAAACAAAAAACATCCAGTCAGCGGCAGTCATTTGGGCGAAAACAGCTTGTTGATGAGAGAAGTCGAAGGAGACAGGCAAGAATGGTGCAAGCTACAGTAACAGCGGGGCCACAAACAGGCAAATAACGGCACAGTACAACAGTGGTGTGCAGAATGGCATCTTGGAACCCACAACTCGACTGTCATTGTCACGGATGGGCTATTGCAGCAGACGACCACAACGGGTTGTGTCATGCTGATGGCAGAGTCAGGATTTGGCAAAAGCAGCATGAGTCTATGGCTCCATCCTGTCTAGTGTCAATGGTACAGGCGGTGTAATGGTTTCCTGGAACACGTTAGGTCCCTTGATACCAATTGAGCAACAAATCCATTCCCTGAAGAATTCAGGCTGTTCTGGAGGCTGACCCAGTACTAGATGGGTGTACCTAATAAACTGTATATTTTCCATTTAACCTTTACTTAAGTAGGCAAGTCAGTTAAGAACAAATTCTTATTTACAATGACAGCCTAAGCATAGTGGGTCAACTGCCTTGTTCAGGGGCAGAACAACATATTTTTACCTTGTCAGCTTGGGGATTTGATCTAGCAACCTTTCGGTTACAGGCCCAAGGCTCTAACCACTAGGCTACCTGTCACCCCAATGTAATACACATGATTTATATGAATATGCTAAACATTGTTTAAATACTCTAAACTAAATATTATTATTATTGTTTTTTTTGACCTTTTTTGACCTTTATGTTATTGAGACCTAGGTCTCTTTTCCAAATGCGCCCTGTATAATACTATATAAATATATGCATATATGCAAATATATGCAACTTTAGTGATCTTACATTTCCCCATTTACAGTCCTGGCAATTCCTATTACACCCATACACTGTTTAGATGCCTGTATACTTTATGCTTCACAACACTTGTTCTGTAATTCACATCAATAGGTCAACTTTAACATCAATGGGCATTGGTCAGACAGAGTAAGTAGCCTCAAAACACGTCAACCTCAAAGGGTCTTGGTCAGGCAGTCTACACAACCATAACCTCTTAACTTACTACCACATCCCAATGTTTTGACCAGAGTGGACGGGGTCTTGGTCAGGAAAAACACAGACAACACAACCCCTAACCACACAGACGGCACTAATGTGATTTCTGGTCACCGCCAGGACGCCAGCCCAGTTTGCCCGTCCAGTTTGGCAACAGTTTGTATGTGGCACAGAGAGAGGCGACTGGCATCCGTCCCTGTGGCGCGCCCCCCTCTGCCAACCCCCTATCCCCCTAATCCCTTCGGTAATTCCCCCTCACCCGCTTCCCTGGATTCCTCGGGAAAACACTGGCTCACTCGGGAAAACAATCACATTTTTCTGAGCTTGGGAAAAGAATGGGGCGAAACGAGCGAGAGAAGAGGAGGGCTCAGGTCGTTGGAAAGGTATTCCGGAAAGGTGCAGAGATTATTGAGTGGTTAAAGCCTGGGTGTGTGTCCATGTGTGTATGCATCCGTATGCGTGTGTGTGTCCATGTGTGCGCGTTTCTCCGTCCGTGTGTAATATGTGTGTACATTTTACATTTACGTTTTAGTCATTTAGCAGACACTCGTATCGAGAGTGACTTACAGTAGTGAGTGCATACATTTTCATATTTTTTTAGTGTGTATTTCTGTGTGTAAGAGTGTATCTCTGTCTCCATCTGTGTGTGTGTTCTCTGTCCCATGCATGGACAGTTAGTGTTAGTTGGCCCCAGGGGGAATGAGGATTCTAGCTGAAGCAGTGAAGCAGGGCCAGACATTTCCGATAATCTGTCGATGGGAGATGTGTCTGGGCTGGGGGAGGGAGGGAGGGAGGCCGCCTGCCTGGGACAGAGAAAACACTGTCTGGCCCCACCAGACCTAACACACTCCCTGTCTCTAACTGGTACTTTTCCATCAACTGGCATGCATAGGCATGGTGCCATAAACTCACTGGGGGAGGAGGGGGAGGGGGGGGCGCAGTGACAGTGTCACACACACACACACACACCACACACACAGTGAATCACTAACTGCCACATGGACTTTAGCATGACATCAATACACACCTCAGCAGCGCCCTTCCAATCAATCGACCGTCCACATATACACACACGCGCGCACACACACGCCACTGTCTACGACCCACGTGAACACTTCACTCGTTTTTCTATCTGTTAACCTCCTCGGTGAAATTAAATATCACATGAGAAAGATAATTACTACACAGATACACTCTTACGACAAAATGTACTATCTAGAACCTAAAAGGGTTCTTCCGGCTGTCCCCATGGGAGAACCCTTTTTGGTTCCAGGTAGAACCCTTTTGGTTTTAGGTAGAACCCTTTTGGGTTCAATATAGAACCCTTTCCACAGAGGGTTCTACATGGAACCCGAACCAAACCTGGAACCAAAAACGGTTCTCCTATGGGGACAGCTGAAGAACTGTTGTGGAACCCTTTTTTCTAAGAGTGTAAACAGACACCTGTCCATTACAGAAACACAAAAGCCTATCAGAGGTGCATGGTGTAAGGAGGAGAAGAGAGGATGGGAAGGTCGTTTCTGCATGATGTTCTTGCTGACGTTTGGTTGGCAGGCAAGCAAACATGCTGACCAAAGAGGCACCAAGTGACACACTCCATGACCAAAAGTATGTGGACACCTGCTTGTTGAACGTCTCATTCCAGAATCATGGGCATTAATATGGAGTTGGTCACCCCTTTGCTACTACAACAGCCTCCACTCTTCTGGGAAGGCTTTCCACTAGATGTTGGAACATTGCTTTGGGGACATGCTTCCGTTCTGCCACAACAGCATTGATGAGGTTGGGCACTGATGTTGGGCGATTAGGCCTGGCTTGAGGCCGGCGTTCCAATTCATCCCAAAGGTGTTTGATGGGGTTGAGGTCAGGGCTCTGCGCAAACCAGTCAAGTTCTTCCACACCGATCTCGACAAACCCTTTCTGTATGCACCTCGCTTTGTGCACGGGGGCATTGTCATGCTGAAACAGGAAAGGGCCTTCCCCAAACTGTTGCCACAAAGTTGGAAGCACAGAATCGTCTAGAATGTAATTGTATGTTGTAGTGTTAAGATTTCCCTTCACTGGAACCAAGGGGCCTAGTTTGAACCATGAAAAACAGCCCCAGACCATTATTCCTGCTCCATCAAACTTTACAGTTGGAACTATGCATTCGGGTAGGTAGCGTTCTCCTGGCATAAGCCAAACCCAGATATGTCCATTGGACTGCCAGATGGTGAAGCGTGATCCATCACTCCAGAGAACGTGTTTCCACTGCTCCAGAGTCCAATGGTGGTGAAATTTACAACACTCCAGCCGACGCTTGGCATTGCGTATGGTGATCTTAGGCTTGTTGCTTCCAGAGGCAGTTTGGAACTCGGTGGTGAGTATTGCAACCAAAAACAGACCATTTTTACGGGCTTCAGCACTCGGCGGTCCCGTTCTGTGAGCTTGTGTGGCTGAGCCGTTGTTGCTCCACTTCACAATAACAGCACTTACAGTTGACCGGGGCAGCTCTAGCAGGGCAGAAATTTGATGAACTGACTTGTTGGAAAGGTGGCATCCTATGACGGTGCCACGTTTAAAGTCACTGAGCTCTTCAGTAAGGCCATTCTACTGCCTATGTTTGTCTATGGAGATTGCATGACTATGTGCTCAATTGTATACACCTGTCAGCAACGGGTGTGGCTGAAATCGTCGAATTCCCTTATTTGAAGGGGTGTCCACATACTTTTATATATAGTGTATGTTCAAACCACATAATGTATACAGTAAGCCTATATGCATAAATTAAATAGATTGGAATCCATTTCTTCTTTCTTCCCATCTCTTAGAAACAGTGTGTCAAATCAAATCAAATTGTATTTGTCACATACACATGTTTAGCAGATGTTATTACGGGTATAGTGAAATGCTTGTGTTTCTAGCTCTAACAGTGCAGTAATATCTAACAGTAATATCTAACAATTTCACAACAATATAGAATAGGATAGAATAGAATAGCATAGAATAGGATACAATATAATAGGATAGAATATAATAGGATAGAATAGGATGAAATAGAATAGGATAGAATAGGATGGAATAGGATAGGATAGAATAGGATATAATAGAATATGACAGAGTAGGATGGAATAGGATAGAATATGATGGAATAGAATAGGATGGAATAGGATAGGATAGAATAGGATAGAATAGGATTGAATAGGATGGAATAGGATAGAATAGGATGGAATAGAACAGAATAGGATAGAATATAATAGGATGGAATAGGACAATAGAATGGAATGGAATAGAATAGGATGGGATAGGATAGAAAATGATGGAATAGGATAGGATAGAATAGGATGGAATAGAATTGGAATGGAATAGGATAGGATAGGATGGAATAGGATGGAATGTGATAGGCTAGAATAGAATAGGACAGAAAATGATGGAATAGGATAGAATAGAATAGGATAGGCTGGAATAGAATAGGATAGAATATAATAGGATGGAATAGGACAATATAATGGAATGGAATAGAATAGGATAGGATGGAATAGGATGGAATGTGATAGGCTAGAATAGAATAGGATAGAAAAGGATGGAATAGGATAGAATAGAATAGGATAGGATAGAATAGGATGGAATATGATAGGATAGGATAGAATAGGATAGAAAAGGATGGAATATGATAGAATAGAATAGACTAAGAAAGCATAGAATAAAGTAAATCCATTTGCCCTGACATTCTCTTTCGTCCTATCCATTTGAAACAGCAGTGACACTGACTTAACTGGATCACATGACAACAGAGGATGACAGCGAAGAGGAGGATTTAGGCTTTACAATGCTGCTGTCACAGTGTTGTGGTGATGATACTCTTGACTACACACACACACACACACACACACACACACACACAAGCACATACTTGCACACGTGCACAAACACACACACACACACACATATACATACACACACTGTCAGACACACCATCACACACACACACACGCTACTGTCCTGACTCTTCTGCTAAACACAGAGGATTGGAGCGATAGGCCTGCAGGCCAAGTTATTACGAGTTTTAGAGAGCCAAAACAAAGAGTGGTATGCAATAAGTGTGACCTCAGTACTTCACGCTATTGCAGTGTAAGTCCAATATCAACACGATAACCTATCCTATAACTCAGGTGAGTGGTGTGTGTGTGTGTGACTGTGTGTGTGTGTGGGGGGGGGTTGAGATTTCCATTTGATTTTGTCAATTTTATCCCGTGGGCCACACAAGGGACAAAGAAACGACAGATCACACCTTTAGGGGACGACGAAATTACTGATCACACCTTTAATTAACCTATTACACATAACACTCTTCACATTTTCTATTTCTGGATCAAATACTCACCTATGACCTTCCTTGTTCTCTTTCTCGAAGACCTTACGGGGTAAGATTGAGGATTCTCTATCTTTCTCTCGCTCTCTCTTTCACACTCACACTCACACACACACACACACACACACAGACACTCACAGACACGCAAACACGCACACTTCTAATCTTGGATGATTTATTCAGTGAACAGTGTCTGCCGATCCGTGTGAGGTAAAAATGCCACGTCGATACGTCCCATCATCATCGAGCACACGAGACGTGTGTGCGTGCGTGATCATTTTGCATAGGCACGATGCATTTCTCCGTCCTCTCATCTGAATAGGGAGAACGCATCAACACAATCTACAACTGGAGATGACGTTTACTTTTCACAAAGCAGATACCGAACATCCGTCGTGATTCCTGAATTAGGCTACATTAATGAAGGCTTTTGCTGCACTGTTTCAAGGTGATTGTAAAAGGGTATCCCCCTGGTGTCAGTTCGGTTTTGTCTTTGTAAATACGTCACAATAGGCAGCGCAACGTGAGGGTAGTAGCCCCTATCTCTTTCTATCGTTCTTTGTCACGAAAACATACACACACACAACAAACGCACGTGGCAGCAGCCTCATCCCCTCTCCCTCCCTCTCTCCCTTTCTCTCCCTCGCTCTTTGTCTCTTTCATCTGACTCCCTCCCTCTGGATCTAGTCCATGTGCTTATGCTTGTGTGTTTACATAACTCTCTGTGGTAAAATCCCATGACGTATTTATACACTGTATTTCCCCTGTACAGTATTTCCCTCCCAGAGCAGCTGATCTGAAGTCGGTTTTGACATTGCCCCTATAATGGTTAGGGTTAGGATTGGGGATTGCCTGAGCTGATCCTAGATATGTGCCTATGGGCAGCTTCTAATCAGTTAGATGATTTTTGCGCTAGAGGACGTCACACACGCTATGGAACATGACGTTTACATGTAATCAAAACGCCATATGTGGCCTGTTTTAACAGTTGTCTGAGGGCATCATCATCAAACATGAGTACAGTACCTCCTCTCGTTTGTATAAATTTCCCACTCCCCCTCTTTTTACTCCCATCTTCATCAGCCCATCATTTTACAGAACGTCTCCTTGTTTATATAAATGTCTCATTCTCTAATGTCCTGCTGTCTCTCTCTCTCTCTGTCTCTTTCTTTCTCTCTCTCTATCTCTCTCTCTTTTTCTCTCTCTCTGTCTCTCTATCTGTCTCTCATCCTATACTTTTTGTCAAAATCCCAAACTTATTATCCTGATATATGGCAGTTTTACATTGCATAATTTCAAAAGGCTAATTTCCTCTTCCCATCTCTCTGGTTATCTACGTTTTTTTAAAGGAGAATTACATACAATATCCTTGGGTTAGGTTTGGAAATCATACTAGAGCTACAGAAATGTACATCCTGCAGAAAATATATATGTATTAGATCATACTTGAGTAGAACAATGGTTTTTCACACATGGTCTGCGGGAGTACTGCAGCTGGTCTGCAAATTCTTTTATATATATATTTTATTATTAAAAAACAAACATCCAAAAACAATCATATTTGGGAGTATTAATGGCATTGTAAGCAATTTTACATTATTTTTCACAATACAAATTGTTTCTAATAATAATAGGCCTTTCATTTGTTACATTCACTGCAAAAATTCACTAAATATGATCGCAAGTATATTTTATGCTTAAAAGATTGCGTCTCCATGGATGGTGGTCCTCAACAGCTTTTGAAGGTTTTTGGTGGTCCCCGGAACAGAAAAGGTTGGAAACCACTGATATAGACATATTAGATCATACTAGAAGGGCTGCAGTAATATGGACCTACGGGTAACTGCCAAAATAAAGGAAACACTAACATAAAGTGTCTTAATAGGGAATTGAGCCACCACAAACCGCCAGAACAGCTTCAATGCGCCTTGTCTGGAACTCTTTTGGAGGGATACGACACCCTTCTTCCACGAGAAATTCTATAATTTGAGGGTTTTCTCAGGCGCCACTCCAGAATCTCCCATAAGTGTTCAATTGGGTTGAGACCTGGTGACTGAGACACACACACACACTCACACACCCTTTAAACCCTCTATGCTCCTTTGAGACCCCTCTTTCAAAGTCACTGAGATCTCTTCTTCTAGCCATGGTTCGAAGAATAATGAGCAACTGGGCATTTTCTTACATGACCCTAAGCATGATGGGATGTTTTAATTGCTTAATTAACTCAGGAACCACACCTGTGTGAAAGTACCTACTTTAAACATACCTTGTATTCCTCATTTACTCAAGTGTTTCCTTTATTTTGGCAGTTACCTGTACATCATACTAGAACTGCAGAAATGCAGACGCACATAATTCTAGAGCTGCAGAAATATAGACACCCATCATACTAGAGCTGCGCTGGACCAAGCAAACCCTAACACGCTAACATGTGACAAATAACATTTGATTTGATCAACCTAAACAAAAACGGACATCCGTTTGATGCAATGAGCTGGGATAGTAGGACAAATTTGAGAGTGCGACCAAAACAGTACCCCTTTTCGCATCTCTATGTTAAGAAAACGTCTTGGAAAACACTTATGAAACAAACATGCTATTCTTATCCAGCTGTGAATGACGAAGGCATGAGTCCGTTTCCCTTGAGGTCCATTATACTAATGTGGGTGACACAGGACAAATGCCCTGGCATGCATCACCATGATTATTAGGACACGCAAGGAAAATGAAATTAACATCTCTTATTGGAAAAGTAACAGGTCCCTACCTGTTTCAGTCTGTTGTCTTCCGTTTTGTGCCTAATGAACAAGACCCAGATCGGCATCACAATAATGTCTGCATCACAAGCAAGCAAATGCAGCAACAGACTAACAAGACTGAATAGCTGACGATGATGCTGTTGCACTGAACTCATCAACACTCTTACCTTCCCATAACTCTATCTGTCACTCACTCCGGTAAGAGAGTTAGCCAATCCACACAGATCTAGGATCAGCTTAACCTCCCCCACTCCTAACCTTAACCGTTAGGGTGGAAAAACACAGAACTTATCTCAGATCAGTGTGTAGGCAATACATGAGGAACTTCAACCAACAATTTTTTTAATTTAACCAGGCAAGTCAGTTAAGAACAAATTCTTATTTACAATGACAGCCTGCCGGGGAACAGTGGGTTAACTGCCTTGTTCAGGGGCAGAACGACAGATTTTTTCCTTATCAGCTCAGGGATTTGATCTAGCAACATTTCGGTTACTGGCCCAACACTCTAACCACTAGGCTACCTGCCGCCCCAAAATATATGTGTGTGTGTGTGTGTGTGTGTCGTCGTGTGTTGTGTGTGTGTGTGTGTGTGTGTGTGTGTGTGTGTGTGTGTGTGTGTGTGTGTGTGTGTGTGTGTGTGTGTGTGTGTGTGTGTGTGTGTGTGTGTGTGTGTGTGTGTGTGTGTGTGTGTGTGTGTGTGGTGTGTGTTGTGTTGTCAAGCCTTTATTAAACTGCATGGTCGTACTCAGTCCTGTGTGGGTATAGAGGGCACCCCAGCGAGTCTGAATAAAATAACCTTTGGGTTAAGAGGGACGGGAGGGAGGAGGGTTGTGTGGGGGGGGGGGGGGTTGATGAATGTGATGGGGAGGGGGGGGGAATCAAATGTGTGTGTATAGAAGGAATGAGGGGTGAATGGATAAAAAGGAGAGCGGATGCAGAGGGGTGTGGGGGGGGGGGTTGTGCGTGGTGGTGGGGGGGCTCAAACTTTTCAGGTACTAAGTTGTTGTACTAAGTGTGTAATTTTTTTATGGGCCTGATAGTAAATGACATGAAATTTAAAGGCAAAAATGAATGACTTTTTAATGTGGCATGAACACAACCAGTCATGATGTTTTCATCTGATTGTCAAACAAATCACTTCAAAAAGCAGGCTACCTGCGCATATTCGTCCACTCCAAAAGAATTCCAGCATGACATATAGGTGGGGGTCTTCGTTTCATTTAGAATAAGCTTTCATTTTCATGCCCAGGTAAATTGCATTTCAAACAAAAGGGAGAATGGTTAAATTAGCATTATTTACAGACTCCCCAAAGTTTGACTGTTGTTGCATTTAGAGAAGAGACCCCCACCCCACCTGTAATTCGCACACTGATCCCTGTGATATAAAAATTGCATACATACCTGATTTGTTGGATATTCAATAATTATTTACTTAACTATTAGTAAGACATTTCGGTCCTAGTAGTGTCTGTGTTTTTATGGTCTCCACCCTAGTTCCCTGCAGCTAATCTGGGCGTATGGTCACTAGAGATGGCTTGAGCTGACAGATGCGTTAAAGACTGCATTCCATAGACAAGATGTGGTCGGTGTAACCGAGATAGAGATAGCCAGGAGGAGTTTAGAACAATTCCTCATCGTCTCTAAATCATCCTTGCATCTGGGAAACTAAGCCAGGGAGGGGTTAAGACCACTTCCCCGTGCAGATAACGACAGGATGAACCCAGAGTGGCTTATGATGCTCCTTGGTCTGCATGAAGTGGTTGAACCAACCACGATGAAGCATTCTTAGTGTCAGCTATATACAGGACTCTGCATTTGTGTAAGGGTTAGGTTACTCAGTCCAACACTCAAGAGTGGGGGGTCGACCAGCCTCATTATTGCAATAATTAATCGATATTAAATTAAGAGGATTGTTTGAAAAAAATGACCAAGTTTCTCTCAGTACTGAATTTCCACGACAGCCCGCCGCACCAGCGCCTATACGCTCATTAATCTCACAGGTTGTGTGCCAAATGGCAACCTTTTCCTTATGTATTTCCCTCCTTTTGACCAGAACCCTACAGACCCTAGTCAAAAGTAGTGCACTACATAGGGAACAGGGTGTCATGTGGGACGCTCAGCAAGTCCTTCGTGCATGTCCTTTGAAAATGCTGCGACACTCACTTACTTCACTCCATCCCAAATCTATCTAGAGTGAGACACAGAGAGACAGTGAAAGAGAGAGAGCGAGAGATGAGAGCGAGAGACAGACCAGAAATCAAAGAGTAGGATAAGAAAGAGAGAACTGTCTGTATATCTATAAAAGGTTGGACAGTTTGAAAGCCTTGATGCCCTGAATCTGTCCTACTCAATGTTGTGCATTCCGATCTTTCTCCCTCATCAACTGTCTCTTGATACATTTAATCATGAGTACACAGTCATGTCTCCCCTCTTTCATTCCCGAATTCCAAACTGCCAAGTGGAATCAGATCACAAAGTATGCATGCATTCCCTCTTCATTCCCGAAGAGAGGAGCAAAAATGCGAGCGCACGCACACGCGCTCTTTGGCGCACGGCACGCGCACTATATGGGCAGGTTAGAAGGTTAGAAGAGCAGGTTGGTTAGAAGTCTCACTCCATCTCCCACAGTTCCTCGTGCCGAATGTGAGCGAGTTTCCGAACCCAGACGGAATGTGGAGAAATAGAACAGGCTTTGAATAAATCACGACCCAACTGCGCATTCGGGGCACGGTGGAACTGTCACAGGCTGGGAAATAACCATTGCTTAGAATGCTTTACATGTTAAGTTAAACCTATACCTATAATTACAGGAATTGCTGTTATAGCTAAAGTCTGATAAATAGCCTATAACCTAAATTGCGCCGCACGTGCACCAACGTTTAGAGAACCTAAGAATTCTAGCTGTCACGACTCTATCCAAGCACGTGCTGTACGTACACATACCGGAGGCGCGCGCACCGCTCAGCAGCTCCCTCACTGGTGCCATAGCTTTGCGGCCGCAGATGCATATTTATGCAACATAGCCTATGTTGTGAATAAAGGAATTGTTCATCGTAGCATGTCATCTCCTGCCCCCTAAATCCCCCGCTTCCATCCGCCCACACACATCATCTATCTGTCCTTTATACCTAAATGTATGCGACTCCTTTTCCAGGGGCTTTCAGCATTCCATACTGACTGCAACTGCATAGCCTATCTTTGGATCTAGCCTAACAAATGAATATATCGCAAAAGTGATATGCCGAAAGGTGATATCTGATAAACATATGTTTGTTATCTTTATTGTTTCATATTACTATATTCATTTATTATATTCGGCTGAGGGTGATGGTGGTGACAGCGCCAGGATTGCATCCTCAACGGTGATTGGATGAATCTTTGATCATGTCCATATTCGATTAGATAGGCTATCGGCATCATTCATCCGCATTGCCTATACTATAGTACATACAGACAGACACACAATTCCATAATGCTATAGGCCCACAGTAGACTATAAAACCTGCATTGTAGCCCATGGACTAGTTTCGGGGTAGTCTATACATCGTTTCATTGCTTTATCATTACCATCCCCTCCGCTGTAACTCAGTCTCTCGGGTAAATTCCTTAAATTTGGCCACACAAAATGGCCGATTAGAATAGGATGGGGATAGTGGAATAATCGGGTCGGAATATGAGAAAAGGTTTAGGTAGGCTAGAGAGACAAGATAGAAAGGCAATGCAGAATACCCGATCACACGTAGCCTATAAGGTGCCTTCTATGAAAACATAATTTGGCCTAGAAATAAAATATGATTTAAAATATGACAACTATAACAAAATCATAATGATCGATCATGGATGGATACCGTTATCGTGACTGATCGATAATCTTGACTATTCTCACCAATGTGCTCCAAATGTCTGCCACTGCCGGTGAAATGTATTAATTCCCTCTTACCGTTAGTGAAGCCCGGAGGTCTCGTGCAAGTGTTGTCGGTAACGGCAGGTGTATTGCCAGGTGCAAGAGGTGGATGGATGGTTACAGCGGCTACTGTTCAAATTCAGGATAAAATACAAATTCTCCCAGCCACCGGCTCGAGTTTTCAATATAAGAGATTACCGTTTAGGCCCCGCCTACAAACCCTGCATGCTCGGCTCTCTCTCCTCGTAGTAGGCTAGGCTATCCTAACCCCTGCCTACCATCATCACCAAAATATCCCCCACCCAGCCACCCATCAATATCTCTCTCTCTCTCTCTTTCTCTCTCTCTCTTTATTGGCATGGGAAACACGTTTACATTGCCAAACCAAGTGGAGTACATAATAAACAAAAGTGAAATAAACAATCAGAAATGAAAGGTAAATAGCCTATTACACTCAAAAAAGTTTCAAAAGAATAGAGACATTTCAAATGTTATATCACTGGCTGTGTACAGTCTCATAACAATATGCAAATAGTTGAAGTGTGAAAGGCAACATGTCACAAATCTTGATGCTGTGATGGTACACTGTGGTGTTTCACAAAATAGATATGGGAGCTGATCAAAATTGGATTTGTTTTCAAATGATGTGTGGTTCTGTGCAGTGGTGAGTTTACCATGTAAATCTGGTGGGGCAAACAAAAACTTTTTTTTTAGATGCATGCCAGCAAAGCCACTACACAACACACTACTACAGTAAACAATACATGAATGGCATTATAACGGTGACAAACAGTGTCCACAAGCTGTCCCAACAGCAGAGTCCCAACACCTTACCACTGCTATACCTGGCTATCAGCGGAGCCTTGTCTGGCAGTGAAACAGTTCATTCAGCCTCATTTACTTCCTTTTAAAAAAAAACTTGCAGTGTTCCGTTCAAATTGGACCGATTTACAAGTTTCCTCTCTGAAAAATGTAGTTAATTTAATCTGATTGTCATAAGGTTCCATGACTTTGTCCACACAGGGCATCTGAACGCACAAAATACATTTTGAGGATTTTCATTACATTTCAGTGTTTTATTTTAGCTTTTGTACACCTTTGGTGTTCCCCATCAAAAGTTTGAAATGAATGGGTGAGACTACAAAATTAATGTATAAAATTGATTTCAGGCACATGCCCATTCATGAAATGGACACACTTTCTCTCCCAGACCCCCACATGCATGTGTGTTTGAGCACACACACCTCACTCCCCTTCTTGGCTTCCATGGCAACCCCCACGGGAACCTTTCCCCAATAGAATCTTTCCCCCACAGGAACCACACCTGTTGGCATTCTCACAAACAATCGCAACATTGTTCCAATAATATATAGAACTTTTCTCTCAGCTCTGGTATATTAAGCTTTTTTGAGACCTTGCTCACAATTCATTCTGTGGCAGCACAATAACCAAACGATATACTGTATGTGAGGCTCTTGATCATATCTTTGATCATGACACTGGTGAGGAGGAGAGAGTCTTTGTTTAACTTTGACACAATGTAGTCTGTGATAAGTAGCACAATATGTTTCATCTGAGTATTTGTTATACTCAAAATAATCCATACATTATGCTTTTTTTACTCAAAAACGAGTTGTATGAGCTCAGGTCAATGAGGCCTAAAGGCCATAAATGTCACGTCCTGACCATAGAGAGTCCTTATTTTCTATGGTAGAGTAGGTCAGGGCCTGACTGGGGGGTTAGTCTAGTTTATTATTTCTATGTGGGGTTCTAGGTTTGTTTCTCTATGTTGGTGATTGTGTATGATATCCCAATTAGAGGCAGCTGGTAATCGTTGTCTCTAATTGGGGATCATATTTAAGTAGCATTTTTTCCACCTATGTTTTATGGGATATTGTTTTGAGTTAGTGCACGTAGCATCTCTGTAGTCACTGTTCGTTGTTAGTTTATTGTTTATTTGTTTTTGTCTTCGCTAAATTTCACTTTATTCATTAAATTATGTGGAACTCAACATCCGCTGCGCCTTGGTCCGATATTCATTTCAGCGAACGTGACAATAAATAGCAAATGAAAGTTAAAAACTTCTAATGTTCACAAGAACTTAAGTTGATAAAAATATCTAACACAAAATTAGGTGATAATATATGGATTATTATGGATTTATAATCAGTTATAATGGGGTGGTCATTTTGGACCAGGAACACAGAATTAATTAACATGAAACGAGCACAACAGGAGGGTTAAACAAATGTGGTTTCTACTGAAAATTGAGATATACAAACTATGACATAAGGGGACGACGAGCCGATAAGAGGCGATCCGTAATTTCGATTAAGACATTAATGAGCAAGCTAGGACGGACGTAGTCAATACAACTATTTGTTCAGCACTTTTTAAATGTACAGCGACAGAATTCAGAACATGGGCCGTTTTTACAGTATTCTCCCTGTACGCCAAGTCAGAACTATAGGATTAATAAAGAGGGCATATAAGCAGACAATGAAAGCTCTTACAATATCCGATGATTACATTTCTCTAAAACAGGCTATAGGCTACATGTGCACCACCAAGTCAGAACAGTAGGCAAAATGATGAGGGGGAAAAGGGACCAAATTATTAGGATGAGGCACATTGGCTACTAACAGCTTACTACACAACATACACTTAGTATTACTTTCTTAGCTACAGCATTCGTATCGCCCTGGCATATGACATGACTTATGAAGCAGCATACAAGGCATTTTTGGACTCACCTTGTTGTGCTGTGCTCACTTGAACAGGAAGGTGGCACGACGGTCCTGTGTGGGAAAATTTTGTCTTCAAGCTTTGTCATCAAAGTCTGGCATTCTCTGGATTTATGGTGCTTTCAAGACAACTGGGAACTCAGGGGAAAAAACAAGGTCTAATCATGATGATGTCAGTGATCTTCAGGTCGGAGCTCTAGAAAGAGGCCTGAATTCCCGACTTGCAATTCAAAGTTGGATGACAGTTTAAAACGTATTTTCCCAGTCGGAGCTCGTTTTCCTCAGAGTTCCCAGTTATCTCGAACTCACTGAAGTCTGAGATTTCCCAGTTCCGAGTTTCCAGTTGTTTTGAGCATGGCAGAGGTCATGCTGGATTGGCAGCATGGCCAATGTTGAATGTTTATCCTTTTAAGCTTGGTAAAGAGACCCTTAAACCCAGACTTGGGACCACACACCCACTCCACTGAAAAGCAGGCTAGTGATTGCTTTGCAATGCTTGCAGTTAGGCACCGATTCCTTCCAAACCACTCATTGTTGAATTTGCGATTTCCAACTTGTAATGTTTATGTCCAATGGCGATACGTTTTATCAATCACCCGCTATTTAAACAGCATTCGCGAGGCGAGGAGGGAGAAAGGATGGAGAAACCTGTTTCTCTCCTCAGGTGCTGCCTTTCGGGGAGGGTGTATTGAGTGGAAACAATTGTTGGACCTACGCCTGATACTCAGACAATAGATTGTGTCGAGTCACTGCACCCTGTTCATGGATCCGATTTCTTCTATTCCATTGCGTATTAAATATGCTTGGAAACTATATTGCAAAGAAAAGGAAATAAGAATAATATCATGAAGTTAGATACAATAGATACAATCTAGGCCTAAATATAATCCAACTCCAGATAACATTTTAATTGTATTTTTGCTGATTCTATGATTCCAGGTAAATAACTGCAAATGGATCCTGGACTTCGTGATGGGAGGCCCCCAGATGGTGAGGGTAGGCAACAAACATCCGCCACTCTGACCCTCAACACGGGGGCTCCTTTAGGGGTGCGTGCTTAGTCCCCTCCTGTACTCACTGTTCACCCACTACTGCATGGCCGCGCACAACTTCACCACCATCATTAAGTTTGCTGACGACGCAAAGTTGGTGGCCCTGATCACCAACGACAATGAGACAGCCTGTAGGGAGGAGATCAAAGACCTGGCAGTGTTGTGCCAGGATAAAAACCTCTTCCTCAACGTCAGCAAAACAAAGAGGCTGAATGGGGCCGAGCAGACCCCCGTTCACATCGACAGGGCTGTAGTGGAGCGGTTCGAGAGCATCCAAGCGCAGGCCGCTACTGAGGGTAGTGCGTACGGCCCAGTACATCACTGGGGCTGAACTCCATGCCATCCAGGAACTCTATACCATGCTGTGGCAGAGGAAGGCCCCAAAAAGCCACCCAGGTCATAGACTGTTCTCTCTGCTAACACATGGCAAGCGGCACCGATGCACCAAGTCTGGAACCAACAGGAGCCTGAACAGCTTCTATCCCCAAGCCAGATGCCTGCTAAATAGTTCAAACAGCTACCCTGAGTTGTTACCCCTTTTTCATGATATCCAATTGGTAGTTACAGTCTTGTCCCATCGCTGCAACTCCTGTACGGACTCAGGAGAGGCATGCATCCTCCAAAGCCAAGCCACACTGCTTCTTGACACAATGCTCGCTTCACCCAGAAGCCAGCCACACCAATGTGTCAGAGGAAACACCGTACACCTGGCGACCGCGTCAGTGTGCATTGTACCCGGCCCGCCACAGGATTTCCTAGGACGAAGCTGGGCCAATGGGGCTCCCGGTCAGCTGCGACACAGCCTGGGATCAAACCAGGATCTGTAGTGACGCAGATAGCACTGCGTCGCAGTGCCTTAGACCACTGTGCCACTTGGGAGGCCCCACATGAACCCTTTTTGCACAAACTTTTTGACTCATCACATACGCTGCTGCTACTGTTTACTATCTGTCACTTTAATCCTAGTTATACTGTATGCACATAGCTACCTCAATTACCTCGTACCGCTGCACATTGACTCGGTACTGGTACCCCTTGTATAAATAGCCAAGTTATCGTTACTCATTGTGTATCTATTATTACTTTTATAATTATGGATGGATCAAGGACTGACCATCCATGATATCAAAATTATAGTTTTAACCATGTTTTGAGGCTATAATAGTGTTTGTTTACAAATATTGGAGTCAAAACAAGCTTATATTTTGAGTTCTGATGGGGTATGACAGTTGAACTAAGTACATGAGGCATTTCGAAGTTATATTTTTCAAGAACCAATAGGCACATCCTTACGTTTTCATTCCAAAAATGAATGTAGCAACCCCTTTAATGTCAATCCCTGTATTGGTCTGTATATGTGTGTATTTTTGTCCCTGTATTTACTGAGCTGCACTAAATCAAATCCCTAACAATTTCATTTAGTACGGTAATGAAGTATCAAATGTTGAATCGTATCACAACTTACCATAGTTGGGTGACTTAGTCATATCCTTGACCCACATTGGCAGGGAAGAACAACATTACGACACAAATCTACCTTCCGCTACTACAAGATTCCTTTGCACACAATAGTTTACAATCTAACACACAGCAGACATGTACAACCAATTGACTGTTTTTGCTATCAGTTAACGATAATTGCTCCGGGGTTGTTGTCCTTGGTAGCTCAAGTACCAGGGTAGTGTGTTTGATTCCTGGGACCACCCATACAGTCTATGTCATGGAAAGCACAATTGTTTAATGTATTGTAGACTCTGTGTATATATTCATTTTAAATCGATGTAGATGTTATCTTGAATCTGCAACATCTAAGTCTGACATTTTCATCAATCACTCTCAATCAAACCCCATACCTGTAAAGAAACAGCGCCCTCTTCCTGTGACAGAGAGAAACACATCGTCTGCACACTGTAGGTTGGTTGGCACGTTCCTTGCTGCTCAGATTACTTTGACTCAAACTACAACTGTCCCTCTAGTGGTTTTAAATGATAACACACCCTTTTATCCTCCACTGTACAAATTCAACTGAACACGTTGCAGCGTTGATATTTTTTGCGAAGGATCACAACTCAAAATAAGCACCCAATATTCTGGTCTGACAGGAAAACAAAACAAAAATTCAAATGAAGTGAGAAATCCTTTATTACCAAAATGGGAAAAATACTTCATTTTTCTTAGTCCCAATCATATCTATTGGTCCTATTACATGTATAAATAAAAACATATCACATTTAATCTACAATATTAAATTACAAATAAATAATTTAAAATATATTACTATTTAACTAAATGACTATTCAACTAAAACTAAAAACCTATATATTTCAGAGTAGGGGAAAGTGGGGTAAGTTGTGCCAAAGGGTTAGTTGTGCCACCCCTTGTTTCTAGGAAACCGTACACAAAATAAATCATGTGACAAAATAACACATGGAATCAGGTAGTAACCAAAAAAGTGTTAAACAAATCAAAATATATTTTATATTTGAGATTCTTCAAAGTAGCCACTATTTGCCTTGATGACAGCTTTGCACACTCTTGGCATTCTCTCAACCAGCTTCACCTGGAATGCTTTTCCAACAGTCTTGAAGGAGTTCCAACATATGCTAAGCACTTGTTGGCTGCTTTTCCTTCAGTCTGCAGTCCAACTCATCCCAAACCATCTCAATTGGATTTTGGTTGGGTGATTGTGGAGGCCAGGTCATCTGACGCAGCACTCAATCCCTCTACTTCTTGGTCAAATACCCCTTACACAGCCTGGAGGTGTGTTGGGTCATTGTCCTGTTGAAAAACAAATGATAGTCCCACTAAGCGAAAACCAGATGGGATGGCGTATCGCTGCACAATACTGTGGTAGCCAAGCTGGTTAAGTGTGCCTTGAATTCTAAATAAATCACTGACAGTGTCATCAGCAAAGCACCCCCACACCATCACACCTCCTCCTTAATGCTTCACGGTGGGAACCACACATGCAGAGGATCATCCGTTCACCTACTCTGTGTCTCACAAAGACACGGCGGTTGGAACCAAACATCTCAAATTTGGACTCATCAGACCAAAGGACAGCTTTCCACCAGTTTAATGTCAATTGCTTGTGTTTCTTGGCCCAAGGCAGTATCTTCTTCTAATTGGTGTCCTTTAGTAGGGGTTTCTTTGTAGCAATTCGATCATGAAGGCCTGATTCCTCTGAACAGTTGATGTGTCTGTTACTTGAACTCTGTGAAGCATTTATTTGGGATGCAATCTGAGGTGCAGTTAACTCTAATGAACTTATCCTCTGCAGCAGAGGTATCTCTGGGTCTTCCTTTCCTCTGGCGGTCCTCGTGAGAGTCGGTTTCATCATAGCGCTTGATGGTTTTTGCGACTGCACTTGAAGAAATGTTAAAAGTTCTTGACATTTTCATGATTGACTGACCTTCATGTCTTAAAGTAATGATGGACTTTTGTTTCCCTTTGCTTATTTAAGCTGTTCTTGCCATAATAGGGACTTGGTCTTTTACCAAATAGGGCTATCTTCTGTATAGCACCCCTAACTTGTCACAACACAACTGATTGGCTCAAATGCATTAAGAAGGAAAGAAATCCTACAAATGTACTTTTAACAAGTGTCACGACTTCCGCCGAAGTCGGCCCTTCTCCTTGTTCGGGTGGTGTTCGGTGGTCGACGTCACCGGCTTTCTAGTCACCACTGATCCATTTTTCAGTTTCGTTTTGTTTTGTCTGTATTACACACACCTGGTTTCAATTCCCCTATCATGTTCCCTATTTAACCCTCTGGCATTCATTTCTGTTCTGTCCGTGATTGTTTGTTTTGTTAGTGTTTGTTGTTAGTGCTTGTGTGTTTATTATATTCCCTTTGAGGAATTTTTGCTTATATCTTGAGTAAACGCCGTTATTTTGCTCAACACCTGTGTCCTGCGCTTGACTCCGCTACATCTCTGCACACAACCCTGACAACAAGGCACACCTGTTAATTGAGATGTCCCCATTCCCCCGCTAATTGGTGAACCCTCACTCATAAAAGGATTGATCGCTGACCTCAGCAGCGATATCAAACCTAACTATGCCATTAGCGGAAAACCAGCAGATATTGCGACAAACGCCCTCCAAATTAAACCATTGGGCGCAGGAGTTGTATAGGTTCTCTCCAGTTTAGCCCTGATGTATCACCATCAGAGATTGGCATCGGTCCAGTACCGCAGTGCACAGCAGAAGCACATGCAAGAAACAGCTGATATAAAGGGACACTGTTCTAGTACAAATGCTGCAGGCCAAAGACGATCAGCTAATGAACACAATGGCCAAGTTGGATGACAAATCAGTGGACCTCACTGAAGTCGCTGACCAAATGAATGATGAGAGAAATCAGGTGATGAAGATGGAAATATTGATTTCTAAGCAAGCGGAGGAAATCTCATCACTGAATCTTTCGCTCCATACTCAAGACCTCTACCTGCAAACCGTGACAGATAAGTATGAGGCCGAACGGAGCAAGTGTGACGCTCATGTGTCTAAAATAAGTACTTTAAGCCCGCAAGTGGACGCTGCTGTGCAGCAGAATACCACACCAAGCAACCTAGCTCGCAACCGGAACTCGGTACACAAAGGAGTGAAGATGACAGAAGGTTTCAGACTTTGCCTCTCTCAGGGGTCCCTCAGTTTTCTCCTCTTGGCCATTTGGCACAGAGTCATTTGGCGCCTCCTCGCCTACAAAGCCAAACGCTTGGCTTCTTCTCTTGGCCTTTCGGCCGCAATTTCCCCACAGGATGAAACCAACCCTCTCCACACACTTTGCACGGAATGCCTTGACGAAATTGTCAAAAAACGTCCACATCTTTGACCCCGTTCCAGGGAAGCCAAACGACACTGAGACGTACTTAGCAGACATAGAGGACGCCTTGGATGGCTACCCGAATGCTACGGGTTCTGACAGGCTTTACCTGTTGAAGCGAACGTCGAAATGACATGTGACGAGGTTCATTGGTTTACAACAGCAAAACGTACAAAACGACTACACTAAACTTTCCATGGCTTTGAAAATAGAATTCAGTGGTCCCGGACTCGCGAACACGACAGCTCGCTGGATAACGCTGTCAAACAAGCTAGGAATGAACACCCACAAGCTTACTATCATGGGCTTCGTTCAGCCCATGGTAATAGCTCTTCCATGAAACAAGAATGGAAGAGCTATTACCATTCAAACAAATGTTTCTGTCGAACATGTATCCTCACTTCATTAACTACTTGGGCCCTACAGCCCACCTTGGTTTGCCAATCTCAGAACTCAGAGAACTTGCTAGCGCAGCTTTTGAGGCATCAAAAGTGCGCACCGCTAAGAGTCCTGACATCTCGGGTTTGAAAATTGAACAGGGGCACTCACTCCAGTTAGAGGATGTGTTATCAAGTATTGGAGTGTTGAGAGATGATGCACAACAACGGTTTCTACCACGAAACCACGATACCAAATCCCACCGCAGTCGAAATACCTGTAAAGTACGTCGCCAGCGAAACGACTACCGCTACTATCAACCTGATCGCTATGTTCCTGCACCTAACCCATACAAAAGTGTCAAAGCACAAGGGTAACAAGGGTAACAAAAGGTCCAATGACGACCGAAACCTAGACCATTACTCTCTAGAAGCTTTGCTAAGAGAAGTACAAATGCGAGGAAAATTTGGGAAAGGGGAAAAAGATCAGTCACTATGACTAGACGTGGAATTGCCGGACAACATGTCCGTCGGAATTAACACCATTAACAAGGGCGGAAACAATCAAATTACTCCTGCTCTTACTCAAGACCCTATCCAGGGCTCGCTCGATCAAGAAACAAGTCCACAGGCTTTGTCTATAGACTCTGATACAAATGTTGCAAAGCAAAAGTACAAAAACATCACAATAGCCAATTCCACTCAAACCCCGATTAGTCAATTTGTCTTCACCATGAACACAAAAGACACATCACGTCGTTGCAAACAACCACTCCACTTTGTGGGAAATATGTCCACAAAACGCAACTCAAAAAGGCCATACTTGGAAACAGTCCTGGAGGACTGCTTAGTCTGTGATGCGCTAATTGATTCAGGCTCGACAATATCGCTCATCTCTCAAACCTTGTTCAATGATCTCAAAAGGGCTTTGAACCCAGAGACACTACCCTTTGAGGTTTCACTCAGACTACCTCGCCTCTCATATTGAGACTCATGCTGAAACTACACTTCCAGGATGTATCGCTTGTTCACCCTGTGTGTTACCAGCCTTGAAACTGTACCACTACTGCTCGGAACAGACTTGATGGATAGTTGGATCCCTCTAATGGATTGGAAAACCAATCAAGTATGGTCACAGGTAATCGTGCTGTCTCCACTGACCACACTGTCTTCTCCTAACGCTAGCTGCAACACAGTCATCCACAAGGGGTATCTGTCGACAGAACCCCTTGGGAAAAATATGTTTCGAAACCTCTTGGTGCAGAATCTGACCCAAGGAGATATTACGATATCTCGTCACATTCAATCAGCAAACCTGATTGACCATTATTTTCATGATTTCGAGCCAACAGTCTCTGTGAATGAGCAACTTCCCTTCTCCTTGAAGTCATGCGATACTGTAGCTGAGATCAACTTCTCTTGTCCGTCGGACACTTCCGCAAGCACTGCGTCCATTTCAGGAATAAAAGCTTCAATAAGCTGGAGATTTGGTAGAAAGGATACAGCCAATCTAATAACAACACGGCTACTGACAACTCATACAAAGGCTCCAACCTTTTCGTTTGTGCCTCGGACACACACTGGTGGGGTTCCCGAGACACAAAGGGGGGAATACTAGCCCATGCCCATGATGAGTCTCCTCGAGGTCGTTGGGGGGGGTTTGAGACTACGTGCAACACTGTGCGAGGTTGCCCGAGCAGGAAACAAATCTAGTTGTAAACTTCCCCACGACAACAGTGAGGAGCGGACAAGCCCCTCGACGGGGATAACCTAAGAATTCATCTGAGATATCATTGAGGTGTACCACACGGGTTGTAAAAGAAGTCCAGTGGACTTTCCAACTCCAAAAGAAAATGGTAACAATAATCATTCCTTGCCATGTGTAGTCTCAACTAGAATGCAACTAGTGAAATGCTCTAATCATGTGTTCCGGTAGGATAACATTTTGGAATGAATTGGTAGGCTAGCTGGTCCCCTTGGGTACTAGTACCAATGCCAGCAACAGTCAGTCCAGCCACAATCAGTAAGAAGGTTAGAGACCTAACAATTCGAATTGCCATTGATAACAGCAACAGAGGAGTTAGTAGTCATGCAGATTGCAACACGGGGAAGGGAATCTTCTGACTGTGGTTAACACACATGCCACAAATACAGTGGTTCTTCTTTTAAAAGTTTTTTAAAAAGGTGCCAGAATGACGCAATTTACCACAATCTGCCACCATCTACCACAAACGGTCACGGCATAAGCTCAAAACTTTTAAAGGAAGAACCACTGTAAACAGAACCCTTCATTCAGGAGGAAAGTTATTAGAAGTCATGAACCATGATAACACCACTACCATGATCACACCGGCATACGATTGGTTCAGTGCTTATAGAGTACTTCCGTCGTGAGGTTAGCTCCTCCATGGATAACATAGCTATGAAATAGACTCCTTCATACCTATCGCCACTACAATGGTGTATGACACATTGACTTGAAGTAAAACCACTACAGGTCCCCTTAACATATGTCTTGAGATTGACATCAATTCTTACTGACCTCCAGTCATTGACATGGAAACCATGATACTTTACTTGTTCTTTTCCTTTGCATGTGCGCTTGTGTAAGCATAAACACACATGTACAATGGAATATTTAATGAGGACTTATGCTAGGATCACTTAAGGGTCCAAGCGAATTACCAGCCTTGGTAAACTTGGAAATTTATCCTGAGGCCTTTGACTCTAAAGCTACATTAATCACCAGTTTCTCCCCAGAGGTCCAAAAGGTCATCCCTGTAGACAGTCCGGAGCTAGTGCCTTACAGCTGTAGACTTATCATGTAGTTATCAACTTAGGATAGTGCCCTAAGCAACACACCGCTAAGTAAGAACGCCCTAGATATTACATTAGACACAATGCCATGATAGAGTAATTTAGCCAAGACCGTGGACGTATATAGAATACAGTCCAATTAGATGATTAAGGTGTGGTAACTATATTTTGTATATCTTTTGTTTGTGGTTTTGTTCATTTTTGTTCCATTTTCTTTGACACTTAGGAAGTGATAGAGCCACAAAC
The DNA here is from genome assembly GCF_002910315.2 of Salvelinus sp. IW2-2015. Classification (NCBI taxonomy): domain Eukaryota; kingdom Metazoa; phylum Chordata; class Actinopteri; order Salmoniformes; family Salmonidae; genus Salvelinus; species Salvelinus sp. IW2-2015. The sequence continues at coordinate 20,717,155 of NC_036840.1, read as the reverse complement.
AAGTTCCCCATACAGCCACCAGTTAGTGCCACAACAGCACTCATTTGGGGAAGAAATGTAATGATTTATTTCATGAGTGGTGTGCATTGTTAACATCTGCCTAAGTTACTGCCTAGATCTACCAACCTGGACAACCGGATTACGGGTCCAGAACGGCGATCCACAACCAGGACATCCCCTGGCCATTCTTGTGGTGGTCTGCAGCTTGCAGAAATCCTACCAGGGGAAACCACCAGAGGGGGACAGCAACGATGATCCACAACCGACATCCCGTGGTTGTTTTTATGGTGGGTTGCAACATGCAGAATCATCAAATCAGCTTGGCAAATGGCTGACAATAGCCAGACCCCCTCTCACCCACAGAAGAAGAGAGGAGGAGGGGGGGTTTGACACCTTAAAACTCTGTCATAAATTAGGCAGGAGGGGAATCTCCCTTCTGCTCTTCAGTATCAACCAAAGGAATGCCTTTGTCTCAAGAAGACTGTTGCCCACCCAAAAACTCTGGATAATGGAACAAGAATTCCAACATAAAGAATTTGGGAAATGGTCAGTGGGGAGATGTAGAAAAATCATGTCATATTATTTTTCATTTTGTCATGTCATTAAAAAATGTATAACGAAAATACTGTAACCTGAAAAGTAAACACAATGTTTATGTCAAGTTTCTATCCAATATGTTGTCTATGTAATATGAAGAACGATGAAACTATTGTTGTTATGATAGGAATGTGATTTTGGTTTTCTAATGAGATAATGTTTTTTTTTATGTCCTTTGCACATTTAACTAAGCCTGCCCCGAATGAGGTCAGAAGAGTGTGTCAGTGTGGTGGAACCACCCTTTTCAAGTGCTTAAAAGGACTTGTTAAGAATGAACATATTCAGACCAGAAAGCGTGGCGTGGTGGCTACACGGCTGAAAATGGTGAGACCAAAACATTGCTGGGTTGCTGCTGGCGTGTAAAATGGTCGGGAGCTGAACCCTTACTAATTCCTTTATGCCAGAAGATGTGTGACCGTGGTCCACACGTTGAAATAGTTGGAAACTCTGAACTCTCAATCTCTACATGAGGTGAAGAAGATAAACTTACCAGACCAGAAACAACGCCAGTCTGCAGCTGCATGTGTAAAGTGATTTGGAACTTTGACTATCTACCCGAGGAAGAAAAGAGGCGAGAAGCTCACTTCAGACAGTCACTTGTACAGCTAAGTAGCTGCTGTGAGGAAACGGTCATTGGAGACAGGACAACTAAGAAGAAGGACATTGTGACCTCAAGTGGACAACCAGAGCCTTACACCCATCGAGCCATTCCCCATAGAAGGATTGAATGGTTTCAACAGAGAGACGACGAACAAAGACATCTACATGTAAATACATTGCGTGTCTTACACAAACGGGAGGCAGCTCATGTGCAAGATATATGGTTATTGTGAGCGTAGTTTCCAAATATATGATAAACGTCCCTTTTTCCCTATCTCTCTATTTTTCCCACCCCTTCTCCATCTCTGCGTAATAAGCCGTCATATCTTGTCAGTCCACTAGGGACTTTTGTCTCATGTAAGTGCGTATGTGTATTCTTTGTTATTATCTAGTTAGTTATTAAACTCATAATTCAATCAATTTGTGCAGAGCTGAATAATCAGAAAAGACTGGGGTTCTTGCAGATTCAAGAGGTCTGCTATGTTCAAAATGAGACTGATATGAGGTAATGATTAATAAATGACTGTTATCGATATATTTTATGTATATATCATCTAGTGTTTAATTCAGGAGATGGTAACTCGTTAAACAACTTCTTCCGTGGTGCCCCAAATACTAATGAGTTAATTGTTACATGATTAATTTAATTGAGTAACAGTTAAACATAGTTAGTTGATTTGATAAATAACAATCATCACATTAATGAAAGTCATGTCACGACAGAACCAAGTACAAGAGAGTCCTGCCCTAGACAAGACAAATAGTAGCTGCCAGCCAGACATGTGTAACCTTCTGATAGAACTAAGAGCCACGGAAGCCAGACTGACATCTGCGAAGCGTCAGGTGGAAGAACTGAGGAACATGGAAGCTACTGTTGCTCTCCTACACAGAGAGACTGAATGTAATCTAAGGCAAACTGAAAATCAATTAAAAAAATGTTAATGTATTCAAATGCTCAGAATAAGAAACAACAGACTAACAACTAAGAGTGTTAGTCCACATCATGTCCAAATCCTCAGAAAGTATTTAAAATGGATTGTGAAGCTCAACAAAGTCCCTTATAGATGTTTTGAACATGATGAGAATAAAACGCTAAAATCCGTACCATGACTAGTATGGGATTTGTGCCACAAATGCTAAAAAAATTGCATGTGGAAACCATGCCAGGGAAACTAAACCAAAGCATCGATTGCTGTCATACCTTGTCCATAGACTGCTTACAGTGTAAGGAAACCAATGTGCATTTTGTAATTTGGGTGAACGATCCCTTTAAGTGGAAAAAAATTATTATGTTACTCTTTCGACATTTTATTGCGTTATCTTCCAAGTTATTACATTAACCGGCTTTATTACATGAAAAAATCAAAAAGTTATTACATTTAGAAAAGTTATTACATTAATCGGTGTTATTACATTAACCATTGTTACAGGGCGGATAAGAGTGACTCGTCTTGGAAGTAGTAGGGATAACAGCTGTCACAGTGAGGGAGGGTATCATATGAAAGCAGACTGCAGCAGTTATCCCAGGTAGTGCTCCAAATGTGCACTATATTTGACCAGACCCATAGAGCTCTAGTCAGAAGTAGTGCACTATATAGGTAGTAGGGTGCCATTTGGGATTAGGTAGTAGGGTGCCATTTGGGATGTAGAGGGCCAGAAATCTCTTTTATCAACCGTGTTGTTATCATCTCGTTTCCGCTGTCCCTAAAATACAGCATGTTCTAGTTAGACAAGATTAAAGTGAGGTTTTGATTGAAATGGGGAATGGGAAAGGGGGTCAGTCTTGGTCGTTCACAGTCACAGTATAAGTAACTGAATATTGTCCCATATTTTGTCTCTCATGACACCATATGTGATAGATACAGATTAATGCTTTCAAACAGTGGAGTGGGATATAGCAGTAGCCTACTTACCAACCCTGATCCTGGTCAAAGCAGTGCAGGCTTTTAGTCCATGCCAGCATTAATAGAACAAGTCGAGTGTGTTCTATTACAATCTGTCTGGAACTAAAGTCTACACCCTTTAGTCCTGGGCAAGAGTTGGTGACCACTGGACTATGAAGTGATCAAACAGATTAAATGAATACCCTATCCACCCATAGCCTACACCAGTGTGGCTGTTAATCTAGAGATGTAGGATCTTAATTTGATCACCCTGTTGCAGGATAACTTTCCTGCAACGCAGGAAATAAAGAACTCGCACTGTATTTGAAGTTTGTAATTTCCACTTCGATGTTACCTCTTTCTATAAACCCCTACAAAAATGTCCATTAATTATAATCCACATAATAATAAATGTTATGTTGCCGCAGGATTATTTTCCTGCTGTAGTAAACTGTCTAAAATTGAAATCCTATATCTGTAGGCTACCTAATAGGCTGTCAGAGTCATTTGGGATGAGCAGTTAGGCATATCTAACCGAAGTAGTACAGAGTGAACCTTTGTAACCAAAGTGCCCCTCAGATCATCAAACCAATATGTGCATGTTTGTGACTGTGTGTGTGTGTGTGTGTGTGTGTGTGTGTGTGTGTGTGGGGGGGGGGGGGGGATCTCCAGATCTCAACCCCATAGAAAATCTTTGGAGGGAGTTGAAAGTCCGCGTTGCCCAGCAACAGCCCCAAAACATCACTGCTCTAGAGGAGATCTGCATGGAGGAATGGGCCAAAATATCAGCAACAGTGTGTGAAAACCCTGTGAAGACTTACAGAAAACGTTTGACCTCTGTCATTGCCAACAAAGGGTATATAACAAAGTATTGAGATAAACTTTTGTTATTGACCAAATACTTATTTTCCACCATAATTTGCAAATAAATTCATTAAAAATCCTACAATGTGATTTTCTGGATTTTTTTTCTCATTTTGTCTGTCATAGTTGAAGTGMACCTATGATGAAAATTACAGGCCTCTCTCATCTTTTTAAGTGGGAGAACTTGCACAATTGGTGGCTGACTAAATACTTTTTTGCCCCACTGTAATTACATTCTAGACGATTCTGTGCTTCCAAATTCATGGCAAAAGTTTGGGGAAGGCCCTTTCCTGTTTCAGCATGACAATGCCCCTGTGCACAAAGCGAGGCCCATACAGAAATGGTTTGTGGGGATCAGTGTGGAAGAACTTGACTGGCCTGCACCAGAGCCCTGACCTCAACCCCATTGAACACCTTTGGGATGAATTGGAACGCCGACTGGCTGCCAGGCCTAATCGCCCAACATCAGTGCCAACTCTATATTCATTTTGGAATAAGATGTTCGACAAGCACGTGTCCACATACTTTTTGTCATGTCATGTAGTGTGTCGGAAACCGTATTGGATATTATGATATTGTAACGGTTGTCGTCGGTGGAAGGAGAGGACCAAAGCGCAGCATGGTTAGTGTTCATCTTATTTAATAAATCCAAAAACTGAACACTTCAAATACAAAACAACAAAATGAAAACCGAAACAGTTCTATCTGGTGCAGACACACAAAGACTGAAAATAACCACCCACAAAAGCCAACAGAAAACAGGCTACCTAAATATGGTTCCCAATCAGGGACAACGATTTACAGCTGCCTCTGATTGAGAACCATATCAGGCCAAACAAAGAAAACCAACACAGAAATAGAAAACATAGATTACCCACCCAACTCACGCCCTGACCAACTAAAACAAAAGACAAAAGAAAGGAACTAAGGTCAGAACGTGACAGATATCCCCAATGAGGTTATCAAATTCCTCTTCACCCCATGTTGTGTTTTATTTTAAATTCAGCAAATTCTATTTCCTCACTTTAAAATACCTCCCCTCCCATTGAATAAATCCAAATGAATAAATTATGACACCAACCTACGTGGGGGAATGTTTGGGTGAACTGTATATACATATGTAGGATCTTAATTTGAGCCAGTTTGCTACGGGAGGAAAATAATCCTGCAGCAACACAAAATGTTTATTGTAATGTGGATTATAATTGTTGGACATTTTTTGTGGGTGTTGATACATTTTTGTAAGGGAAAATCAAGTTTGAAATTTCAAAGTGGAAATTACAAACTTCAGAAGCTTTTTTAAACCTAAAAAACAAAACAAGTTTAACATTTCATGCATTGTAGGAAAGTTATCCTGCAACATGGTGATCAAATTTAGATCCTACATCTGTAGAATCTTCATGCAGCAGTGGCTCAAGGTCATCACTAGTTACCACAGCCACAAATGGTTAAACCCTGCCTATTTCTAAAATGTATCTTCTTAAAATCTGATTTCGATCCTAACCCTAATCTTAAACCTAACCCAAATTAGTGACTAAAATATTCATCAAACACCTATTTTTCAGTGGCAATTGATGAGACTATAAGTAAACAGTTGACTAAAACGAGATGAGACGAAATTATCTCTCTGACTAAAATCTGACTACTAAGTGGACTGGACAAGAGATTTTGGAGCGATTTAGAGCTTTTCAGGGATAAGCACAATTAATATCTGTTCAGCAGTGGGAAGGACACGCCAGCACACACAGCCAGCCTACATAAGCTGGTGAGCTGCGGGGGAGCAAGCAAGGAGTGTGGGCAGGCAGGCAGACAGGCTCCGCTCCGGCTCAGGCTCCGCCTCCGATTATACAAATCGCGCAGGCGACTCTCTTGCTTCCCTGTAGCTAACCAGTTATCACCAGCCAGTTAAGAGTCACAAGCTGCTTTACGAAATTTTAAACAATAGCAGCATTGAGTTTAATAGTAAAACAACAGCTTAACTAAGTTTTTCTCTCCCTTGAGCATAGAAAAGTAGGCTGTCTTTGAATTTGTAGTCTCGCTCAACCCTCCCACTGTCACCACTGCATTTCATAGCCAGGTTCTGTAGCCATCGTAGCCAAGTCTCCATCTTTTTTTCCTCAGAGAAAACAGCTTGATTATAGCCTTTATCATTCAAACGATATGACCCATAATACCATCGCTACGTTTTTTTCATTCTATCATACATTCATGGGCCGTTCTAAAACTAGGCTACTTGCGGACCTGGCCTTTAACCGTTTGTTTAGGCTACACCTTCTTCAGTCATGTCACCGCCCTGGTCAAATGTAGTGTACTGTATAGGGAACAGGATGCCAGTTGGGACACAGCCTGATATGATGTTGTGACATATTTATCTTCCCTGAGATATTCTGTTTCTTCTTCTTCAGCTGTCACCCCTGACCCCTGACCTCTGACCCCAAACCTTGACCCTGTTGAGGTCAAGCTTAAACTCGAGGAGCAAGGCACTGCAAAAATATTCCTGTCCAAATGAAAACTGTGAACCTCTCAATCTCCCCACCCCCCCTCTCTCTTTCTCTCTTTTCATCTCTCCCTCCCCTCTATCATTCTCTCTTTTCATCTCTCCCTCCCCTCTATCATTCTCTCCATTACATCCATTACTTCTTGACAATATATTCTTCGATTTGTCATTCCATACGACCTAGTCGTTCACACATAACCTATGCTATTTACGAAGGTAATCTCTTTATCAATGTGTTTCTTACCATGTCTGTAACATATTTGCTTTTACATCCTCGACAGGACTCTCTGGCCTGAAAGGAGAGGCTTCAGTGCCCTAATGTGTGTCATTGAAGTTATTTTGGATACACAGTAGGGAGGCTGTGTGGGCTAAATATAGACGTGGGGCAGGGGGTGGTGGTATGGAGAAGAGAGAGGGGGGGGGGGGGGAAGGGAGAGGTAGAGGTTGTAGTGAGGAGGAAAAGAAGAAAGGATTAGCTATTTAAATATAACTGTGCTTATCATAACAGGCTTCCTGTAAGACTTCCGGACAGGATAGGCTTCGGGATTAAAACTCCCTTATCTCTCCATTTACAGCAGAAATTCACCACTATCTGCTGTAGCTGTGCAGATAGAGAGAAGTTGAGACAGTCACGACTAAGTGACAATGGCACAAATCACAACTAGGCTACATCATTGTGCACAATCGTAGGCTCAGGCTGCAGAGAAAGCATTATGTTTATCCTAATTGTAATACAAACGTATTGTGTCACAAACATTTCATCACAACTACTACATCAGTATCATATTATCTGTTCATGCTGCAGATAAAACGATCTTGTTTTCCTAAACCGGAGTTGTTGTGTTGTTAGTTGACATCGTCTTTGTTTGGGCAATAAGAGATAACTTGAATAAAATACACTTGGACATCATCAAGTTGTCCAAGTGGGGCGACAGGTAGCCTAGTGGTTAGAGTGTTGGGCCGGTAACCAAAAGATCGCTAGATTGAATCCCTTAGCTGACAAGGTACAAATCTGTCGTTCTACTCCTGAACAATGCAGTTCACCCACTGTTCCTAGGCTGTCATTGTAAATAAGAATTTGTTCTTAACTGACTTGCCTGGTTAAATAAAAAAAGATGACCTTGTCCAAGTGTAATAGTTATTGCACTCTACAACCAGTAGGGGGTACTGTTGTACACAGCTGTTGCACCAACGCTCTGAATCAACACTGCCTTGATCCACATCTTTGGCACCCGGGGAACAGTGGGTGCTTTGCCTTGCTCAGGGGCAGAACAAAAGATCTTTACCTTGTCAGCTCGGGGATTCAATCCAGCAACCTTTTGGTTACTGGCCCAACGCACTAGGCTACAATAGGAAGATACACTATCTATACAGAAGTATGTGGACACACCTTCAAATCAGTGGATTCTGCTATTGCAGCCACACCTGTTCCTGACAGGTGTATAAAATTGTGCACACAGCCATGCAATCTCCATAGACAAACATTGGCTGTAGAATGGCCTTACTGAAGAACTCAGTGACTTTTAACGTGGCACCGTCATAGGATGCCACTTATCCAACAAGTCAGTTCATCAAATTTCTGCCCTGCTAGAGCTGACCCGGTCAACTGTAAGTGGAGTTATTGTGAAGTGGAAATGTCTAGGAGCAACAACAGCTCAGCCATGAACTGGTAGGCCACACGAGCTCACAGAATGGAACCGCTGAGTGCTGAAGCGTGTAGCGCGTAAAAATAATCTGTCCTCTCTAGAAGCAACATCAGCACAATAACTGTTTGTTGGGAACTTCATGAAGGCTAAACAGCCACACACAAGCCTAAGATTACCATACGCAATGCCAAACGTCAGCTGGAGTGGTGTTGATTCTGTGCTTGATTCTGTGCTTCCAACTTTGTGGCAACAGTTTGGGAAGGCCCTTTCCTGTTTCAGCATGACAATGCCCCCGTGTCAGTGGCGTGTATTCATGGCTGCCAAGGGAACCCAAAAAAACATAAAACTATTTATATTTTGTCTCTCTGTGTTTCATCATTTTCCTTCAATTCGCAAGAGGCTGAATGTATCTCAAAGGAGAAAACATCTGAGCGAGCAAAACAGCGCCCCTCTGTCTCTCTACATGTAGGCCATCTATCCGTGTCTGTCTGGTCCAAACGAGTATGACATTATTGCCGCACATAACATTGAAGGCAAGAGAAGCCAGCGAGCATTTGGCCTCCCTTGATAAAAAAAATATAACAGTTAGCCAATCAGCATTGACCTGAACTGAGCGAGCTCAACTGTGAATGGTCCTGGTGCACCAAAAGAAATCTCAAGAGAAGCCAGCTTTGATTCTGACATCACTCCTATCAAATCCCATTGAGAGCATTCATAACTGACAGAAAAATTTGAATTGTTGCATCTGGTTGTATTGTTGTCCTCCAGTGGCTAGCTAGCTACCTAGCTAAAATGGGCCCTTTCCTAAATTAGCCATGGATGGAGATAGAGATATGGCCTTTTGGTTTTACTTAATTCTCCGTACTGACCAATGATTATAACGGCAATTCTGATCCAACAATTAATTCATACATTGTTGTGCCCTTGGCCTGAGAGGAAGGAAGTTCAATATGTAGCTAGATGCAGAAGGCTAATGTTAACTAGCTAACTTTGCCCATGAATGGAAATTAGGTTAGCAAGCAAGCATTTTAGCCAGATAGATACAACAAAAAATAAAAGTGTGTACTGTATGACAGTTTCGTCAACATGAAAGAGAGGAGGATGGCATTGTCGTTTCTCTACAAGTAGGGTGAGTCAACATGTTTTTCTACTTGCATGAGCGCGCGCACACACACACACACACACTGACAGGCACACACAGAAATCAGAACCATGGACAGCCACATCATATTTAGCTTACGTTGATTGGACTAAATTGTTTTTGGTATCTTTTAGTTGTCACTGTATTAGACTAAGCAGAGGTGATTTTGTATTTATTATGGATCCCCATTAGCTGCTGCCAAGGCAGTAGTTCAAACAGACAGCTCGGTGCATTCAACATGTCAATACCTCTCACAAATACAAGTAGTGATGAAGTCCATCTGTCCTCCACTTTGAGCCAGGAGAGATAGACATACATATTATTAATGTTAGCTCTCTGTGTACATCCGAGGGCCAGCTGTTCTGAGCCAATTGCAATTTTCCTAAGTCCCTCTTTGGAGGCACCTGACCACACGACTGAATAGTAGTCCAGGTGCGACAAAACTAGGGCATGTAGTACCTGCCTTGTTGATAGTGCTGTTAAAAAAGCAGGGCAGCGCTTTATTATGGACAGATTTGTCCCTATCTTAGCTACTGTTGTCTAAATATGTTTTGACCATGACAGTTTACAATCCAGGGTTACTCCAAGCTGTTTAGTCACCTCAACTTGCTCAATTTCCACATTAGGGCCTATTCATTACAATATTTAGTCGAAGTTTAGGATTTAGTGAATGATTTGTCCCAAATACAATGCTTTAGTTTTTGAAGTATTTAGAATGAACGTATTCCTTGCCACCCATTCTGAAACTAACTGCAACCCTTTGTTAAGATTTGATGATGTTGAAGTTGAAATTGTCATGTTTTGTCATTGATCATCATGTCTTGTCCCTGTGCTTCCCTCTGCTGGTCTTATTAGGTTCTTTCCCTCTCTCCCTCTCTCGCTCTCTCTCTCTCTCGTTCCGTTCCTGCTCCCAGCTGTTTCTCATTCTCCTAAACTACCTCATTTACTCTTTCACACCTGTCCCCTATTTTGCCCTCTGATTAGAGTCCCTATTTCTCCCTCTGTTTTCCGCTTCTGTCCTTGTCGGATTCTTGTTTGATGTTTGCTGTTCTGTGTCCTTGTTCCGCCCTGTCGTGTTTTTGCCTTCTTCAGATGCTGCGTGTGAGCAGGTGTCTATGTCAGCTACGGCCTGTGCCTTCCTGAAGCGACCTGCAGTCTGTGGTCGCGTCTCCAGTCGTTCCTCTCTACTGACGAGAGGATTTCAGTTTCCTGTTTTGGATTTACCTAGGATATTATCCAGGAGTATCATTGTTTGTTAAAGACTGGAATAAAGACTCTGTTTCTATTAAGTCGCTTTTGGGTCCTCATTCACCAGCATAACAGAAATGGTGCTGGAATAGTGGAGGCAGCTCCTGTTTTCTTTGCGACTTGGGGTAACTCTCTTTGGTTCTAAATCAATAGTTGTTTTGTGGTCCGAAAATGTTGGGAAACATGAACTTGCTTGACCATGCTGTAGGTCATGTAACTGTCTGTTACTGTACGTGGTTGATTTTGCTAATACAGGCACTTTTGGATGTAAAAGGGTTTGGAAAATGAAACCTCTTGAAACTGCTTTTTATCTATCTGAATATTTTCTTCACTCTGTCTGGAAAAAAGATCTAATAGTGGCTGAGAATATACTATTTAAGATTTTTATCGGTTTCCCCAAATACCCAAGGGGAAATGTCATAACCACCGCGTCATAAAATGTGGTATTTTAGTTGAAAAGAAATTTACAGAAATTGTGCCTAAGGTAACATTTCACGTGAATTTTATTTCTTCTTAATTACATGTATTCATCATTGTCATGTCTAAATGTCCATATATGCCTTGATGATACCCAGAAACATGTATTTACCACATCAATATCTTAAAATTTTACATTACTTTAGAAATTATCTTAAGAAAAAGCATACAGTATAAGGTTCATATATGGGAAAAATCATCGATATCAATTGCAATTTAATAAACCTTTGCCTCTAAAATATTTGGTGTGATGGTAATGACTTAGCATTGTGGTAATGACAGAGTGTGGTGGAAATGACATTTCATATAAAACAACTGACAAAAAAATAACGTTTAACATTTTAATGTCACAGTTGTACGTGTTTCATTTTATTGAAGATATAGACCAGACTATTCGTTCCAATTCACCCAAAGGTGTTTGATGGGGTTGAGGTCAGGGCTCTGTGCAGGCCAGTCAATTTCTTCCACACCGATCTCAACAAACCATTTCTGTATGCACCTCGCTTTGTGCAAAGGGGCATTGTCATGCTGAAACAGGAAAGGGCCTTCCCCAAAACTGTTGCCACAAAGTTGGAAGCACAGAATCATCTAGAATGTCATTGCATGCTGTAGCGTTAAGATTTCCCTTCACTGCAACTAAGGGGCCTAGCCCAACGCATGAAAAACGGCCTCAGACCATTATTCCTCCTCCACCAAACTTTACAGTTGGCACTCTGCATTGGGGCAGGTAGCATTCTCCTGGCATCCGCCAAACCCAGATTCGTCCGTCGGACTGCCAGATGGTGAAGTGTGATTGTGTATGTTGATCTTATGCTTGTGTGCGGTTGCTTGACTATGGAAACCTATTTCATGAAGCTCCCGACGAACAGTTATTTTGCTGACGTTGCTTCCAGAGGCAGTTTGGAACTCTGTAGTGAGTGTTACATTGTAGGAGAGATGATTTCTACGCGCTACGAACTTCAGCACTTGGCGGGTTCGTCCTGTGAGCTTGTGTGGCCTACCACTTCGCGAATGAGCCGTTGTTGCTCCTAGACATTTCCACTTCACAATAACAGCACTTACAGTTGATCAGGGCAGCTCTAGCAGGGCAGAAATTTGACAAACTGACTTGAAGGAAAGGTGGCATCCTACAGTATGACGGTGCCGCGTTGAAAGTCACTGAGCTCTTCATTATGGACTATCCTACTGCCAATGTTTGTCTATAGAGATTGCACGGCTGTGTGCTCAATTTTATATACCTTTCAGCAACAGGTGTGGCTGAAAAAGCCGAATCCACTAATTTGATCCACTTATTTGAAGGCGTGTCCACATACCTATGTATATATAGCGTACGTCCTTGTCCTCTCCTTGGTTGATTTAGAGGGCATCTTACAGAATAATTTTTAATAAATAATTACATTTTTAAAACAAAAAATTATTATATTAATTAAAAAATTATAATACCATAGTAGGTCACATAAATAGACATCAAAATCACTCAATCATCCTATCCCAATACAACATGTAATGGTCTTATTTTGCACATAGGTGTCCAATTTCAACTTAACCATAATCATATATGTAATTTGTTTGTCTTTTCAGGTCTTAAGGTAAGTAAAATGTATGAACTCATTACCACCACTCATTACCACTACATTCGGTCCTTACCATCACAGTTATATGGTGTTAATGACGTGTGGTGGGAATGACATCTTTACAGTATTTGGTCATACTGTAAATAGCAGGGATTCTAGAATGCTAACTCCAGTTGAACAGCTAGCACATAATGTATCCTAAATACACATAATGAAAACATTATTTCAAAAATCGAACATAATTTGATGAAATTATAGCCTATTTGGTAATGACGTATAAAGTCATATTTACCTTTATTTTCTATAATTTCCTGGCATCTAAATTGAAATTCACCTCCATGACATCCATGTGCTCCACTGTCACTATTCATATCCATGGTAACCAAGTACACAAAATGTTGAAATTAGGTTATTATCATGTAATTTGCTTGTTGTGGTGATGACACAATACTTAGAGATGACTGTATTTTGTGTAAAAAAAAAGTATCAAATGGCTTATGCATATCTAATATATACGTAGTTTCCATTTATTTGACTCTTTTTTTAAATTTGGGTATATCATTTTAGGCGAAAATTGAAAAAAAGGGTCCGATCCTAACTACAAACAAGTGCATTAAAAATGTTGTAATTACGAAGACTTTTATAAGTGTAGTACATACAGAATGTAAAATGTTCTGGGTGTGAGACAGGACAAAAATAGTGCAAAACAGTGAAATCCAGACATGAAATACTTTAGAAAATAAAATAAAAAACATTTTGAAAGCTGAAAAATGTAAGGTTATTTTAGTCTCTACTTAATGTGAAATAAACAAATCTAAATGAAAATGTTATATTAAAGATCTAACCCTGAGACACATAAAGCCCCGTATTTGCAAAATCACCCACATGCAATATGCTTTGTGGACTTTTTGTGATCAAATAAAGGTGTGGTGAATTTATTCTGCCACTGTGTCTTCTTATTGTCTCTGCCTTTATGCCTATATATCACATTCGCAAGGCATATTAATTAATTATTGAACTATTATAACACATAGCAAGTAATATGGGGGGGGGGGGGCTTCCCCAGTGATTTTACCCACACACAGCTACTGCCTGGTGCACAAAGTGAGAAAAATACAGAAATGGTTTGTGCAGATTGGTGTGGAAGAACTTGACTGGCCTGCATAGAACCCTGACCTCAACCCCATCGAACACCTTTGGGATGAATTGGAACGTCGACTGGCTGCCAGGCCTAATCGTCCAACATCAGTGCCCGACCTCACTAACGCTCTTGTGGCTGAATGGAAACAAGTTCCTGCAGTAATGTTCCAACATCTAGTGGAAAGCGTTCCCAGAAGAGTGGAGGTTGTTATAGCAGCAAAGGTGTCCACATACATTTGGTTATGTAGTGTAAATGGTGGAATATGTCTACTGGTCTCCATTAGCAAAAGTCAGACAAATTTAACGAAATGAAACATAAATTTATACACTTCATGCTGTGTGCAATGGTAGCGTGGCCGAGCGGTCTAAGGCGCTGGATTAAGGCTCCAATCTCTTCGGGGGCGCGGGTTCGAATCCCACCGCTGCCAATATCCTTTTCTTTGTTGAAATTTTCATAAAGAATTATTTTTCATATACGACTATAACCTATGATATATTTCCTTTAATGTGCAAAAGTCACTCACATCATTACACAATGTAGTTTGTATTTCCAGAACGCGTTTCTCGAGTGGTACACGTTTCTCGAGTGGACCTGCGGCAGTCCGTAGTGTATTGATTCTTGAGCAGAAAACGTGTTGTCAAGGTTAGGTATAGAAACAGAACAGGATTCACTCTTTCCGGATAAAACTCAACATTTACAGGTATCTACTTGCACTTTATCACGTCGATAACAAACTATAATTTAGGGACTGGGACAAGGATAGCTTTTTAGTTAGCAAGCTAACTCTGGTCTTTCGCGCGACGAAAACGAGTTGCCTCTGCACTCTTTGTCGCGTTCCATTTTACTATATCCTTTCATCAAAGCAAATGTGTTGCTGGATAACTTGTCTCTGTCTGTACAGTGTGCCATTACTCCAAAATAGGAAAACGACTTGAGCACTTTGTATACCTCCCGACTAGCTCTGGTCCACGCGAATACGTCAGCGCGAAACGCTATTTGAAAATCCGACGCATGCGCATGGACCAGAGCTAGCTATGATAGCTCCTGTCTAATTGTTTGTCTTCCATCCAACTAAACGTTGCTACCTAGCTAACACAATGAAGCCGCCCTCTCGTTCTCGAATACAACCGACGCGCTATGTGAACAAGAAGACCGAAAAGACTGTCTCGAAGCGAAAATCAACGTTCGCGTGCGCGGGATGGAGTCGGACGGAGCAACAGGTCCTGCTGCGGTGCCTCAACAAGCAGAACAAGATGACTGGCGGGATCCACGGGGCAATAGACATAGAGGCCCTGCACGAGAAACTTCCCAAGCAGTCCAAAGAAGAAGTAAGTTAGCTAGAAAGTGCATTTCAAATTGAGGTCACGCTCATTCATTGTGCATGTGAGAGATGTATTTTTCTCTGTGTCTGTCGACCAGAAGTCCCCACAAGAATAGTAAACAAACAAACATTTGACCAACTGGGGACATTTTGTTGGTTCCCATATGGTCAAATGCTATTTCTAGGGGGGTTTAGGTTAGGTTTTTGGGTTAGGGAAAATAGGCTGTTTTGAATGGGACTGAATTGTATGCCCCCACAAGGTTAGCTGCGCAAGACTGTGTGTGTGTCCAGTTCTGTACCGTATGTTCATACATAACACACCAATTAGTGTTTCTCTTCCATCCACTCTCCCTCCCAGATCCAGTCCCAGTTGGAGTCTCTGATGATGCGTGTGCTGAGAGCGGTGGTGGGCCAGGTGAAGAGGCAGAGGTCTGAGCTGAAGGCAGCCCTAAAGCCCATCCAGCTGTGGGCTGAGCTGGCCCATGATATGGCTGGAGCTCTGGAGGAACCCATTACCTCAGCCTTCGCTCAGGTCTGTTCAGTTATTTATTTATATATATATAAAATTACACAATACCATGACTTTCAAGGGAAGGGGAAAGTATCTCAAAAGTGGCAATTATGTTAGAAAACAGTGCAAACATATGGACTACAACATCACTAGCCGGCTACCACCTGGTTACTCAACCCTGCACCTTGGAGGCTGCTGCCCTATATACATAGACATGGAATCACTGGCCACGTTAAATGTTTACATAGTGCTTTACTCATTTCATATGTATATACTGTATTCGATTCTACTGTCAATGCCACTCTGACATTGCTCGTCCTAATATTTATATATTTCTTAATTCCATTATTTTACTTTTAGATTTGTGTGTATTTTTGTGAATTGTTAAATACTACTGCACTGTTGGAGCTAGGAACACAAGCATTTCGCTACACCCACAATAACATCTGCTAAAAATGTGTATATGACCAATAAAATTTAGATGTATTCAAGATTGAAAGTTACAAACTCTCCCTCTCTCTCTCCCTATCCCATCTCCCCTCTATCGCTCTCTTCCCTTCTCCCTCAATCCTCTCTCCAGATGCTAGTCATCTCAGCCACAGAGCCCGGCAGCCTGACCAACTCGGACCCGCCTCGAGAAGACTACCTCCCTAAGCAACAACGCTCCAACTTCAAGACCATCCCACCTAGACCCATACCCACCTCTATCTCCCCCAAAAACCCAGCCCCCTCAGGGGTATCTAACAGCCCTATAGTGTTTAACATTGCTTCTACACCCCAACCACCACCTGCAGTCTCTGTACCAGTCTCTGGTGTTCCCACCACCCAGCCGTCCACAATGAACCCCGGTTCTGGCGCGTCCAAACAGAAAGGCAGGACCACTACACCAGCCTCTACGGTTGGAGCCCTACCCCAGGCTGGTTGCTCTAACTCCAGCATCCTCAGTCAGAATCAAGAAGGGTCTGCCATTTCCACTCTGCTTACAGTACCAATGCCTGTACAGTCCCTTTCTGCCTCATCGTCTGGTCCTACTACATCACTGCAGTCCCAGGCGGTGCCACAAGGTGGTGCGCACGGGCAGACCATGTCCAACGTCCTTTCCACTCAGCTGCCAGTGATGTCCTCTCCTGCCCCTGCCGATGTGTCAAAACAACAACAGCCCTCTGCTGCAGCCTCCTCTATTAGGCCGCAGCCTCAGCATCCCGGGGCTGGGCCAAGGAAAAGTAAACATGCGGATGAGAACACACCTAGATACACAGGCCTGGGGAGCATTGTGGACTTTGAGAAGATCTATCGGTTCTTAAGTATGGTCCACGTGCAGAGTGAATGTTTCAGACTGACTCCTATGGGTGAGATGATAGCTATTGTTGGGGTGGGGGCTGTGTCAGTTATACACTTTTTACCTTATGACAGTCGATAATCTGGTTTCTTTATTCTACATGTCTTACCAGGGTTGGAGTCAATTCCATTTTAAATTCCAGTCAATTCAGAAAGTTAACCAAATTCCAATTGTTCATATTCCCATTTGAAAAGCGTTGAAGATAATTGGAATTTCTGTGTAGTTCTGGAATTTACCGGGATTGAAATGGAATTGACCCCAACCTGCTTGTTATACAACCAACTGCTTGTAAAGATGCATTTGAGTCAAGAGGATAACACATTAGAGCACTAGGCTATTTCCAATGTGGTCAACATGCTCTGTCACCTTCATATGTTGCAAAAAGATTGGCCAGTCTGTCCCATTTCCTCATCATAATCTTCTTCTTGTTCCTGTTCTTCTTTGACTTATTTTTCCCCAGAAAGTGCTATAATACTGGACCTGCTGATGTCTCTGCCTGAAGAGCTCCCCCTCCTGGACTGTGCCAGACTGCAGCACCACCTGCTCCAGGTACTGTACACTCAACTACAGATCTAAAATCAGATTGCCCAGCTGATCTAGGATCAGTTTAGCTTTTTAATTCATAATGAATAAGACCTGGAACTTTATCCCCAAAGTATTAGTGCAGATCTAGGATCAGTTTTGCTTTTTAATTTAGCAAGGAATAAGAGTTGGGACCTGATCCTAGATCAGCACTCCAACTTTGAGACCCTTTGTGAGTACGGGCCCAGGCCTAGAATTACGGATGGGTCATAGATCTCCACCTCACTCATTTCTGTGTGAGGGAGTTTGCCCTTTTGCTAGTCAGACCTCTCCACCATCTTACGTTTTCTCTTTTTAATATATTCTTTCTACCATCTCCCCTTTTGAGATATATTTGACAACATTGCTCTGTTTTCTTCTCACTCCTAGGTCCATGAACGGTTCTCAGCCCCGGTTCCCAATGTGTCCCGGGAGGGCACCGGTACTGGGAGGCCCTGGTCCTCGGCGGGAGGAGAAGGAACGAAAGCGGGAGATCAAAGAAAACAAGATGGAGGAGCAATACTTGTTGCTGTGACAACGCCCCCAAATCTAGATGCTGGTGACAAGGTGGGGGCCCCACTTCAAATACAACAGGAGAGTCAGGTAGAAGTAGGAAGAGGTGGGGCTATTAGTGGAATCCCAGATGGTCGGGGAAGTGATGGGATGGAATGCACCTCAACCAATCAGGGTGTGGCTGCAACGGTGGTGCCTGTCAACCTGGTCGCCGGGTGTTCCAATTCCGTTGCTAAGGATGGGGCTGTGCCGTTGCAGGAGAGTACAGAGGAAAGAGCGGGAACTGAGACTTTCGCACCTTCGCAGGACAATGGACAAGCCCAGGGACAAACGCCCTCGACCAATGACGCGTCAGCCAAGTCAGGGACGGCTACGCAAAGAAAACCTGACTGGGAGAAGGCGGGACTCTGTCCCCTTAACCCCTTCATGGTGCCTTTGAAACTGTTGGCACGGCAACAGATCCAGTCGGTGGAAGAGGTGGTGTTAGAGTAGCCTCCATTTTGTTTATATTTTGAGACGAAAAAACGAAATAGCTGACAACTTGAGGATTTCATAGAATGTTCTAAAGCCTTGGATTAGTACAGCAGTACTTAAGTTATTTAATCAGAAATGTCTCACTTTAACCTTCATTCATGGTTCATTTGATTGTGGTTTGTCTTTTTTGGTTGCTTTGATATTATGCAGTTTACAAAAATGAGTCAGGAAATAAATCTTTGCTTTTATTACACATTTCAGATGTTTTGAGTGTTCAATATCTGTTCTCTTTATACAGACACGTTATATATATATATATATATACACTGCTCAAAAAAATAAAGGGAACACTTAAACAACACAATGTAACTCCAAGTCAATCACACTTCTGTGAAATCAAACTGTCCACTTAGGAAGCAACACTGATTGACAATAAATTTCACATGCTGTTGTGCAAATGGAATAGACAACAGGTGGAAATTATAGGCAATTAGCAAGACACCCCCAATAAAGGAGTGGTTCTGCAGGTGGTGACCATAGACCACTTCTCAGTTCCTATGCTTCCTGGCTGATGTTTTGGTCACTTGTGAATGCTGGCGGTGCTTTCACTCTAGTGGTAGCATGAGACGGAGTCTACAACCCACACAAGTGGCTCAGGTAGTGCAGCTCATTCAGGATGGCACATCAATGCGAGCTGTGGCAAGAAGGTTTGCTGTGTCTGTCAGCGTAGTGTCCAGAGCTTGGAGGCGCTACCAGGAGACAGGCCAGTACATCAGGAGACGTGGAGGAGGGCAACAACCCAGCAGCAGGACCGCTACCTCCGCCTTTGTGCAAGGAGGAGCAGGAGGAGCACTGCCAGAGCCCTGCAAAATGACCTCCAGCAGGCTACAAATGTGCATGTGTCTGCTCAAACGGTCAGAAACAGACTCCATGAGGGTGGTATGAGGGCCCGACGTCCACAGGTGGGGGTTGTGCTTACAGCCCAACACCGTGCAGGACGTTTGGCATTTGCCAGAGAACACCAAGATTGGCAAATTCGCCACTGGCGCCCTGTGCTCTTCACAGATGAAAGCAGGTTCACACTGAGCACATGTGACAGACGTGACAGAGTCTGGAGACGCCGTGGAGAACGTTCTGCTGCCTGCAACATCCTCCAGCATGACCGGTTTGGCGGTGGGTCAGTCATGGTGTGGGGTGGCATTTCTTTGGGGGGCCGCACAGCCCTCCATGTGCTCGCCAGAGGTAGCCTGACTGCCATTAGGTACCGAGATGAGATCCTCAGACCCCTTGTGAGACCATATGCTGGTGCGGTTGGCCCTGGGTTCCTCCTAATGCAAGACAATGCTAGACCTCATGTGGCTGGAGTGTGTCAGCAGTTCCTGCAAGAGGAAGGCATTAATGCTATGGACTGGCCCGCCCGTTCCCCAGACCTGAATCCAATTGAGCACATCTGGGACATCATGTCTCGCTCCATCCACCAACGCCACGTTGCACCACAGACTGTCCAGGAGTTGGCGGATGCTTTAGTCCAGGTCTGGGAGGAGATCCCTCAGGAGACCATCCGCCACCTCATCAGGAGCATGCCCAGGCGTTGTAGGGAGGTCATACAGGCACGTGGAGGCCACACACACTACTGAGCCTCATTTTGACTTGTTTTAAGGACATTACATCAAAGTTGGATCAGCCTGTAATGTGGCTTTCCACTTTAATTTTGAGTGACTCCAAATCCAGAGTCACACTCAAAATTATCCATTGATAATTTTTGTGTGATTTTGTTGTCAACACATTCAACTATGTAAAGAAAAAAGTATTTAATAAGAATATTTCATTCATTCAGATCTAGGATGTGTTATTTTAGTGTTGCCTTTATTTTTTTGAGCAGTGTATATATATATATATGTGTGATATTACAACATTATTCATTAGCTTTAGTACCAACGTTAAAAATGAGTAATGCTAATTGTCAAACTGGCATAAGTTGCATCATATCATTGGTCAAACAGTTTTTGCTGTTTTTGCATTGTCCCCTATAACCTTCATTCAGTCTTCGCTCCCAAAGAGGAGACTGTCCAATACAGATCTTGTTTCAGTCTGTTTTTACCCGGTTGTCGATGAAACACTGATTTAAAGGATGATCCACTACATCTCAGAGTGACTTTATCTCTGGTCTGCTGATCATAAACTGTCAGGGAATATTAAAAAAGGGTATTTAAGTATGGAATAGGTTTTTAAAGTCAACATTAGCTCCTCCATAGTATCCTTATGTAGTAATTTACCATGAAAGTACACACCAGTTTATAAAGTGCAACCACAGTATAACATACATATTTTACAGCTTTTTTTAACAGGTTGAATGACAATGTAGACCACTTGTCAAACTCAAGGCCCGTGAGCCTATACAATCTGAAAATTGTCTAATTTTTTTGTCACAGAAAAACGATGTCAATCGACATTGAAATTACTAAAACCAAATCAAAAGTTTGTAGAAATTATATTGGACCTACATTTATAGTCTCTTCACTTTGTCCAGGTTGCTAACAGTCATCGAAATGAAAGCTAGACATTCTGGGAGCATCAGAAATTCCAAAAGCGATAGACAAATTTTAGCACATTTTGACGACAAAGAAATACAGTACATAATACATTTTAAATGCTGCATTCTGTCCTTCTACCCACCTTTGATTGGCTGCCAGGGTCACTCAATGCAAAACGTTGCCCCGAAGAGGTCGGTTCAGGTGTCTATGTCTTGTATGGTGTCCCTATCAGCACCCCAGGAACTGTAGTCGTGGTAGATGGTCTCAAACCTCTCCCTGGACACCTTTTATAGGAGAAGAAAGAGTAAGAACAAAGCTTTACTGTCCAATTTTATTTATCATGTTTTTATTGTTTTTTAACCCCTTGAGAAAGTGTTTAAGTGACTTGCTCAAGGGGCACAATGGCAGGAGATGGCATCTAGTATAGCTTGAATAGAATCCCCACCTGTGCCTGTGTTCCATGGTAGGGAGACGTGGAGGAGTCTGCCTCGTACTGCAAGCCCACTCAGCCACCATAAGGTGGGTTAGGGTCATTCTCTGTATGATAGGGGACAAAAAATATATTTACAAATGGTCCCCCAAGCTAATCATGTTTTAAACCAGGCCAAGGTACTCTACTGATAAAGATCATTTAAAAAACTTTTTGGGGGAAGGGGGAGGTGTTATGCCACACTTTTAAAGTCAAAGACTTTGTATAACAATGGCATATTATCCTTTTAACTAGAGTCGATGTACGTGCCCCCACAGGATATAATTAGCATTATTTAAATAAAAAAATACACATAAAAATCTGTCTAAGCTAGAGATATCTTTTTTTAAAGTGGATTTAACAAGTGATATCAATTAGGGAATCATAGCTTTCACCTGGTCAGTCTATGTCATGGAAAAATCAGCTGTTCCTAATGTTTTGTACACTGTGTATATGGAAATAGTTTAGTGGCAAAACAAAGGTGTTACATTAAAAAAACATCCTGATCTTATGTTTCTCAGATATATATATTATGTCTCAATTTTTTTTTTTTTTATAGTTGACTATCTGTTTTTCCATGTATGAATCTGTTATTCAATACATTTCTAGGGGCTAATAGCATTGAGTCAAATTCAATGTTTCGTCAAATAATTTGACTCCAGGGGATTAAAACACATTTATAGCAACAGCCTATGATAGCAGAGCAAGCTTTCGACAGTTTATCTGTTAGGACTGTGGTACTACATGAACCAACCAGTCGCCACTCGTAGTTGGCCTGTCGGGCCACTCAAAGTCGTCCTCCAGCCACTGGTTCACTGGTTCAGTATGGATGTCTTTAGCCCTGATATGAAGGAAAGGGGAGAGTGGGAACTTAGTTCATGAGTATTTTACTGATAGTCATGAATATTTGTAGGATGGACAGGTTATAGAAAATATTCATAGTACCTGGACAAACTCATTTAGCTGCAGGTATGTAGCTAGGAGCTTTGAGTGCTGTGTTGAACTTTAGTATTTCTCACCTGCGTGCTTGTCGTCTATGCCGGAGTTTTATATGATCACAACCTCTCTATGACTAGATGGTTGGGAGTCTACTACTGTACATTGCACTCAAAAAGGTTTAGAGTTGGCCTGTCACAGTAGAGGCTTAGCGTGGTTTAAACTTGCCAGCCTATCGATGGTGCCCAGACACAGCACTCAGGATTCAAATGTCCGGAATGGTGTTTGTGAAGATTGAGCTGATTTGTTGGTTTCTACACATTCCTCAGTTCCTGTTTTCTTGTTATTCAGCATTTTTCCTACACATTCCTCAGTACCTGTTTTCTTGTTATTCAGCATTTTTCCTACACATTCCTCAGTTCCTGTTTTCTTGTTATTCAGCATTTTTCCATCTTGTCTCAACCTTGTGGTTTGCACAGTCGACACCCTAGATTAACAACAGCTTTTCTGCAGTCACGCTATGTTTTGTGATTAACATGTCCTTTTTCTATAAGGCATATATTTATGTTAAAAGAGAACAAAACCATCCTTCACACTTTGGAGTGAGCTTACCAGTATGATCTTAACTCTGTTACATGTGTTATGTTATGCTATGTCATGTTATTTTATAAGAAGTCTTAAGATGTAATAGTCTTAACTGCAGACTGGTCCGGCCCGTGACATACTAAAGGTGCCGGTGTTACAGTGTTTTGTTCTGTTGTGGCCAGAGGCACAGGGAGAGACACAGACGAGTCGCCCATCTATTTCAGCTGCATGGTAGTATACCTTCAAGTTCTTGTCAAGTCCGGCCTGGTTGCATAAAGCTACACGAAGACAGTGGTAAGTGAAGTTAACAATTCAGTTAAAAGTTAAGTCAATGCAGGATATTAATTGGAATTACAATTCAATAATCGAAAACGGTCATTCATTTTCAGTGAGGATATTTAAATTCTCTATATCCAATGTTTTTCCAGTTTTAAGTAAATGACCCCAAATATAGACTATAGTATACGTACATTCTTTATCAAACGTAGCATTTTTGACTTTGATATCTCCAATGATGGTCACTCCAAGGCAGCCTTCTTGACCTGTGGATGCAACAGAACAGTGTTTTATCAAAAACAAATTATTTGACTCGTGATGTATTGATAGTCTGGAAACAGGCTTATAGGCTTTTTCAATAACTGGTTTCTGATCACGTAAGTGTCTGTTACTGACCTGTTGTGCAGTTTTTGGCCTCATCGAGAATGTCCTTGATCTGTTCTTCTGACTCAGTGATGTCATTAGTTAGGTTCTTCCCATTCTCTACACGCAGTAGAACCTTATGCTCCACCACGACACTGCCCTTTCTAATAGAGGGGGGAGATGTTCCAAAAAGAGATTCCACATTCAAAAAGAGGTTCAACGTAGCTTTTAAAGTAAGTATTAAATTAACATTCATAGTGTAACGAGCCTGGGTTTATAAGCGCGGATGTCGACTCTGCCGCACGAGCATGCTTTTGCGGCACAGTCGATAGCGCACTGGACTTCGGGCTACCTCGACCTGCTACCTGCTGTTTCATTACATTGGTGTCAGAAGTGGGATGCATTTGCATGCATTTGTGAAGGTCAGACGTAAGAGAGAGAACAATGGCTAAACCTGGTCTTAACTTCCAATGCTCCATCCCCCCGCCACGCCACTCCGCCAACCACCAGGATGCCCGGCATCAGAACATTCTAGGCATTCCCGTGATTGGCAGATAGCAGGTTGATTGGCATGTCGGACCCCGCGAACACTGGCTACTGGTAAGTACAACACAACCAACTAATAGTAATAGGCTGACCACATTGCAAAATATATTTAGAAATCTATGTTATTAATTTATTGTACCCACACTGCTCATGCTGCCAACGAGCGTCTGCGTTGCCAAGGCCTAAAATAGAAATCAGTTCTATTTCTGACTCAGATCACGCTGCAAGTCATGCCTCTCCCATCTCCTCATTGGTTTGTAGAAGCAGGTACCCACGTGCCATCTCCTTATTGGTTATACCCACGTGGGTGACTGAAAGACGAACGAGGTCAGTGGCGGTAATGCAGTAGAGTTGAGGCGCTTACAGAAGTTGCACGGAAGGGAAAACATTTTTAAATTTCATGCAATTCTACGTAATTTGACATGACTGGAGACACAAATTATCTAAATGACAGGCTACTTTGACACTGATAATTTGAGATCAATTAAAACGACCTTGTCTTGAATCCATCAATAGCCTAGGCATAGGTGTGTAGAGACACACATATTGTACAATATGGAGAGGAAATTATAGTCCTAAAAAGCTATCCAGTTTCACTGGCTCACCAAATGATTCGCATCTCACTCGCTGCCGACGTCCAATGCGCTTTTGCCAAAAGGCTATCTCTCTCTTGTTTTGCTTTGTTAAACAATGTTCGCTCAATAGGCCTATTTGGAAGTTGATCAAATATTTTGGTAGCCTACATTAGATAGATTAGAGTCTTCTGTTTGCCGCAGGAGCCCTTTGCTTTCCAACCGGAGTTTTCCCAAGATTGTATTTGAAATATTGCGAAAGGCCCGTTTTGTCTGCATGCTGTTCGGCAAGTTTTCGACGGTAGGCTATGTTTTATAATTGGGCTACACACATCCATAACTAGGCTATAAAAATAGCTACTGATGGTGTAATAGGCTATTCTGAATTATTTAATTTCTTTCTGAACAGACAGCAGTAATTCTATAACTTTGGTAAATGTATTTAAATTGATCAGGGCAGCACCTCCAGCACCCTTACTACGGCTATGATTCTATAAGGAAATAAATGATTAACTGCAACGCTGGAGATGAGTGTTGCAGGCTCATACAGACGTACATCCCCCACTCACCACAGCAGACGTACATCCCCCACTCACCACAGCAGAAGCCGCGCATTGGTCTTTAGGTTACAATGTAGCGCAAAGCAATAAACCGGCCGATTCACCCCAAATATATTCTTAGCATATCAGGCGTGGGCTGAAAATCTACTTTATCACATTACGTGTTTTGAAGGGGTAGGAGATTAATGAAGCGGCAACTTAAATTCAGTTTTATTGCTTTTATTCTAATTTTTACATCGCAAAGAGTGCAAATAATTGTTCATGTCATGAGAGGTACCGGGTCCGGGAAAATAGGTTCCGGAATGAAACAGTCCAAAACAGAGAGGTGCCGGATCTTGGATCCAGTTCGAATTAAGCTCTGAGTTTGACTATGCAGTAGTATGACTACAATTTGATTATACACATAGAAAGTTTCCCCAAGTTCTCAGGTCATATTATCATTGCCATAATTTCCCAGTTCACTCACTGATACTTTTAAAATTCGTAATATAATGCATGCATTTTTGTGTGTTTTCGAAGGTTCAATCAGTGCCTCCGGAGGTAAAAATATTGCCTGATAAAATCCTCAAAGGTAGTACATTATATTGTATTGCTGACTATAACTTCACCAGCAGCCAAATGCAGTTTAAAACCACACCAATCATTATAGAATCTAATACATTTTCCCTGAAACTTGATTAGCCTATTCATTAAGTATACCTATAACAGCCATAGAACGTGTATTGTATTGCTGATGACTAACACTAACTTAAGTTACCAGCTGTTAACCCTAACAGAGGCAATAGAGGTCAGTTTTACCTGGGTTTTTTTATCCTTCTGAAATTTTGGAACTTTGTCAAGCAACTAGTTACCAATTGTATTAAATTTTTTACCATGATTACCAACAAAAAAATCTATTTAACATGATTTCTGTGTTTACCATCACAAATAGTAAACTTTGTGATTAAAGCACCGAATTTGGCACAGAGGTAGATGTATGTACCCTGAAAAGATATAGATATGGAGCCACCCCAGATTAGGCCCCTTGAGGGCATGGCAGCCGCTATAACTAAAAAATAACTACAAGTATTCATATCCCTTGACTTATTCCACATTTTTTTGCATTACAGCCTGAATTCAAAATGGATTAAATATTATTTTTTCTCACCTATCTACACACAATACCCCATAATGACAAAGTGAAAACAGGTTTTTTGACATTTTAGTAAATTTTTTGAAAATGAAATTCAGAAATATCTCATTTACATAAGTATTCACACCCCTGAGTCAATACATGTTAGAATCACCTTTGGTCTTTCTGGGTAAATCTCTAAGAGCTTTGCACACCTGGATTGTACAATATTTGCCCATTATTCTTTTACAAATTCTTTAAGCACTGTCAAATTGGTTGTTGATCATTGCTAGACAACCATTTTCAAGTCTTTCCATATATTTTCAAGTAGATTTAAGTAAAAACTGGAACTCTGCCACTCAGGATCATTCACGATCTTCTTGGAAGCAACTCCAGTGTAGATTTGGCCTTGTGTTTTAGGTTATTGTCCTGCTGAAAGGTAAATGTCAGTGTCTGGTGGAAAGCAGACTGAATAAGATTTTCCTGTAGCATTTATCCTGTGCTTAGCTCCATTCCATTTTATTTTTTTAATCCTGAAAAAAATGTCCCAGTCCTTAACGATTACAAGCATACCCATAAAATGATGCGTCCACCACTATGCTTGAAAATATGGATAGTGGTACTCAGTAATGTGTTGTATTGGATTTTCCCTAAACATAACACTTTGTATTCAGGACAAGAATTTATTATGCTTTGCCACATTTTTTGCAGTATTTCTTTAGTGCCTTGTTGCAAACAGGATGCATGTTTTGGAATATTTTCATTCTGTATAGGCTTCCTTCTTTTCACTCTGTCAATTAGGTTAGTGTTGTGGAGTAACTACAATGTTGTTGATCCATCCTCTGTTTTCTCCTATCACAGCAATTAAACTCTGTAACTGTTTTAAAAAGTCACCTGTGGCCTTATTGTGAAATCTTTAAAACTGTTTCCTTCCTCTCCGGCAACTCAGTTAAGAAGGACAGCTGTATTGATACACCATCCAAAGTGTAATTAATAACCTCACCATGCTCAAAGGGATATTCAATGTCTGCTTTTTTTGTACCCATCTACCAATAGGTGCCCTTCTTTGCGAGGCATTGGAAAACCTGCCTGGTAATTTGTGGTTGAATCTGTGTTTTAAATTCACTGCTCGACTGAGGGACCTTACAGATAATTGTATGTGTGGGGTACAGAGATGGGTTATTAATAAAAAAAAATCATGTTATACACTATTATTGCACACAGGTTGAGTCCATGCAACTTATTATGTGACTTGTTAAGCAAATTTTGACTCTTGAACTTATTTAGGCTTTCCATACCAAATGGGTTGAATACTGTACTTATTGACTCAAGATATTTCAGATTAAAATTTTTAATTATTAATTTGTAAAAAAAAAATTTTTTTTAAAACATAATTAAACTTTGACATGATGGGTTATTGTCTGTAGGCCAGTGACAAAAAATCTAAATTAAATCAATTTTAAATTTAGGCTGTAACACAACAAAATGTGGAACATGTCAAGGGGTGTGAATACTTTCTAAAGGCAATGTACATATTTAGCTTCTAGTCAATGTATTTATACCAAGTTGAGAGTCTCATCTTTCAGATACAATTACAAATGAGTTGGTTAGTTAATAGACCAATAAGAAAGAGAGTTCCAAATAGCAAATTTTCCCCTACCCACTCAGACCAACTCCCAGGCAGTCCTAGCAAAATTCTTGCTTGAGAAATTGCTCTTTGCTAAGAAGCTATTTTTGTTTCTTTTTCACCATTCTAATTGGGGGGGAAAACACAGTAATGTACTTAACTGTTACTCAAAAACGTCTGTATTGGACTTTTAAGCTCAAAATATGTTTGCACTTTTTGGGTTAAATGTCATTTAAAATCCCACGAAGCATAGAAAAGGTAAAGCATTTTCCATTCAAATGCATTCAGTATGGGATCTTACCTATAAAAGCCATCAATAGTAGAAAACACCATAGTATATCCATAGCATGGGTTCCCTTGAGACCCATGATTGCTCAGGGGCAACCGCTGTGTTAAAATGACATTCAACAAGAGCTGAGATGCATATTATGCTGTATATACAAGGACTTAGAAGTGACTAAAGGGAGGTGGTCTGTGTCAAACGAGCTGTTAAGTTGGTTCAATATATAACCGTCACCTCTCTTTGAGCTCTAAATAGGATTTATTATAACCTTGGTGTGAGGACAGGAGGGCACCGGAAGTGATGCGAAGGCACGGCAAGGCAAGAAATAAGAGATATGTAGCTCCAATGGAGCTGCCATTGTAGAAGATAACAAAGGGTTGTAAATTATATAGCTTGTCATTTCACATGCGGCAATAAATATTCTTCATACTTTCTTAATTCTCTTTAACCAACCAACCAACGCTCTAGATGCAAGGACTGACAATCCATGACAACCACATTATCGTTTTAACCATGCTTTGAAGCTATACCTTGTTTGTTTACACTGGAATGGATGGACAAACGTATTAATGAATGCGTGGATGAATGAATGAATGAACGGACGAATGTGTCTTGTTTTGGATTCAAGGTTTCCAGCGAGACAATGAACCCCAAGCACTAATCAAAATCCACCAAAAAAATGGTTAATTGACCACATAATCAACATTTTGCAATGGCCATCTCAGTTTCCAGGCTTGAAACCCATTGAAAACCTGTGGTTTGAATTGAAGAGGGCAGTCCATAAGGAATGGTGTAAGATCCATCCCAATGGGTTCTCCAATCTCATAAAACATTTGAAGAAAAGGCTCAGTGTTGTTATCCTCGCAAGGGGAGGTTGCTAGCGTATTGAACATTTTGACCCCTATCTTCCTGAGACATTTTTTGTATTACTTGTTAAACATCTCTTTCTCTAAGCAATTGTATTAGTATAATTAGCATAGAATATAGCTCAGTATTTGTATTCTTTATTTTTATCAAGGGTGCCAATAATTATGGACCTGACTGTATGACTCTGCAACACTACAGAACAAGAGGGTTCCAATGCAATCCAACACATTTATACTCCCTTATAAATTAACTTAATTTTTATCAACGGTTTCCCAGTAATTGAGTGGAATCAGCTGTGAATTTGTTTAGTGTCCATGAGAAAGTTCACTGTGACTTCTGTTGATCCTGCAGTTACTGCAAGCCGTCCTTTGCCAGATCCATCTACATACACAGATCGGCTACATATTGTAGCTAGCTACACATCCATAGGCATACAGTTATTTTTATCCTCCACTACACAATACGCAAGTAACGTTAAGTTAAATAGTTAGCTAGCTATGTTACTTCAGCTGCATTGCACGGCAAGCTTACACAATTGTACATTCAATTTGCAGTAAATGCTTTAGCTAGCTAGATTCTTTACATCCACTGTTTCCCAGAAGACAGCCTGGTTTGCTGTTTTTTTCAGGAGTCCCTAAAACATTAAACAACATGAATTACAATGTCATACTGTACTCATGTCATAACACCAGCTAGTCAGTAAACTTGCTAAATCGCGATTTTCGTAAATTAACTTCATGACAAAAAAAATGCACAAACGTTTGTCTCTACATTAACTAACATATTCCTCTCAACTGTACATTTTTAGTTTGACTCGTTATGACGTTATAATTACTTACATTTGCTTCCCCCGTAATGTTTTGTCAGCCATCTTTGCTGAGGAAAGTCACCAGGGACGGGTGGCTCACGTCAAATTCGTCATTGGAACCACTCGATTTGATTGGTCATATAAAAACCTTGGGACCCAAATGCATAATGAGTGCTCTAACTCCCCGTTGTGGTGGTCTAGAGCAATGAAGCCGTGACACTGGGTACCTCTAAGTCCTGTGGTGTAAGCTTGCAACTTTTAAAGGAGGAACCACTGTACCTGCGAGATCAGGTGCACATGTGGTCTCAATTAAATAGTAGGCTATAGCCTATCCATGGGCGGAGAAGCACAGGGCAGTAATCTTTCCCAGGAAATGTACTTCCTAAATCGGCCTATGATTAGGCTATAGTTTCCTACATTGCCTAGAAATGGGCCTAAATATTGATCACCCATAATTCTCCGTCTGAAAATCTATAAACTTAGATTTAGAGAAAGTGCAAGTCTCTCCAACTTTGCTCTCTTCAAACTACATCTAGCAAAATTGTTGGAACCATGGCTGGCAAGTGAGCTGCATCACACACGCCTAAAATGACATTGCGGGACTGCAGTTGGGTTTGGGACCAGTTCTTGCTGTAGCGGGTGTGACAGGAGCAGGATGAAGAAATCGGTCCTGTGCAGATGTCTACTATGCACCATGACAATGAAACCTGTAAGGTTAGAGCTGTTTATTACTGTGTCTGTGAAAAGTAGGGAATTAGCTTGGGAAACTGACAGATCGATAACTTTACATTGTCATATTGACTAATATAACTCAAATTGCACTGAGAAAACATCAGAATAACAATCTTCAATGGTTTGGCTGATGGTTTCATCGTTTCATTCGGGTCTAGTGTGATTGAGGCAAAAAGAATAGCTAACGTTGCCTCCCGAGTGGCGCAGCGTTCTGAGGCACTGCATCGCGTCACTACAGATCTGGGTTCGATGCTGTGTTGCAGCTGTCCGCTACTGGGGGACCCGTGAGGCAGCGCACAATTGTCCCAGCGTCGTCCGGCTTAGGGGAGAGTTTGGCCGGCTGGGATATCCTTGTCCCATCACGCTCCAGTGGTTCCTTGTGGCGGCCGGGCGCCAGCTTCCTCCGACACATTGGTGCGGCTGGCTTCCGGGTTAAGCAAGCATGGGAGTTGCAGCGATGGGACGAGACTGTAACTACCAGTTGGATATCTACAAAATCGGGAGGTTAAAAGTTAGGTGAAAAAAATATGAAATGCCCTGGCGTTGATGACTGCAAATCTAATGAGTTTCCCACTTTGATTCAGCGTCATCACATAGATGTTTTGGTGGAAACCATGTTGATTCAACCAGTTTTTGCCCAGTGTGTACCGCCTTGCACACTTTTGACTGCATCTAGCTGATCTGGGGTGTAATCATTAGTACAAAAACTAGAGTTTTTATTGGACAAATTCAGGTAGGTACATCCCCGTTTGGTTCCGTTTGCTTCTGTTTATGAAACGTTTTGCAACAGAATCGGCAGGATGAATACACCCCTGATCACCCTCACACAAAGTTCACTTTCATAGCAAACACATACAAACACATCATCACTGTGCTCGTTCCTTCTCTCATCTATATTCAGACCCCTTGACTTTTTCCACATTTTGTTAGGTTACAGCCTTATTCTAAAATGGATTAAATATTTATTTTTTTCCCCTCATTAATCTACACACAATAACCCATAATAACGAAGCAAAAACAGGTAAAACATTTTTTTTGCAATTTTATTTCAAATAAAAACTCAAATATCACATTAAATTAATATTCAGACCCTTACTCAGTACTTTGTTGAACCTTTGGCAGCGATTACAGCCTCGAGTCTTCTTGGGTCTCTCCAGAGATGTTCGATTGGGTTCAAGTCCGGGCTCTGGCTGGGCCACTTAAGGACATTCAGAGACTTGTCCCAAAGCCACTCCTGCATTGTTTTGGCTGTGTGCTCAGGGTCATTGTCCTGTTTGAAGGTGAACCTTCGCCCCAGTCTGAGGTCCTGAGCGTTCTGGAGCAGGTTTTCATCAAGGATCTGTACTTTGCGGCGGTCATCTTTGAATCGATCCTGACTAGTCTCCCAGTTCCTGCTGCTGAAAAACATCCCCACAGCATGATGCTGGCACCACCATGCTTCACTGTAGGGATATTGCCAGGTTTCCTCCAGACGTAACGCTTGACATTCAGGCCAACAAGTTCAATCTTGGTTTCATCAGACCAGAGAATCTTGTTTCTCATGGTCTGAGAGTCTTTAAGTGCTTTTTGGCAAACTCCAAGGGGAATGTCATGTGCCTTTTACTGAGGAGTGGCTTCTGTCTGGCCACTCTATCAAAAAGGCCTGATTAGTGGAGTGCTGCAGAGTAGGTTGTCCTTCTGGAGGGTTCTCCCATCACCACAGAGGAACTCTAGAGCTCTGTCAGAGTGATCATCGGGTTCATGGTCACCTCCCTGATTGCTAATTTTGGCCGGGCGGCCAGCTCTAGGAAGAGTTTTGGTGGTTCCAAATTTCTTCCATTTAAGAATGATGGAGGCCACTGTGTTCTTGGGGACCTTCAATGCTGCAGACATTTTTTTGTACCCTTCCCCAGGTCTGTGCCTCGACACAATCCTGTCTCAGAGCTCTACTGACAATTCCTTCAACCTCATGGCTTGGTTTTTGCTCTGACATGCACTGTCAACTGTGGGACCTTATATAGACAGATGTGTGCCTTTCCAAATCATGTCAAATCAATTGAATTTACCACCGGTGGACTCCAGTCAAGTTGTAGAATCATCTCAAGGATGATCAATGGAAACAGGATGTACCTGAGCTCAATTTCGGGTCTCATAGCAAAGGGTTTGAATACTTATGTAAATAAGGTATTTCTGTTAGAAATGTTTTATACATTTGCAAAAATGTATAAAAACCTGTTTTTGATTCGTCATTATGGGGTATTGTGTGTAGATTGCTGAAGATTTTTTATTTATTTAATCAATTTTTTAATAAGGCTGTAACGTAAAAAATGTGGGAAAAGTAAAGGGGTCTGAATACTTTCCGAAGGCACTGTATGTGCTCTCCTCCTCTCATCTTTTCTCTCCGCTTGTGGACTTCAGTACACAACACAACAGCTGTCTGTGACCATGCGGAAAAAAACTCTCAGAGCCAAACCTTCATACCATAACCGATACACAGCCTACATCGTTGTCACCGTATTAGCTAACGTCATAGTCAACATAGCTACCAGAACTAACACTTTAGTAAACCCACAATCCAATCCATGTGTACAATCACGCAGTACAATGTACAGAAAGCAGTTTAGCAGTTACACCGGCAGTCCTCAGTGGCAATAAATTAATAAAAACAAAAGTTTACCTCGATTTGAGTTGCAGTGTCGGATAGCCTTGGCCACCTAGCTAACATAAATAGTAGTCCTCTCTGAGTCAGGTTGTCGAGTAGGCTAAATTAGCTGCATTAGTTAGCGTGAAAGGTATACAAAAATAAATAAAATACAACAAAATATATCTCTGCTGCTTCTCCTTAATTTCAGAAAAAAATGATTTGTTTTAAACTGTTCAACTATTGTCTTTCTCTCTCTTTGAGTCAACTACTCACCACACTTTGTGCTAGCTAGCTGTACCTTGTGCTTTCAGTACTAGATTAATTCTCTGATCCTGTGATTGGATGGACAACATGTCAGTTCATTCTGCAAGAGCTGATAGGTTGGTGGACATCCTCCAGAAGTAGTTATAATTACTGTGTAAGTCTACGGAAAGGGGTGAGAACAATAAACCTATGTTTTTGAAAATAGCTGTTGAGGCTACTGTAGACCTTCATTGCAAAATAGTGTGTTTTAATCAGTTATTTGGTGACGTGAATATACACTGCTCAAAAAAATAAAGGGAACACTTAAACAACACAATGTAACTCCAAGTCAATCACACTTCTGTGAAATCAAACTGTCCACTTAGGAAGCAACACTGATTGACAATAAATTTCACATGCTGTTGTGCAAATGAAATAGACAAAAGGTGGAAATTATAGGCAATTAGCAAGACACCCCCAAAAAAGGAGTGATTCTGCAGGTGGTGACCACAGACCACTTCTCAGTTCCTATGCTTCCTGGCTGATGTTTTGGTCCTTTTGAATGCTTGCGGTGCTCTCACTCCAGTGGTAGCATGAGACGGAGTCTACAAGCCACACAAGTGGCTCAGGTAGTGCAGTTCATCCAGGATGGCACATCAATGCGAGCTGTGGCAAAAAGGTTTGCTGTGTCTGTCAGCGTAGTGTCCAGAGCATGGAGGCGCTACCAGGAGACAGGCCAGTACATCAGGAGACGTGGAGGAGGCCGTAGGAGGTAACAACCCAGCAGCAGGACGCTACCTCCGCCTTTGTGGCAAGGAGGTGCACTGCCTGAGCCCTGCAAAATGACCTCCAGCAGGCCACAAATGTGCATGTGTCAGCATATGGTCTCACAAGGGGTCTGAGGATCTCATCTCGGTACCTAATGGCAGTCAGGCTACCTCTGGCGAGCACATGGAGGGCTGTGCGGCCTCACAAAGAAATGCCACCCAACACCATGACTGACCCACCGCCAAACCGGTCATGCTGGAGGATGTTGCAGGCAGCAGAACGTTCTCCACAGCGTCTCCAGCACTCTGTCACGTCTGTCACGTGCTCATGTGCTCAGTGTGAACCTGCTTTCATCTGTGAAGAGCACAGGGCGCCAGTGGCGAATTTGCCAATCTTGGTGTTCTCTGGCAAATGCCAAACGTCCTGACGGTGCTGGGCTGTAAGCACAACCCCACCTGTGGACGTCGGGCCCTCATATACCACCCTCATGGAGTCTGTTTCTGACCGTTTGAGCAGACACATGCACATTTGTGGCCTGCTGGAGGTCATTTTGCAGGGCTCTGGCAGTGCACCTCCTTGCACAAAGGCGGAGGTAGCGGTCCTGCTGCTGGGTTGTTGCCTCCTACGGCCTCCTCCACGTCTCCTGATGTACTGGCCTGTCTCCTGGTAGCGCCTCCAGCTCTGGACACTACGCTGACAGACACAGCAAACCTTTTTGCCACAGCTCGCATTGATGTGCCATCCTGGATAACTGCACTACCTGAGCCACTTGTGTGGGTTGTAGACTCCGTCTCATGCTACCACTGGAGTGAGAGCACCGCCAGCATTCAAAAGTGACCAAAACATCAGCCAGGAAGCATAGGAACTGAGCAGTGGTCGTGGTCACCACCTGCAGAATCACTCCTTTTTTGGGGGTGTCTTGCTAATTGCCTATAATTTCCACCTTTTGTCTATTCCATGCACAACAGCATGTGAAATTTACTGTCAATCAGTGTTGCTTCCTAAGTGGACAGTTTGATTTCATAGAAGTGTGATTGACTTGGAGTTACATTGTGTTGTTTAAGTGTTCCCTTTATTTTTTTGAGCAGTGTATTTACTATAGTTGTATCTAAAAATAAACTTTAATATTTCACTTTTTAAATTTTTATGAAATTCGCTGAGTAGGATGGTCCTCCTCTGAGGGGCCTCCACTGTGTGTGTGTGTGTCCTGAATTATAAATGAGGCCAACTCTGATGCCACCTACCTTTCGTTAATATTTTAGTGTGCACCTGGAAGCACCATCAGAAACACACACACAAAACGGAAGCACCATCAGCTGGGGTTTGAGAGTATGGTGGAAAAATTGCAAGATTATGCTATAATACTTTTATTGCATCAAATGGTTGTTTTATTCAACAGAATAGAGTATTCTGTTAACTATTGTGTGGGTGTTCTACTGAGGATGGGCCTCTGGGAAATAACAATGACAGGAGATGTACGATGTCTTTTGAGTGATAAAACCAGAGCATGAATGAATGTTTCTGTTCTATACCGTACCAGGCCGAGATGGTTCCAGTTTGGAGTCGGAGGGCCAGACACTGGTCTCTACACAATGAAAACTGTTGACACAGCAGATACTGTCTGCTATGTATTATAGGTGTCACATGGAGGACACTGGAGAGACGAAGCAGGTAAGCCGGCAAGCCGGTTGGGGCGTGGAAGCCAGACAAACTGGCAGGAGGGTAAGAGCCTGGCGAGCCGGCTGAGGCATGGGAGCCTGACGATCCGGCTGAGGCAAGACGCCTGTCGATCCCGCTGCAGAGTTATCCCGATGATCCGGTGGAGAGTGACGTGGAATGGGAAGCCGCCGAGCCACCCGAGGTAAGGAAACCTCTCGAGCCAGCCAGGGCGTGGAAGTCCGACCGGCTGGCTTAGGCACCCCCGGTTCCATCGGCGGCGGAATCCACCCCGACGTCACCAAACAAACAAACAAACAAACAAAAAACTCCTGGGCAGGCTGGGTGAACAAGAACTGACGATCTGGCTGAGGCCCGACTTGGGATGGGCACCATCCGAGCCAACTGGGGCAAGGAAACCTCTCGAGCCAGCTATTGCGTGGAAGCTCGACGAGCTGGCTAGGCACCCCCGGTTCCATCGGCGGCGACCCAGAGGCGACGTCACCATACCAACCGGAACGCCAGTACTCCCCGATGCTTCGTATGTTGGCTGCTACATTCTGTCACATGGATGACGCTGGAGAGACGAAGCAGCTACGGGGAGTACAATATTTAATAAAGAACGGACATGGCACGAGACAGGAACAGCGTCAGCAAACTAATAACACAGACAAAAACAATGAATTCAGCAGCAGGGAACAGAGCTGGGGAACTGACAAATATAGTGGAGGAAATAAACAGGTGATAAGTGAGTCCAGGTGAGTCCAATATCGCTGATGCGTGTGACGAGGGAAGGCAGGTGTGCGTAATGGATGGCAGGAGTGCGTGATGCAGGGCAACCTGGCACCCTCAAGCGCCAGGGGGAGGGAAGAGCGGGAGCAGACGTGACAATAGGTATCTTTCATACAGATCTTAACCTTGTGACCCATTCTATATATCTGTTGTTCGTCATGTAGGTTGAAAGGGGTGTATCTTGGCTATAAAATACCTTTGTACTTTTGTCTCGGGGCTCTCAACGAATCATCTGAGCGTGAATCGTCGACCAGCCATGACCAGCCATCATTATCGTAGAGCACTCAAACTATTCACTTTATATGTGTATATTCTATTGACAAGTTTGTCTCTCCTCATTTGATAGTAAAGAACTTAACCACCACAAGAGACACGAAGCCTGCATTCCAACCACTTAAAAGACACGCCCTATCCCCTCAGCCCTCAAATTAAGTGGACACTTCTGATGCCGTATCATGACGTCTGACGAGTATACACTTGCAGGGCAAGGGGTGTGGGAGGAAGGAATGATTTTTAAATGGACCGCCCTTGCCCGGAAATTCGTCACTCGTTCATCCCGCAAGGATTGTGTTTTCAGCCACCGGTGTATTCAGATGCCTGTATGATGTTATCAGCTGGGGACAGCTGCTGTTATTCTGGCTGTGTTTCAAACTCAAAGTAAACAGCCCTCAGCCCTTGGGGAATCCCTGCGGCCATATTTGTCGTCAGTCCAAATGATTAGCCAAGCAAGGGAAGTTTGCATGTAACCCCCTCAGCCCTCGTTTTTAATGGAGTTTGCGAGTGTACAATTATGTTCACTTCGGGGCCTGAAACGCCCCATAATTAAATTCGCAATGATTATACATCCGCTAAGAAAAGTCCACCAAAACTTAAAACCTCAACATCAATACGAAATCAACATACAAGTGTAAGTAAAAACGAATGTAAATAAGTTAGAAAATGTGCTACTAATGCATAAACACGTCTCATAAAAGTAATTATGTTTTTGTTTGGTTAGCTTTTAGAAATTGTAGAAATAAAACATTTTCCTTCTTCAGAAGTAGCTAGTTAGCTAGCTATCATACAGTAGGCCTATATTGATAATTATATAGTTAATATAAGTAGACATGCAATTACAATTGACTGTAGCGCATATAAAGCACCCACCTACCGGTAGGGTCAAAGCTGGTGTACTGGGCTTGCAAGTTTTCGTTCCAACCCTGCTCAAATACACCGGATGCTACTAATCGGCTGCTCTTCAGGGCCTTAGCCGATTGAGGCGTGGTGTGTGATGCGTGGGTCAGCTGTTTGTTGTGGCCGCAATTGCTAATAACCCATAAAGTGAAAATCTAAGGCCCATGATTTTTTTAAAGCCTCATGTAGATAGGCCTATGTTTCTGCATATAATTTCAGACATTTTGGTAGGCTATTTGTTAGTCAACTTGTCTATAATTACACTGAACAAAAATATAAACGCAACATGTAAAGTGTTGGTCCCATGTTTCATGAGCTGAAATAAAAGATCCCAGAAATGATCCATACGCACAAAAAGGTTATTTCTCTCAAATTTTGTGCACAAATTTGTTTACATCCCTGTTAGTGAGCATTTCTACTTTGCCAAGATAATCCACCTGACAGGTGCGGCATATCAATAAGCTGATTATACAGCATGACCATTACACAGGTGCACTTTGTGCTGGGGACAATAAAAGGCCACTCTAAAATGTTTTGTCACTCTAGACAATGCAACAGATGTCTCAAGTTGAGGGAGTGTGCAATTGGCATGCTGATTGCAGGAATGTCCACCAGAGCTGTTGGCAGAAAATTTGATGTTCATTTCTCTACCATAAGCCGCCTCCAATGTCATTTTAGAGAATTTGGGAGTATGCCCAATTGGCCTCACAACTGCAGACTGTGTATGGCGTCGTGTGGGCTAGCGGTTTGCTGATGTCAACATTGTGAACAGAGTGCCACATGGTGCCGGTGGGGTTATGGTATGGGCAGGCATAAGCTACGGACACAATTGCATTTTATCGATTGTTAATTTGAATAGACAAAAATACCGCGACAAGATCCTGAGGCCCATTGTGAGACCCATTTTTTTTTAAGGTATCTGTATCCCCAGTCGTGAAATCTATAGATTAGGGCCTAATGAATTTAATTAAATTGACTGATTTTCTTATATGAACTGTAACTCAGTAAAATCTTTGAAATTGTTGCATGTTGCGTTTATATTTTTGTTCGGTATAGATACATGCAGCTACTCTTCTGTCATTACTTGTTGCCCTAGAAGACTAAATAAACCCTTGCTCACCAGAATATATCTCATACATGTATAGAATGAACGCTTCAGTCTAGTTGACATAGGTAAAGATCTCTTTCATCTCTGCTTCTCTCCCGCAGCAAAGGTGTTTAGGGACCGGAGAGAAAATTCAATAAAAAAAAAAAAAAAAAGATTTGAAAGATTTTTCGATAAGATTTCAGTTCGGCTTGGATGCATATTTTGTGGTTGAAATACTATCAGCTTTTATGATGCTGATAAAGATAGCACCTTTACAGACGGTCCCTAACTGCACATTCAAGATGCTGAAAGAAGTAAATCATATTTCTCCACTCCTGTTCCCCGGTCAGAATTTACATTTGATTTGGTGTATAATTTTACAGCAAGAACTACTTAATTCTGTAGGAGTTCATATTATATTAGGCTATGTGAGAGGTTATAGACCTAGTGTCCAGATTTCAGTTACTATTCCAATTAACTCTGACGGTACAGTTCCCTTGACGTCCCGTGTTGTGACTGTCGAATTTGTATTGCGCCTCACAATAATCACACGTCTTTCCCAAACATTAGGCTACTGTTCTGGCCCTCCCTTCTCTTTCTTTTCAACTCTGCATTTCACAGCTTTTTTCTTAATGAATTAAACCTTTTTGACTCAGTGGATCAACATTAACTTTTTCTGCGGTAGTTCCCAAAAGCATTGGGCAATTTGGGTGCGTACAGTTAGGCTTATAATTAAAAAAATATATTTAACCTTTATTTAACTAGGCAAGTCGGTTAAGAACAAATTCTTATTTCCAACGACGGCCTACCCCGGCAAAACCCAGACGACGCTGGGCCAGTTGTGCGCCGCCCTATGGGACTCCCAATCACGGCCGGATGTGATGCAGCCTGGATTTATATGCTTAGGCTTATGCTCTAACGCCAGATAAAAATGATGAAAGAAAAACCTCAATGTGGCAATAGCCTATAGATATGAATTGCACAAGAAATATACATCTATGCATTTGTATGCATTGTTTTCTCTATGTTCAACCCGCCCGTCCTTCATCCACACACTATTTCATGACCCTTAACACTATAACAGCTGCTGGTGACAGACAGGATTTGTCTGTTGGCTAGGAGCAATATGTGATGGAGGGAATGATATCGGGTGGGGAATGATGTTGGATGGAGGAAGAGAGGGATGGAGAGAGAGGATAGGTCACGTGACATGGTTGGAAAAAACTCCTGACTTTACCTCTGGATTAAGGCTGCTGGGTGCACCATCAACTATTGGCCATAGGGTGGCAGTGTAACGCTGTTAATATTACAGTATTATACCACAGAGTGCAACATACAGTACAGTAGATTCCACTCCAGGCCCTATAGCCAGCCACAGATGTTCACTGCACGCACGGCTGCTGAGCTACAATATAAGATACCAATATAAAAGCTTGGAGTGTTAGAGGAAGGTGGAATGATGCTAAAAATGTCTGCCCGAATTGAAAGGCAGAGACGTTTTGTGAAGTCTATGTAGCGATGTATCAATTTCTGTAGACTATTGATGTGTTTATCTCTCATTATTTCTCTATGCCTCTATCTAAATCTTATTGGTCGCGTAGACATATTTAGCAGATGTTATCGCGGGTGTAGCGAAAGGCTTATGTTCCTAGCTCCAAAAGTGTAGTAATACGTAACAATACAAAACAATACACTCGAATCCAAAAAAAAGAAAGAAAGGAATTAAGAAATATTAGAAAGTCAGAGTCTGGAATATAAATATATATGTATATGATGGTGTGTATAGACATTATGGGCAGTAAAGGAATAGAAGAGGTAGAGTTAAAACAAAAAGTATGTGAAACCTTTGGAATAACCGGTATTTCTTCATACATTTGTCATCTTGATCTAAGTCACAACAATGGACAAACACAGTGTGCTTAAACTAATAACACACAACTTATTGTATTTTTCTTGTCTATTTTGAATACATCATTTAAACATTCACAGTGCAGGTTGGGGAAAATATGTGAACCCCTAGGCTAATGACTTCTCCAAAAGCTAATTGGAGTCAGGAGTCAGCTAACCTGGAGTCCAATTAATGAGATGAGATTGGAGATGTTGGTTAGAGCTGCCCTGCCCCATAAAAAAACAATCACAAAATTTGAGTTTGCTATTCACAAGAAGCATTGCCTGATGTGAACCATGCCTCGAACAAAAGAGATCTCAGAAGACCTAAGATTAAGAATTGTTGACTTGCGTAAAGCTAGAAAGGGTTACTAAAGTATCTCTAAAAGCCTTGATGTTCATCAGTCCACGGAAAGACAAATTGTCTATAAATGGAGAAAGTTCAACACTGTTGCTACTCACCCTAGGAGTGGCCGTCCTGCAAAGATGACTGCAAGAGCACAGCGCAGAATGCTCAATGAGGTTAAGAAGAATCCTAGAGTGTCAGCCAAAGACTTACGGAAATCTCTGGAACATGCTAACATCTCTGTTGAGAAGTCTACGATATAAAAAACACTAAACAAGAATGGTGTTCATGGGAGGACACCACGGAAGAACCCATTGCTGTCCCAAAACAACATCGCTGCACGTCAGAAGTTAGCAAAAGAGCACCTGGATGTTCCACAGCGCCACTGGCTAAATATTCTGTGGACAGATTAAACTAAAGTTGAGTTGTTTGGAAGGAACACACAACACTATGTGTGGAGAAAAAAAAGGCACAGCACAGCACACCAACATCAAAACCTCATCCCAACTGTAAAGTATGATGAAGGAAGCATCATGGTTTGGGGCTGCTTTGCTGCCTCAGGGCCTGGACAGCTTGCTATCATCGACCGAAAAATGAATTCCCAAGTTTATCAAGACATTTTGCAGGAGAATGTAAGGCTATCTGTCCGCCAATTGAAGCTCAACAGAAGTTGGGTGATGCAACAGGACAACGACCCAAAACACAGAAGTTAATCTACAACAGAATGGCTTCAACAGAAGAAAATATGCCTTCTGGAGTGGCTCAATCAGAGTCCTGACCTCAACCCGATTGAGATGCTGTGGCATGACCTCAAGAGAACGGTTCACACCAGACATCCCAACAATATTGCTGAACTGAAACAGTTTTGTAAAGAGGAATGGTCCAAAATTCCTCCTGACCGTTGTGCAGGTCTGATCCGCAACTACAGAAAATGTTTGGTTGAGGTTATTGCTGCCAAAGGAGGGTCAACCAGTTATTAAATCCAAGGGTTCACATACTTTTCTCACCCTGCACTGTGAATGTTTACACGGTGTGTTCAATAAAGACATAAAGTATAATTGTTTGTGTTATTAATTTAAGCAGACTGTGTTTGTCTATTGTTGTGACTTAGATGAAGATCAGAACAAATGTTATGACCAATTTATGCAGAAGTCCAGGTATTTCCAAAGGGTTCACATACTTTTTCTTGCCACTGTATGTACAGCAGTAGTTATATAGGATGAGCCTTGAATACCGTATATACACATATGAAGTGGGTAAAACAGTATGCAAACATTATTAAAGTGACCAGTGTTCAATGACTACATATGTAGGGCAACAGTCTAAGGTGCAGGGTTGAGTACCGGGTGGTAGCCGGATAGTAACAATGACTAAAGTTCAGGGCGGGGTACTGGGCGGAGGCCGGCTAGTGGTGACTGTTTAACAGTCTGATGGCCTGGAGATAGAAGCTGTTTTTCAGTCTCTCGGGTCCCAATTTTGATGCACCTGTACTGTCTCCGCCCTTCTAGATGGTAGCGGGGTGAACAGGCCGTGGCTCAGATGGCTGAGTTCCTTGATGATCTTCTTGGCCTTCCTGTGACACCGAGTGCTGTTTATTTACCCACCTATCTCTCCCACTTCTGACTCTGGAGTTTATAGTGATTTTATGCCATAAGATTCCCAGGTCCCCCATAACAAGGCAACATCATCATCCTTCATTTGCAGTAGTTTTGTCAAGAACGAACAAAGAGGAGACAGGAGGACAAGTGGTGCTGTAGCAGTGAGAAGGGGAGGGAGAGCAGGGTGGCCACGAAGACACATATGTTCCTCAGATTACACAGACCCAGAAATAATTCAAAAACAAATCCAATTTCGATAAACTCCCATATCTTTTAGAGAGAGAGAGAGAGAGAGAGAGAGAGAGAGTGCAACATCGGGAGATGGGTGAGCCAGCCAGCAGGAGCCAGCGAGAGAGATTGATGTGCTCAGCCAATCAGCAATGCAGCAGCAATTAGATAATAGCTCTGAATCAGCACACTGATGCTTTTAACCGCCCCATTATAGATTAGCCTGAGAAAGCTCTTTCTCCCTCTCCTTCCCACCCTCCATCCTTCCATCCCTTCCTCTTCCTCTCTCCCTGCCTCTGGTAAGGCTCTTTCTCTCCCGGCCTTGTTCTCTCTTTCCCTCTTCAGCCTAAAGGAGCTCTTTTTCTGCCTCTTTCCCTCCTCCCTCCCTCCATCCCTCACTCTCTCGCTCCAGGCCACCACTCTAAGAGCTAGCTAAGGGCTGCAGATATATGGATCCCATGGTGCTGATGGGGCCATGGGGAAGCTCGCTTATTAGGACAGAACCACTCAACGTTCAGCCAGAGTAGTTCTCTCCCTGGGACACAGAGGGCAGAAATAGGGCCTCTTTATCCAAAGAATGCCTTCCCTTCCTCTTTCTAAGCCAGGGTATGTCTCTCCCTGGGAGAGAGAGAGCAGTAATAGGGCCTCCTTGTGGGTACATGTGGGGCTATAGAGCCTAACCTACTGATTCCATACATGGGTGAAATTGGCTTCGGGTATTATGTTTTTTTAGTAGACCTTTTGATGGTGTTTAAGGTGAGCGGTGGCCGAGGTGGTTCCATCTCCAGCTCTACTAATCGTAGAAAATGATTATTTGACGGTCCGTTTTATTGTTGATTTACCTTGGCTCGTTTGTCCTGTTACTGTATGTAGCCTGTCTTGTATGAGAGAGTATGCATGGAGTTTTGTTGGTGGTTTCTAAGGTCCATTTTCATTATTTAGTTTCTC
The DNA here is from genome assembly GCF_002910315.2 of Salvelinus sp. IW2-2015. Lineage (NCBI taxonomy): Eukaryota > Metazoa > Chordata > Actinopteri > Salmoniformes > Salmonidae > Salvelinus > Salvelinus sp. IW2-2015. The sequence continues at coordinate 20,673,150 of NC_036840.1, read as the reverse complement.
GTCTCAGTTGCACTGTTACTGTGTGTAGCCAGGCAATGCAGCTAGTCACAATGACATTACAGACAATGTAACAGGACCTTCTGTTGTGTGTTCTGTGGAGCTGAATACTAACAGCTGTGTGACATGGTCAGTGTGTCCTTCCGTGGGATACAAAACAGCCCGCCTAGGTCAGGAGTACAAAGCCAGACGGCTGGAGAGTGGGATGGAGGATGGTCATTTCCAAAATCACACACACTCTCTCTCACACACACACACACACACACACACACAATAGGATGTGAGGACACACATGCATGCGCATGGACACTCATCTTATAATTTCTCTCACTTTTTCCCCTCTTTCCCTTTCTCTACCCTCATTTTCTCCATTTCTGTTTCCTACTCCTCTCCAACCTCTCCCTCCCGCTTTTCACTGCTCTCTTTTCCCTTCCCTCTTTCCTGCACTTTTCCCTCCCTCCTTTTATCCCTGCCCTCTCCACCTCTATTGCATTACGTATACTTCTCACCAACCTGAATCTCTTCTCTCTCTCTCTCTCTCTGTCTGTCTGTCTGTCTGTCTGTCTGTCTGTGTCTGTCTGTCTGTCTGTACAGACTCCATCTCTGTTGCCTATTCCTCTCCAACCTGAATGTCTCCTCCTCTCTGTCTGTGTTTGTGTAATGGGTAATAGTTGTGATTGAGTTAGGCTGAATTAATAGCTGTGCTGTGGGAGAGGCTGTATATTTCAGCCTCCAAGGAGACAGATAATCAATGACAACTGCATTAGAAAAACCCAGGAAGCATTGACGGCCGTTCACCTTGCACGGCTTCCCTTTTGCTCTACCGCTTACACGCATAGACATACACACCGGCCAGTTTATTAAGTACACCCATCTAGTACTGGGCCAGACACCTTTGCCTCCAGAACAGCCTGAATTCTTTGGGGTGTGGATTCTACAAGGTGTCGGAAATGTTCAATTGGTATCAAGGGACCTAATGTGTGCCAGGAAAGCATTCCCCACACCAGTACACCACCGCTACCAGTCTGTAACAGGCAGGATGGGTCCATGGACTCATGCTGTTTACGCCAACTCCTGACTCTGCCATCAGCATGACGCAACAGGAACCGGGATTCGTTGGACCAGGTGATGTTTTTCCAACCTTCAATTGTCCAGTGTTGGTTTATCGAGTGCACACTGGAGCCACTTTTTAGCTGATAGGAGTGGAACCCGGTGGGGTCGTCTGCTGCAACAGGCCATCCGTGACAAGGATCGACGAGTTGCGCGTTCCGAGATGCCCTTCTACACACCACTGTTGTACTGCACCGTTATTTGCCTGTTTGTGAACCCACCTGTTAGCTTGCACGGTTCTTGCCATTCTCCTTCGACTTCTCTCATCAACGAGCTGTTTTCGCCCAAATGACTGCCGCTGACTGGATGTTTTTTGTTTGTCGCACCATTCTCGGTAAACCCTAGACACTGTTGTGTGTGAAAAGCCCAGGAGGGCAGCCGTTTCTGGGATACTGGATGCAGCGCGTCTGGCACTGACAACCACACCATGCTCAAAGTCGCTTAGGTCACTCGTTTTGCCCTTCTAACGTTTAACCGAACAGTAACCGAATGCCTCGATCCATTTTTGTGAACAGGGTGGTATACCTAATCAACTGGTCAGTGAGTGTAGTACATATTACACACACACACACACACACACACACACACACACACACACACACAACACAACACACACACACACACAACACACACACAACACACACACAACACATCCCCACACCACACACACACACACACACACACACACACACACACACACACACACACACACGCAGTCATCCACCTTGCGCTGTTATCCTTCTGCACAACCTCTACGTCTCTATCATTGCCAGCAGCCACATCAAACCTTCAATGTCCCAACAGAACCTTCCAATTACAAAGTTCTGGAATGTGGATTACCAAGTGTTAAAAAAAATATATACAATATATATATTAATATTATTATTATTTGTCACATGCGCCAAATACAACAAGTTAAAGCCTTTGTCCAGAGGAGTTTTTCCTGTTCAGGTCACAACATTGTCAGGTAAAACTCCTGGCCCTAGTAGCAGTAGCATATCTGCAGTATGAGAGGAAAGGCAGGTTTAATTTCCCCTCTTGTCCATTAAACAGACAAACAGCCAGTAATGTTTTATTACACAATTGATCCGACGACGGGAATAAATTATCTCCACTGGTGCCGCCGCTGGCATTTATAGGTTACCTCCCAAATGGCACCCTATTCCCTTTTAGTGCACTGCTTTTGACCAGAGCCCTATGCGGGATAGGGTACCATTGAGGATTCAGCCTTGGTGCAGGCTCAGTCCCATACTGATGATGTCATACAATACTGTACAGTAAGGGCAGAGCAAAGCAGTGTGAAATAAGAGAGAGCGCAGAGTCAGTAAAATAAATAATGATATTAAAAAGCCTTTTAAGTTGGTGATTTGGCTGAAAGGAAATGTAATTGAGGACCAGTTATAGCCCTCTCTTGTCATGTTTAATAATATGTATCTAGCCAGTTGGTGTGAGATGTGTGTTTGTGCTTGTGTGTGTGTGTCTGAGCCCGTGCAAGGGTGTGTGTGCATGTGTGTGTGTCTCTGAAGGAAGAATGTCAAAGTTTTTAGCGACGTGTTTCACGACGTGCCCTCAGGAGAAAGGAGAGGCTGGGCAGCGCGAGAATGTTCTTTGTTGTGGTGTGTTTTGTGTGTTGTGTGTGTGTGTGTGTGGTGGTTGGTGTGTGTGTGTGGTGTGTTGTGTGTGTGTGTTGTGTGTGTTGTTGTGTGTGAGGAAGAGAGAAGAGGAGAGAGAAGAGAGAGAGAGAGAGAAGAAGAGAGAGAGAGAGAGAGAGAGAGAGAGAGAGAGAGAGAGAAGAGAGAAGAGAAGAGAGAAGAGAGATGAGAGAGAGAGAGAGAGAGAGAGAGAGAGAGAGAGAGAGAGAGAGAGAGAGAGAGGAGGCTGACCAGACGAGTCTAGGCACTCTCCTTAATTAGCAAATACTTCTCTGCCCTCCCTGAACTCAGCAGTATTGACCAACCTAGTCCATCTCTCTCACACACCCATTTCTCATCAACGGTGTGCCCCACCCTCTCTTGTCCAGTCTCAACATTTCTCAAGATTGACTGGAGGAAAGGAGGAAATTCATTGCGTGCACACAGAGAGAGAGAGAGAGAGAGAGAGAGAGAGAGAGCGTGAGTGCGGGAAGAGATTGTGAGAGATACTACTCCTATTCTTACTGACAGTAACAATCAGTAACAGTCTAGTGCAGGCCACAGAGGGCGGAGAGGAAAACATGCATGAGCAAGGAGCCATTCTGAACAAAAGTAATGGACCACACTTACACATGCTTGGCCCTCCTCTGGCTGCAGGTCACCAGGCTGGGTGTGCCGTGGTCCTGGTGATGGCATTCCTCCTCCAGTAGCCACCCCAGAGTTCTTCTTCTCTGAGGTTTATTGGCAGACTACACTCATAAGGTGCAGGGTAGTAAAAAATAACCCCCCCCCCCCACACACAAAAAAATGGTTTGGATGAAAAAAATCTATTAAAACATAAATAAAATTCATGCCACTACCCTGAATTTCAAACCTGGGAGGGAGGGGACCTCTTCATTCAGTACTCCCTGTAACATTTCAGCTGTAAAGTTCTGGAGATCCAGAAATGTATTTGCCGCCTTCACAATGATGTCTAGCTTCTTTTATTTTTTATTCGTTTGACTAGTGGAATGTAATCACTTGCACTATAAACGCCACCTTCTTCACTATCAGTATGTCAGGGTACTTCTCCCGCATGTCATTCACTGCAGACTGTGGGGACATCCACTACCAGCTCATTTCTACTCACTCCTTCAGCTATTTTCACTGTCTCCACATAGGAGACCTGCTGGATAGCCCTGCTCCTAGCTACCGCGACCTCCTTCATCCATACAGAGCACTCCGGGAACTTGGGAACGTGATTCCCGTCACATTTACAACAACATGCTTCATCTGACTCATCAACTACTACATATTTATTCCTTCGACAAACACTTGCCTCGTGTCCCAAACTTTTTACAATTGTAACAATGCAACGGGTTCTGTACATACGATCTCACCGCATATCTCACCTACCCAAGTTTTACATAAGTTGGGAGAACCGCGTCACCTAACGACAGTAAAAAAACGAATCCTTCTGTCTATCATTCGATTCGATCGATGTGCGTCTACCACTCCTGGAATGTTATCCCTAAGCCACACAGTCATAATGTCCAACGAAACGCCAGAGATAACACCTTTAACCGGTGCCCTACTCTGAAAGTCATAGCTTTCCACCTCATATGTCGAAATCTTGCTGGGCCAAAGAGCTTTCTCCTTTTGCGCTGTTGACACACACGAAATCAGCATCATACCACTCCTGGTGACTTTGATTTGTTTAACACTTTTTTGGTTATTAAATGATTCCATATGTGTTTTTTCATCGTTTTGATGTCTTCACTATTATTCTAGAATGTAGAAAACAGTCAAAATAAAGAAAAGCCCTTGAATGAGTAGGTGTGTCCAAACTTTTGACTGGTACTGTATAGTATGACTCAATGCAGTTGTAGGCCTACAGTACCATTGATACTTTGACAATATTTCAATCAAATCTAATTTTATTCGTCACATGCTTCGTAAACAACAGGTGTAGACTAACAGTGAAACGCTTACTCACGGGCCCTTCCCAACAATGCTGAGAGAAAGAAAATAGAGAAATAATAGAAAAGTAAAACACGTAATAATAAATACACAATGAGTAACGGTACCAGAACCAAGTTGATATGCAGGGGTATGAGGTAATTGAGGTAGCTATGTACATATAACTAGGAATAAAGTAACAGATAATAAACAGTAGCAGCAGCGTATGTGATGAAGTCAAAACAGTGCAAAATGGGTCAATGCAGATAGTCCGGGTAGTTATTTTGCTAACTATTTAGCAGTCTTATGGCTTGGTGGTAGAAGTTGTTCAGGGCCCTGTTGTTTCCAAAGTTGGTGCAAAGGTACCGCTTGCCTTGCAGTGGCAGAAAGAACAGTCTATGACTTGGGTGGCTGGAGTCTGACAATTTTTAGAGCATTCCTCTGACACCGCCTGGTGTAGAGGTCCTGAATGGCAAGCAGCTCGGCCCCAGTGATGTACTGGGGCTGTACGCACTATCCTCTGTAGGGCTTTCCGGTCGGATGCCAAGCAGTTGCCATGCCAAGCGGTGATGCAGCCAGTCAAGATGCGCACAATGGTGCAGCTGTAGAACTTTTTGAGCATCTGAGGGCACGTGCCAAATCTTTTCAGCCTTCTGAGGGGGAAGAGGCGTTGTTGTGCCCTCTTCGCGACTGTGTTGGTGTGTGTTGACCATGATAGATCCTTAGTGATGTGGACACCGAGGAACTTTGAAGCTCCCGACCCGCTCCACTACAGCCCTGTTGATGTGTATCGGGGCGTACTCGGGCCCTCCGTTTCCTGTAGTCCATGATCAGCTCCTCTGTCTTGCTGACATTGAGGGAGAGGTTGTTGTCTCTGAACTCCTCCCTATAGGCTGTTTCATCATCATCAGTTATCAGGCCTACTGCCCCCTTATTACTACTAATAGTATGTCATGTGAATAAAGCAATTCGATTTTGAAAGAGAGACAGATAAAAAATAAAAAAATGAAATACAAATATCAGAACATCATATCAGCCTACATACCAGTGGTCAGTGTACTGGCAAGTGTATTGGCAAGCAAACCCTTGTTGATCCATAAAGAATAGATGCGTATGGGATAGCTGCGTTTCTTCTCGCGAGAGTTTCTTTGAGTAGCCCACCCCTTTTCCCTTTTCCCCCCATTCGTGGAAGAGCTTTATCAGTGGCAGTCTCCCCCTGTCGTCATAACAGCATAATACGGCTCTGACACTACCTCCACTCAATACCGAGAGAGAGAGGGGCACAATAAACAGAAGGCATCTGTGTCTGACATCGAGGCAGCGAAGACCGTAATTTAAACCGCGCGTCTTCGCTCCCCAACTAGAAACCCTCCTCACCCCATGAACGGTGCCGGTGACACGGGGTTTAACGTCCTCTAAAGACGGTGACAGGGCGAGGAGGGAAGGTTGCCTTCCGGGGGATTCAGCGAAGCAGCAGCTGAAGCAGGGTTGATTTGGTTTTGACCACTGGAGGACCCACCACTAACTAGCTGGGTAAGGTAAAACGCACAGCATGAACCCAGCCACGCGCTCCGCTCCTCTCGAGCTCCGTCCGTGCGTGCATCAGCAGGCTGCTGTGTCTGTCCTTTTATAGAAATTTTGCTCGAAATGTCTCGATCTAGTCTCGCGCCTCTGTCAGTCCCGTCAGTGAGTGAAATTGAATTGGAACATTCGAATCGGGATATGAATTAAATTCACCCAGGCATCATGACCATGCAATTGGACATGGTGAGGTATAGTGATTGACGGTGCGTATATCTGTGGTGGTGGGGTGTAGACTACTGTGCTGATGCTGTTGCGTGTGTGACGCGCCTTCCATGGCGAGACCACTGAGCGAGACGCATGTGTGTTTGTTGGTGTTCCTCGCCTCGCGCACATCTGTTTGGTTGGGGACCGCAGAAGGTAGCCGATGTCTCGTATATCGTGTTTTTAATAGATTTCATAGACAGTACAGTGGACGACGTGGTGTTTACACGAACATCGACGCTGCATTGGAAACGCAACAAATTATGAGCCAGCGTTATTATTATGGTCCAAATGCCAATTGTTGCAAATCGGATGAAACCAGTTTGATGAGAAACATGGCATTTGTAGGCCTAATCAGTGTTTATTATAGGTCTATTATTATTGTTAATTATAATGTATTATTGTTATTGTTATTATTATTATTGTACTTGCATTATTACGCGACTATGGCAGCCAATTTCATATCCTAGACCTAGTAGCTTAATCGCTGTGATCTTGTGCCATGTTGGACAGATCAACACTCACAGATAGCGAGAGAGAGATTTCCTGAACTGGCCATGTCACAAATGTCTGAGGTCTGTTTACTTCAGCTGGCTGGTTGGGTTAGCTTGATAACCGTTACCAGAGCCATCCTGTGTGTGTGTGTGTGTGTGTGTGTGTGTGTGTGCTTGTGTGTGTGTGTGAGAGAGAGATGCTCCTTGATGTTGCATAACGACTGTCTGTGGCACTGCTGTCAAAATAAGATGACATGGTTTCCTGCCACAATGCCATATCATCTTCAGACTAGACTATACATCTAGTCTACCTATGTGCCGGAATCATGTTATAGCCTTATTACCAGATAATGTATAGGGCAATTCCACGGTAACAGAATTACGCTTTGACTCAGTTTTTTCACTTTAAAATGTATGCCAAACAAAAACCATTGATTTCAAAGTAGAACAAACCATACAACTCTATGCACACGGACTACTTTTAAACATTTCCACTGAAACATTTGCACAAACAAATTTAGTGGAAGAACTGTGCAGATGCAAACTTCGGTAACGGAATTACGGTGAAATCTCCCTCAGGATTCTATGCGACCACATTTTTCAAAAACTCTGTTAAATATCTGCTCCGAATTAAGATTCAAATATGTTTTTATTTTTTATTTTATTTAACTAGGCAAGTCAGTTAATTAAGAACAAATTCTTATTTACAATGACGGTCTAGGAATTGTGGGTTAACTGCCTTGTTCAGGGGTAGAATGACAGATTTTTACCTTGTCAGCTCAGGGATTTGATCTAGCAACCTTTCGGTTACTGGCCAACACTCAAACCACTAGGCTACCTGTCGCCCCAATTCAAAGATGTCTGCAGAAAGAATGGGATGTCAGCTATGACACGGCACCTTGAGTTTGAAAAAATACAATTTGGTTACTGAACTATAGTAAGTGAAGTGGCTCTACACCCGGTGACAGAATTATGGAAATGGTTTACATCATGGGTCCCGGATCTGTACTATACAGAAATGCATAATCATGTTTCACACGTTTGGACATCACAGTGCAGTACAATACAGCACAGCAGAGTACAGTGCAGTACAATACAGCACAGCAGAGTACAGTGCAGTACAATACAGCACAGCAGAGTACAGTGCAGTACAATACAGCACAGCAGAGTAGGGTAGAGTTCAGTACAGTGCAGTAGAAGAGTACAGTATAGTAGAGTATAGCAGTATAAGTAGAGTACAATACAATATACTGTACTCTACTGTACTTTGCTACATTTTCTTTACTCTACTTTATTGTACTGTTACTGTACCACTGTATTGTCTTGTACTGTTCTTGACTGAGCTCTATTCACTGTACTGTACTGTACTGTGCTATCCAAACTTGTGAAACATACAGTACCAGTCAAAAGTTTGGACACACCTACTCATTCAAGGATTTTTCTTTATTTTTAATATTTTCTACATTGTATAATAATAGTTAAGACATCAAAACGATGAAATAACACATGGAATAATGTTGTAACCAAAAAAGTGTTTAACAAATCAAAATCTATTTTATATTTGAGATTCAAAGTAGCCACCCTTTGCCTTGATGACAGCTTTGCACACTCTTGGCATTCTCTCAACCAGCTTCATGAGGAATGCTTTTCCAACAGTCTTGAAGGAGTTCGCACATATGCTAAGTACTTGTTGGCTGCTTTTCCTTCACTCTGTGGTCCAACTCAACCCAAACCATCTCAATTGAGTTGAGGTCGGGTGATTGTGAAGGCCAGGTCATCTGATGCAGCACCATCACTCTCCTTCTTGGTCAAATAGCCCTTACACAGCCTGGAGGTGTGTTTTGGGTCATTCTCCTGTTGAAAAACAAATGATAGTCCCACTAAGCACAAACCAGATGGGATGGCGTATCGCTGCAGAATGCTGTGGTAGCCATGCTGGTTAAGTGTGCCTTGAATTGTAAATAAATCACTGACAGTGTCACCAGCAAAGCACCCCCACACCACCCCTCCTCCTCCATGCTTCACGGTGGGAACCACACATGCAGAGGTCATCCATTCACCTACTATGCATCTCACAAAGATACGTTGGTTGGAAACAAAAATCTCAAATTTGAACTCATCAGACCAAAGGACAGATTTCCACCGGTCTAATGTCCATTGCTCGTGTTTCTTGGCCCAAGCAAGTCTCTTCATCTTATTGGTGTCCTTTAGTAGTGGTTTCTTTGCAGCAATTCAACCACGAAGGCCTTATTCACGCAGTCTCCTCTGAACAGTTGATGTTGAGATGTGTCTGTAACTTGAACTCTGTGAAGAATTTATTTGGGCTGCCGTCTGAGGTGCAGTTAACTCCAATGAACTTGTACTCTGTAGCAGAGGTAACTCTGGGTCTTCCATTCCTGTGGCGGTCCTCATGAGAGCCAGTTTCATCAGCGCTTGATGGTTTTTGCGACTGCACTTGAAGAAACGTTCAACGTTTTAGAAGTTTTCCGGATTGACTGACCTTCATGTCTTAAAGTAATGATGGACTGTTGTTTCTCTTTGCTTATTTGAGCTGCCATAATATGGATTTGGTCTTTTCTGTATACCACCCCTACCTTGTCACAACACAACTGATTGGCTCATATGCATTAAGGAAAGGAATTCCACAAATCATTTTTAACAAGGCACACCTGTTAATTGAAATGTATTCCAAGTGACTACCTCATGAAGCTGGTTGAGAGTGTGTAAAGCTGTCATCAAGGCAAATGGTGGCTACTTTGAAGAATCTAAAATCTAATTTTCTATTTGCTTTACACTTTTCTCGTTACTACATGATTCCATATGTGTTATTCCATAGTTTTGATGCCTTCACTATTTGTCTACAATGTAGAAAATAGTAAAGTAAAGAAAAACCCTTGAATTAGTATAGTGACTTGCGAAAGTATTCACGCCCCTTGGCATTTTTCCTATTTTGTTGCCTTACAACCTGGAATTAAAATAGATTTGTATAATTTGATTTACACAACATGCCTACCACTTTGAAGATGCAAAATCTTTTTTATTGTGAAACAAACAAGAAGTAAGACAAAAAACTGAAACTTGAGCGTGCGTAACTATTCACCCCCCAAAGTTACTACTTTGTAGAGCCACCTTTTGCAGCAACTACAGCTGCAAGTCTCTTGGGGTATGTCTCTATAAGCTTGGCACATCTAGCCATGGGGATTTTTGCCCATTCTTCAATGCAAAACTGCTCCAGCTCCTTCAAGTTGGATGGGTTCCACTGGTGAACAGCCACTGCCTGTTCAACCCGCTATCATCCAGAAGGCGAGGTCAGTACAGGTGCATCAAAGCTGGGACCGAGAGACTGAAAAACAGCTTCTATCTCAAGGCCATCAGACTGTTAAACAGCCATCACTAACATTGAGTGGCTGCTGCCAACATACTGACTCAAATCTCTAGCCACTTTAATAATAAAAAATTGGATGTAATAAATGTATTACTAGTCACTTTAAACAATGCCACTTTATATAATGTTTACATACCCTACATTACTCATCTCCTATGTATATACTGTACTCAATACCATCTACTGCATCTTGCCTATGCCGTTCGGCCATCGCTCATCCATATATGTATGTACATATTCTTATTCATTCCTTTGTTGTTGTGAAATGTTTAGATTACTTGTTAGATATTACTGCATGGTCGGAAATGGAAGCACAAGCATTTCTCTACACTCGCATTAACATCTGCTAACCATGTGTATGTGACCAATACAATTTTATTTTATTTTATTTTATTTGATGACTACACAATGTGAAAACAGTATAAAATAAATGTCTCGTGGGACAGCAGCGTTGGCTGTGAGTGTGTGTGTATGTGTGTGAGTGTATATGTGAGTACAGGAGTCTGTGTGTGTATGAGGTGTGTGTGTGAGCTTGTGTGTGAGCTTGTGTGTGTGTGTGTGTGTGTTTTGAGTCTATCTTTGTCTCTTACTACAGGATGTGGTTCTAAGGCTGTTCAACAGTCTGATGGCCTGGAGATAGAAGCTGTTTTTTAGTCTTTTGGTTCTGGTTTTGATGCACCTGTACCGTCTCTGTCTGCGAGACGGTAGCAGAGTGAACAGAACGTGACTCAGGTGGCTGAGATCCTTGATGATTTTTTTGGCCTTGTTTTGACACCAAGCCTCTGATGATGCATTGGGCTGACAGCACCACCCTCTGGAGAGCCATTTGCTTGAGGGCGGTGCAGTTGCCTTACCAGGTGGTGATGCAGCCCAACAGAATGCTCTCAATGGTGCATCTGCAGAAGTTCGTGAGGGTCTTAGGGGCCATGCCGGATTTCTTCAACCGCCTGATGTTGTAAAGGCTCGGTTGTGCCTTCTTCACCACAGTGTCTGTGTGGTGGGATAATTTCAAGTCCTCAGTGATGTGCATGCCAAGGAACTTGAAGCTTTTGACCCTCTCCACTGCGGCCCCGTCAATGTGGATGGTGGCATGCTCCCTCTTCTGTCTCCTGTAGTCCACGATCAGCTCCTTTTTTTACATTGAGGGAGAGGTTATTTTCCTGGGACCACTCCGCGAGGGCTCTAACCTCCTCCCTGTAGGCTGTCTAGTTGTTGTTGGTAATCAGGCATACCACTGTCGTGCCGTCAGCAATGTTGATGATTGAGTTGGAGTCGTGCGTAGCCACGCAGTCATGGGTGAACAGGGAGTACAGGAGGGGGCTGAGCACACACCCCTGGGGGGCCCCCATGGAGGATCAGCATGGCAGAGGTGTTGTTGTCTATGCTCACCACCTGGGTCCTGAGCTTGGTGACAGGCTTGGAGGGCACTATAGTATTGAAAGCAGAGCTGTAGTCAATGAACAGCATTCTCACATAGGTAATCCTCTTGTCCAGGTGGGATAGGGCGGTGTGCAGTGCAACAGTGATTTCGTCATCTGTGGATCTGTTGGTGCGGTATGCAAATTGTAGTGGGTCGAGCAAGGTGGAGATGATACACTCAATATAACTCAATCTATTTTAAAATGACTAAAACCATTCAGTTTCTTGACTGTCCAGCTAGCTATTAATCACTGTGTACAGTTAATGGACCTACATTCATACAGATTATTGACTGTCCAGCTCCTTAATAATCACTATACAGTCAGGGGGCATCGAATATTCCAAAAACGATGGATAGAGGACTATTTTTAACTAATTTGAAGGCAAGGAAATATAACACATTTTCATTGAGGCCCTCCGGACCTCGTTAAAGTGAAATGAGTTTGACACCCCTGCTCTATGAACTTCCTGATGAACCCAGTGACAGAGGGCCTTCTACACTCTTAGGAAAAAAAGGTGCTTAGTAGAATCATATAGGGTTCTAAGGTTTGTCCTCATAGGGAAACCGTTTTTGGTGCTAGGTATAACCCTTTGCAGAGAGTTCTAACTAGAACCCTCTATGTAGGATTCCTTTTAAAACCCTCTGTATATGGTTTTGCCTAGAACCCTCTATGAAAGGTTCTTCCTAAAACCTTCAATGAACAGTTCCAGCAGCATTATTAGCCTTTAAAATGTAATTCTTTATAACAATTCATTACATATATCATAAGGCCTTTCTTTGAGGGCCTAGTTTACCCTAAACAGTGGTGTTAGGAAAATCCTGGTTTATAGGCCACATCACGCCTGCAAGTCACATTATGGTGGCTTTTAAAGTGATGTGGGAATCCTGTTGGAATCCAGCTAGAGTAAGGATATCCAATAACTGAACATTTTAAACACCAGCAAGTTGCAACATACATTCAGATTGAATGGGATGATTATACTTGTACCTACATCATCTAAACTGGAACAACCATCTCAGTAACGGGTGCAATTAATCTTACTACTAACAGATTGGATTAGTTTAGAAACATTTATCTTATATATTTGCATCTCAGTGCTAGAGGCGTCACGACAGACACCCTGGTTCGAATCCAGTTTGTATCACAACTGGCTGTGATTGGGAGTCCCATAGGGCGGCGCACAATTGGCCCAGCGTCGTTCCGGGTTTGGTTGCTGTAGGCCGTCATTGTAAATAAGAATTTGTTCTTAACTGACTTGCCTAGTTGAATAAAGGTTAAATAAATWAAAAAATGTATTTAAAAAATAAATATATATATATTTATACGATATATATATATATACTTGAGTCATTTTCTATTAAGGTATCTTAACTTTTACTCAAGTATGACAATTGGGTAATTTTTCCATCACTGCCCAGATCTGTGCCTCGACACAGTCCTGTCTTGGAGCTCTACGGACAATTCCTTCGACCTCATGGCTTGGTTTTTGCTCTGACATGCACTGTCAACTGTGGGACCTTATATAGACAGGTATGTGCTTTTCCAAATCACTTCCAATCAATTGAATTTACCACGGGTGGACTACAATCAAGTTGTAGAAATATCTCAAGGATGATCAATGGAAACAGGATGCACCTGAGCTCAATTTCGAGTCTTATGGCAAAGGGTCTGATAACGTATGTAAAAAAGGTATTTCTGTTTTTTGTTTTCGCTTTGTCATCATGGGGTTTTGTGTGTAGATTGATGATTTTAATCAATTTTAGCATAAAGCTGTAACGTATCAAAATGTGGAAAAAGTCAAGGGGCCTGAATACTTTCCGAATGCACTGTAGGTGATTTGATGATGTTGAAATGTTGAAGTTGAAATGGTGCTGGAATAGTTGAGGAACACTTGTTTTCTTTGCGATTTGCAGAAACTTTCTGGGGTTCTAAATCAATAGTTGTTCAGTAGTGTCAGAAAATGTCAGAAACATTATCTTGCTTGACCATGCTGTAGGTCATGTAACTGTTTGTTACATGCAATATACTTGTGGATTTCACCAGACAGAGGTTGCTCTTTTGTGATGAAACAACGTTGTGGTTGAATTTACTATGCCACTGTGTGTTCTTATTGTCTCGGCCTTAGGCCTATATATCACGGTGGCAAGGCATATGAACTAACAGGTTATAGAGCAAATTATCACATTCTCATAGAATGTAATATGGCTTTTTTTCTGGCTTGGCTTCCCCAGTGAATTTATCCACCCACCGCTACTGACCTTACTGTGATTGTTTTCAATTAAAATGGTCAAAAATAAACCAAAATAGCTTCTTAGCAAAATATTATTTATCAAGCAAGATTTTGCTAGGACTGTCTGGGAGTGGTCTGAGAGAGGGGCCTAATTGGAGGAGCCTAATGGCAGGGATGTGTAACCTGAAAACCAGCTGTTATTGGAGGAGAGGAGAGCAAACCCTTTTTGTTATTGGTCTATTAGCAGTCCAAAAACCGCAGGTTGACGTTTACTGTCATGAGTCATGTACTGAGGCCAGCTGCAAAGTAAAAATTCGATGTATATTCTCTTTTATTTAAGGTTTGGGCCTTAACTTAATGTTAGGGTTAGGCATTAGGCATTAGGGTTAGCAGTGTGGTTAAGGTTAGGGTTAAAATCAGATTTTATGACTTTATGGTTGTGCCAGCTAGTGACCACTCTGTATCCAGAAAGATTCATGGAGAAAAAACACAAACCTGCCCAAAAGCCCCAACCAGCCAAACAAGGAAAATGTTCAGGTGGTCTTTTCAAACACTGTAAGTGCATTATCATAATTTAAAAAATGTCAGAGTATTTTTCCAACCTC
>NC_036840.1:20474967-20658529 GCF_002910315.2 Salvelinus sp. IW2-2015 | reverse complement strand
CACTCGATCAAAAAAACTAATTTTCTCAAATGGCTCCCTCTCCCTTTCTCAGCAGACAAAATGTTAGCAATATGGTTTGGACTATCTCGAGTCGCGATAAAAACAGTATTAGATCGCAATACTATAGAAATGCGTCGAGACTCGCAATAATTTCGTATCGGCACCAGTAAGTATATGATAAAGTGAGGATCATGGCAATTCTCCCAGTCCTTCTATTGTAGATAGCACTAATGTTATCATCGAGAATAATAGGGCTCTTAGTGAAAGTAGGGGAAAAAGAGGGTATCAATCGTAAGGATTACAACCTGGGTGTCTCATTGAGTTATTAATGACTCTGAAAGGACAGCTGCATGTGGCGGTCAAGTGGGGGAGTGGCAGCGGGGGGTACGAGAGGAGGAGGAGGGAAGTGAAGGGGAGAGGGGAATGGACGCAGGGTGGTGGATCCCGTATCTATATGATTAGCTCCTGGAACATCCTGTGTAATGTAACACGCTATCTACTAGGGGGCAATACTCACTATGTTCAAGATAGCGGGGGAGTTGGTGATTGAGCACAACCCGAGCACAGAGATCTCAATTTGGAACACATACATCATTGAACCAGACACGTACGACACGATTCTGCCCAACTCGGTGGTCTATATGCTCCCTCTCAGTTGCTGTGCGTCTGGTCTTCGGGCATCTCAAGCTTAATCCAGTCTCTTCTGCTTATTGGTGTCCTTTAGTACCGTCTGCTGTTCTTTCTTTGTGCGACAGCATTCACCCTACTTCTCGCAGGTCCTTACTTCACTACCGCTTCTCCATCTCTCTCGCCTCTCCGAATTCCGTCGTCCCTGCCTGAAGCCAGTTGCTCATGTTGTGAGACTACTGGTCTTGGTCTGCTAACCTTGATAAGCTGACTAGTAGCGCATAGAATGGGTTATACCTCTGGGCTGCCGTCTGAGGTGCAGTTGTTCAAACACCCTTCCCAATCGAACTTGTACTCTGTAGCAGAGGTAACTCTGGGTCTTCCCATTCCTGTGGCGCGGTCGCTCAAATCTGATGAACGAGGCAAGTTTCAATCCTCAGCGCTGATCGGTGTTTCCTATTTTTTTTGCCGACTTTCTTCTTTACCTCGCATACTCTCCTTGCATCACGAATTCCTAACCCCGTTCTTTCTAACTTTTCCCATCTCTCTCGTTTTAAGAAAGTTCCTTCGCCCTCCTCCTGGATTGACTGGACCTGAACCTTCATGTCTTAAGTAATGATGGACCTGTTGTTTCTCTTTGTTGTATTTTCCTCGAGCTGCCAGTAGGATACTGGATTGCTGGGTCTTTTCTGATACACCAACTTTTTTGGTTTCTTCTTTTTCACTTCTTTTTTTTTTTTTTTTTTTTTTTTGGGTTTTCTATTCCCCCCCTTCTGTTCTCTCTCTACCTTTATTTTTTTTTTTTTTTTGGTCTTCAAACACAACTGAATTGGCTCATATGCATTAAGGGAAAGGAATTCCACAAATCATTTTTAACAAGGCACACCTGTTAATTGAAATGTATTCCAAGTGACTACCTCATGAAGCTGGTTGAGAGTGTGTAAAGCTGTCATCAAGCAAATGGTGGCTACTTTGAAGAATCTAAAATCTAATTTTCTATTTGCTTTACACTTTTCTCGTTACTACATGATTCCATATGTGTTATTCCATAGTTTTGATGCTTCACTATTTGTCTACAATGTAGAAATAGTAAAGTAAAGAAAAACCCTGAATTAGTATAGTGACTTGCGAAGTATCTCACGCCCCTTGGCATTTTTCCTATTTTGTTGCCTTACAACCTGGAATTAAATAGATTTGTATAATTTGATTTACACAACATGCCTACCACTTTGAAGATGCAAAATCTTTTTATTGTGAAACAACAAGAAGTAAGACAAAAAACTGAAACTTGAGCGTGCGTAACTATTCACCCCCCAAAGTTACTACTTTGTAGAGCCACCTTTTGCAGCAACTACAGCTGCAAGTCTCTTGGGTAGTCTCTATAAGCTTGGCACATCTAGCCATGGGATTTTTGCCCATTCTTCAATGCAAAACTGCTCCAGCTCCTTCAAGTTGGATGGGTTCCACTGGTGAACAGCCACTGCCTGTTCAACCCGCTATCATCCAGAAGGCAGGTCAGTACAGGTGCATCAAAGCTGGACGAGAGACTGAAAAACAGCTTCTATCTCAAGGCCATCAGACTGTTAAACAGCCATCACTAACATTGAGTGGCTGCTGCCAACATACTGACTCAAATCTCTAGCCACTTTAATAATAAAAAATTGGATGTAATAAATGTATTACTAGTCACTTTAAACAATGCCACTTTATACACTGCCTAAAAAAAATAAAGGAACACTTAAACAACACAATGTAACTCCAAGTCAATCACACTTCTGTGAAATCAAACTGCCACTTAGGAAGCAACACTGATTGACAAGAAATTTCACATGCTGTTGTGCAAATGTGCATATAGAATATACTCAGGTGTGCGAATTATACGCCGCCACATTAAGCCAAGACATCCCTCAAACTTAAAGATGAGCTGGTTTCTGCTAGCGTGGCTCGACCACAGAACCAAATCTCCTACATTCCTATGCCTCCTCCTGAGCTGTGTTTTCTCATGTCATTTTGAATGCTGTGCGCCGTGCCTTTTCAGCTTCTAGTCGCGTAGATATGAAGACGCGGATCTACAACCGCACACAGTGCTCAGGTGAGTGCAGCTCATCCAGGATGGCACATCAATGCGAGCTGTGGGCAAGAAGGGTTTGCTGTGTCTGGTCAGCGTAAGTGTCCAGAGCATGTGAGGCGCTACACTGCAATCACCGGTCGAACCAGAGGAACCTAGGCCATGACTATCCATCAGGAAGACGTGCTGTAGGTCAGGGATCAATCTCATCACTCACCAGCCCAGCAGGACCGCTACTCCAATCTCTCCTCTGCCCTGCTTGGTGTGCAAGGAGGATGAGGGAGGCAGGAGCTACTTGACCAGAGGCTCGCTGCAAAATGACCTCCTAAGCAGGCCACAAATGTGCATTGTGGTCTGCCTCAAACGGTCAGAAAACAGACCTCCAATGAGGGTGGTATGGAGGGCGCCGAACGTCCCACAGGTGGGGGTTGTGTTACAGCCCAAACACCTCAGTGCCAGGACGTTTGGCATTTTGCCAGAGAACACCACAGACTACGGCAAATTCGCCACTGAGGCCCCCCCTGTGCTCGTCCAGATGAAAAGCAGGTTCACACTGAGCTCACGTGACAGACGTGAACCAGAGTCTGGAGCCGCGCGTGGAGAAAACGTCTGCTGCCTGCACATCCTTCCAGCATGACCGGTTTGGCGGTGGGTCCCAGTCATGTGTGTGGGGGTGGCCTTGTCATACCAAAGTCAAAAAAATACTCTTCTGTTTTCTTTTATCCTCTCTCTTCTTCTTTCTCTTCTCTTCTATCTTTCCTTATTCCTCTTCTCTCTTTCTTTCTCTTAATCATTGTCTGTTCTTGCTTCTTCGTTCTTGTCTGCTGATCTCGTAATTCCTATACATATTCTACTCCTTTATTATTTTCTTTCCTCACTTATTTCTTTTCTTCTATCTATCTTCTTTCTCCTTTATCTCCAAGATTCTCCTTCAATTCTCTTCTTCTCTTTCTTCTCTTTTCTTTCTCTCTTTCTTTCTTTCTCTCTCTTTTCTTCTTCTTCTACTTCCTCTTTCTTCTTTCTTTTCTTCTATCCTTTCTCTCTTATTCTTTTCTTTGGGGTGGCGGCAGAGCATGCACCAAGCTACATTCACAGCCCGAAACATAACACCACAAAAATATAGAACAAACTCAGCAAACACGCAGAAAACAGCCCTCGCAGTCGTGCTCGTATCAGAAGTAGGATACCCAGAGACATGTGTCCCAACAGTGGCAGACGAGAGATCAAAGTGCGCACCTAGCAGCACAATGGCCAAAACAAACTCCGGGACATCCCTCGCCACTGGCCCATTAAGGTTACACATCACCCGAAGATGAGGATCGTCACCATGAGACATCATGTCTGGGTCTAGTAGTTTCAAACCAACTGTCTGGCTTCATTTGAAGAGAACGGGTGGGATAGGCCCATACACCACTTCACCATCCCTTTTGATGAGACGCATAATGCTGGTGCGGTTGGCCCTGGGTTCCTAATGTAGCAAGACAATGCTAGACTCATGTGGCTGGAGTGTGTCAGCAGTTCCTGCAAGAGGAAGGCATTCGATGCATGGACCGCCCGTTCCCCAGACCTGAATCCAATTGAGCACATCTGGGACATCATGTCTCGCTCCATCCACCAACGCCACGTTGCACCACAGACTGTCCAGGAGTTGGCGGGATGCTTTAGTCCAGGTCTGGGAGGAGATCCTCAGGAGACCAATCCGCCACCTCATCAGGAGCATGCCCAGGGCGTTGTAGGGAGGTCATACAGGCACGGTGGAGGCCACACACACTACTGAGCCTCATTTTGACTTGTTTTAAGGACATTACATCAAAGTTGGATCAGCCTGTAGTGTGGTTTTCCACTTTAATTTTGAGTGTGACTCCAAATCCAGACCTCCATGGGTTGATAAATTTGATTTCCATTGATCATTTTTGTGTGATTTTGTTGTCAGCACATTCAACTATGTAAAGAAAAAAGTATTTAATAAGAATATTTCATTCATTCAGATCTAGGATGTGTTATTTTAGTGTTCCCTTTATTTTTTTGAGCAGTGTATAATGTTTACATACCCTAAAAGACTTATCTCAGATGTATATACTGTACTCTATACCATCTACTGCATCTTGCCTATGCCGCACAGCCATCACTCATCCATATATTTATATGTACATATTCTTATTCATTCCTTTACACTTGTGTGTATATGGTAGCTATTGTGAAATTGTTAGATTACTTGTTAGATATTCCTGCACGGTCGGAACTAGAAGCACAAGCATTTACACTCGCATTAACATCTGCTAACCTTGTGTATGTGACCAATAAAATTTGATTTGATCTGGTGTACAGCAATTTTTAAGTCATACCACAGATTCTCAATTGGATTGAGGTCTGGGCTTTGACTAGGCCATTCCAAGACATTTAAATGTTTCCCCTTAAACCACTCGATTGTTGCTTTAGCAGTATGCTTAGGGTCATTGTCCTGCTGGAAGGTGAACCTCCGTCCCAGTCTCAAATCTCTGGAAGACTGAAACAGGTTTCCCTCAAGAATTTCTCTGTATTTAGCGCCCTCCATCATTCCTTCAATTCTGACCAGTTTCCCAGTCCCTGCCGATGAAAAACATCCCCACAGCATGATGCTGCCAACACCATGCTTCACTGGGCATGGTGTTCTCAGGGTGATGAGAGGTGTTGGGTTTGCGCCAGACATTTTCCTTGATGGCCAAAAAGCTACATTTTAGTCTCATCTGACCAGAGTACCATCTTCCATATGTTTGGGGAGTCTCCCACATGCCTTTTGGCAAACACCAAACGTGTTTGCTTATTTTTGTCTTTAAGCAATGGCTTTTTCTGGCCACTCTCCCGTAAAGCCCAGCTCTGTGGAGTGGACGGCTTAAAGTGGTCCTATGGACAGATACTCCAATCTCCGCTGTGGAGCTTTGCAGCCTCTTTGTTTGTTGTCTTTCCTTGCCTGGTCTATGAGTTTTAGTGTGCGGCCCTCTCTTGGCAGGTTTGTTGTGGTGTCATATTCTTTACATTTTTTAATAATGGATTTAATGGTGCTCCGTGGGATGTTCAAAGTTTCAGATATTTTTTTATAACCCAACCCTGATCTGTACTTCTCTGCAACTTTGTCCCTGACCTGTTTGGAGAGCTGCTTGGTCTTCATAGTGCCGCTTGCTTGGTGGTGCCCCTTGCTTAGTGGTGTTGCAGACTCTTTGGCCTTTCAGAACAGGTGTATATATACTGAGATCATGTGACAGATCATTTGACACTTAGATTGCACACAGGTGGACTTTATTTAACTAATTATGTGACTTCTGAAGGTAATTTTTTGCACCAGATCTTATTTAGGGGCTTCATAGCAAAGGGGGTGAATACATATGCACGCACCACTTTTCCGTTTTAAATTGTTTCGAATTTTTTGAAACAAGTTATTTTTTTCATTTCACTTCACCAATTTGGACTATTTTGTTTATGTCCGTTACATGAAATCCCCCCAAAAATCTGTTTAAATTACAGGTTGTAATGCAACAAAATAGGAAAAACACCAAGGGAAATGAATACTTTTGCAAGGCACTGTATGTGTGTCCAAACTTTTGACTGGTTCTGTACGTCTATGATAGGTTCAGATTTGGTCCAGTCCGGTTTGTCTGTGGACGTTAACATCAAGGCCAGGGTTGACTGACCAAATTTAAAAAAAAATTCAATGTCCGTGGACGTCTGGCGTCGGTCGGTGCTCGGTGGGTGAGGATGCTGGTTACAGTAAATGGAAAGAGAGGGGGTTCATGGGTAGGTGGCAGTAAGAGCTGGGAGAGGTGACCTTCACTGGAGAATGAGAGAGAAAGGCAGAGAGAGAGAGGGAGGGGTTGTCCAGACTCAGACTGTTTTAACACTCTTGGTTTAACCACAAGACGACAGAAACAGAAAGAAAACAGTTATGTGCTGAACATAACAGTATGCCAGTGGAACGGAGGACAGTAGCAGGTGACCCAACTTGTGGTTTGTGACTATTAAGATTTCCCATTGTAGCCAAATTCAGCTGCAGTAATTCCGTTACTGATTTTTACGTAATTCCATTACCAATTTTGTAACATAATTACAAGTTTTAATTACTTAATAATTTATAAACAAAATTTATATAAGTAAAATCACTATAATTAATTGTTAGGTCTACCATTACTTGTTACTTCTCTAAACTTTCATTATCCTCCCTCCACATAAAGATACGTGGGTTTTTGGTAACAGAATTACAAGCCAATATTTCTTAGACTTACAGAAGGTAAACAATTTCTCCCAAACTAAATATGCGTTGATATTAGTTGGCAGGGGTCTTTACATTTAACGTGATTGTTTTGATGTATTTCTGATACGTTTGAAGACTTTTTCGAGTAGATGTTTCCGAAGACCCCTTTTCTATCTGTTTAACCAGAAATAAAAGCCTTTACTTATGCCGCACTTTTAAGATGGAAAAAGGTTGAAAAATGTATCTATGCCCAAAACATAGACTCTTATCTTTCATTTGACACCCAATTTGACATGCTCATATGAACTTCACATGTTGGTGCTCATGGGTCCTTTTACATGGAAATGCCCGTAGGCTACTCCGTAGAGAACGACAGACAGATTGATCGATAGATAGGCCTAGATTGATTGATAGATATATCTATACTTTTGATTAAAAGCGTGAGGGGGTCGCGCGCAACAACTGTCCATGTATTGCCCCTAGAATCGCTAAAAGACACACCCCAGAAAACATCACAGACTCACGTGAACACTTAAAATATTCCAATGTTAGTTAGCGCGGTTGGCTGTGGTATAGACTATTCAACTTTACTGGCCGTAATTTTTTTAAACTAAACTTGAATAGTCTTTACATTGTTTAATCGCTTACAGGCCTACAGTTTCATATTGGAAATTATGTCATCAAAAGATGACATCATCCATTGGGCTAAAACGGAACTATTTTATAGCCCCCAGGGTCAACAGTTGTCGTTAGTTTGTTTTGGGAAGCATGCTTATTTGTAGAACATCACGCTGGTTCTGTTCCCCAGGCCCCCACAGACCCAAATCTATCTTCAATCATTCTACTACATGTTGATACAATCTAGATAAGCCCACTCTGTCATTTGCTGTAGCAACCACTGTACTCCCTGGAGAGGTGGTTGGGCCTAATGGTATTTTCCTGATTGCGCGCCGCCCAGGACCCTGCCTGCCCATGTCTAGTATTGTTGTGATGAGTAGGCAAGTTCATATTCAGATTCTATTTTATTCTAATCTACTCTACTCTCTCTACTCTGATCCATCTGATCCCGTAACCAGTTTTATCTTCAACGAAATAGGCCTATATTGGATAGCCAATAGACTCTTTGTACAGTATAATGCATTGTTGCCTACCTCCAATACCGGTTTGTGTTTGTGTGTGTGTGTAAAGAGTCTGGTGGGTGAAACATTAGCCGTGCGAATCACGAAATGGAAAATTCCAGCGATTCCTGTGCCGCTCATCTTCCATGTCACCCAGAGTGACAGATTGGGGCGTGTTCCTCACGAAAGGCAAAGATGACTGTTTGTGTGTGCGTGAGTACGCAGACCCGCGAGCAATTGCGGCCCATCATGTGGAGTTCAGATTTTTGTGGCCCCCGTCAAAGTTCCCCATCCCTGATATAGATCAACATCAGCATGGTCATTCATTACAAATGAACAAAGCTGAAATTATCGTTGATCTACATTACAGTACAGAAGTACTAGGCCACTGTCTCTCGCTATAAGGCTTATACAGTAGCTCTATTGCCTAACTTGTACTTTACAGGATAGTATACTAGTAGGCCAATATGGGCCTATCCACCGTCTCTCAAAAGCAAGACAGTGGAACTACTAGACCGATGACTGTACGGTGATGTCACCAGTGCCATTGCTGCTAGTGGCACTTGATCTCTCGTGCACTGTGTGTGTGTGTCGGGTGGATGGAATTGGAATGTATTCAGTCCCTTAGGGATATATACTGTGACAGTGTGTGTGTGTGGAGTTGAATTAAGATCGCATGAAGGAAGACATACAGGAAAAGCTCTAAGAACACATAATGGAGCAGAAAGAGATGGATAGAGATAAAGGAGAGACGGGGGAAGGACAGAGAAAGACGGAGAGACAGAAGTGTGGGTATAGAATGGAGAGAGGATTCATAGGTCGAACAGGGAGTTTGCATTAGCAGAAAGAGCGATGGGCGGCGAGAAAAATGAGAAGAGAGTAAGGAAGAGAGAGTGCTAGTGGGAGATGAAGAGAGAATCAGAGATGAGATGGACATGGTGAGGGAAGAGAGAAAGAGAGAGAGGGAGTAGGTGAAGAGATGGTGAGTGAAAATAGAAAGAGGCCGCGGCAGAGGAGGGCGAGAGAGAGAAAAAGGGAGGAAGAGAGGAGGAGGAGGTAAAGAGATGGACAGAGAGGATGCAGTAGGTGGTGTGGGCCCAGCGTTTCCACAGCAACCAAGCCAGAGTTCACACTGAGGCTCAGGCAGAGAACGAGAGGGAGAGAGATGGAGAGAGCGAGAGAAAGGGAGTGACGGAGAGACGGAAGGAGAGAAAGAGATAGACAGACGCCTGAGAGAGAAGAGCGCGTACGCATAACGTATATATGACGGCGGTGTAAACCCCCACACTGAAACATATCCCCCTGTGAACTTCATACACAGATTCCAGGAGCTAATTCTAGAACGGACACCCCTCTCATTCCCCTCTCCCCCTTCACTCCCTCCTCCTCCTCCTCACCCCTCCCTCCCCCACTTCCGCCCCTCAGCTGTCCTTTCAGATATTAATAACTCAATTGAGACACCCAGGTTGTATCCCAAATAGCACCCTATTCCCCTACTTTTCACTAGAGCCCTATTGAGTTCTGATGAAACATAGTGTACTAAATAGAAGGACTGGGAATTGCCAGTGACCTCACGATATTATCATGATACTTAGGTGCCGATACGATAATTATTGCGAGTCTCACGATTCTATATGTATTGCGATTCGATACTGGGTTTTTATCGCGACTCGATGTTCCAAACATATTGCTCAACATTTGTCTGCTGCAGAGAAAAGAGGGAGCCATGAGAAATTAGTTTTGATCAGTCGTGGAAATAAAAGTGCTGGGGAAAAAATGGGCTCCCTGTTTAAAAAAAAAAGATGGAGAACAAGCTATGAAGGAAACGTTTTGGTGCAGGTACAACTAGCGCAAAAATAGGGAATACGATGCAATTGGGGAAGCAGCCCCAGACTAGCCAACCTGCATCCTGTAGTCTTTCTTTGGCGCTCCCTAGTATCTACCCAGACACAGATGCATTCTCAAACACACACACAGTCTTACACACACATAAATCAAACACACACACACACTCTCTCTCACTCCTTCACCCCCCCCTTAAGTCAGTCCTCACTTAGCTCATCCTACATTTGAGAAGAGTATAGGGTGTCCAGTCTACTGACTAGACATCATGAGTGTACTGTAGCCTGACCAGTGACCACACACACACACACACACACACACACACACACACACACACACACACACACACACACACACACACACACACACACACACACACTAGGGAGGGACACGGTTCACCTAATATCCGAACGGACGTTGGCATTTGATTACTTGAGTCGGTGTCTATTTTGACGATGAAAAAGCGCTGTTTATAAATTGAATTAGATGATCCTTGTGACATTGTTACCTACAAGGACACACCATGACATTTAAAACACCATGACATTTAAAATATATCACTGTTGCTTTTAGCCAAAACTACCGATTGGTCAAGAGTCAAGATTTCTTTAATATTTTAACTATCTGGATATCACATTTTTTTCATGATATTAATGTCAAATGCCCATCCCTGACACACACGCACGCACGCACGCACACACACACACAGTCACTAAGGCCTGTATTGTTTGCTGTGTGTGGTCTCATTCTAATGTCAATATCATGAAATGGTTACGTGGGTAACAATGGATTGCCTCAACGTGGTTCTCCTATGGCCTACTACAGTATTATACACTGAGTATACAAAACATTAAGAACACTTGCCCTTTCAATGACAGACTGACCAGGTGAAAGCTATGATCCCTGATTGATGTCTCTTGTTAAATCCAATTCAATCAGTGTAGTTGAAGGGGAGGAGACAAGGTTAAGGAAGGATTTTTAAGCCTCGAGTCAATTGAGACATGCAAGACAAAATATTTAAGTGTCTTTGAACGGGGTATGGTACCAGGTGCCAGGAGCACCGGTTTGTGTCAAGAACTGCAACGGTGCTGGGTTTTCATGCTCAACAGTTTCCCGTATGTATCAAGAATGGTCCACTTACCAAAGGACATCCAGCCAACTTGACACATCTGTGGGAAGCATTGGAGTCGACATGGGCCAGCATGCCTGAGGACCGCCTGCAGAGACTATGCCCCGATGAATTGAGGCTGTTCTGAGGTCAACAGGAGAAGGGAAGGTGTTCCTAATGTTTGGTATACTCAGTGTACTGTATATACTGTAATGTATATATTGAGGTAGTTGAGTTTCCTTCAAGACTGAACATGGGCTATGTCCCAATTATCTCTCCTTCCTCCCAAAATGTGCAGTTGTTCCACTTAACTTCCTATCTGAAATCTATCTACTGAAGTACACACAGATTTACACACTCAAACCAAGCATTGATTCTAGGGATGAAAAAGACAACAGTGAATGCAGCTTATGTCAATTCTGCAGTGGCTCCGGGTCGAGGTCCTAAAATGTCCTTTCGTGCACTAATAATATCCAATAATCCACAAGGGAATATCAGTGTCACGCCCTGACCTTAGTTATCTTTGTTTTCATTATTATTTTGGTTAGGTCAGGGTGTGACATGGGGGATGTATGTGTTTTGTCTTGTCTAGGTGTTTTGTATGTTTATGGGGTGTTTACTAGTCTAGGTGTTTGTATGTCTATGGTTGCCTAGATTGGTTCTCAATTAGAAGCAGCTGTTTATCGTTGTCTCTGATTGGGAACCATATTTAGGCAGCCATATTCCGTTGGGTATTTCGTGGGTTATTGTCTATATGTAAGTTGCCTGTGTCTGCACTTGTTTAATATATAGCTTCACGTTCGTTTGTTGTTTTGCATAGTTTGTTTAAGTGTTCTTCGTTTCGTTAAATAAATAGAAGAATGTATTCTTATCACGCTGCGCCTTGGTCCTCCTCTCTTCATCCAAACGACGAACGTGACAATCAGTTTTCATCCACTGAGATCAATGGATACACGCATCACTTAAACATTTCTACAACACAATAAGCATAGCATCAGTCCAAGTTCTCGCCTTCCACACTAGATACTCATGTAATGAATATACTTCCGAAAAGTGTTCTCGTAAGTCATAAAGTCCCAGCTCTGTTTGTTGCAGGTTGGCGGGAGTCCCTTGAAATGGATTATTTCCAATGTCCCGCCGTTTAGTGGCGATAGGGAGTGTCATTTTTAAATTCCTGAACGTGGTGGGGAAGGGGAGTGGGTCCTTTCCTGTCTTTTCATCTCTGCCATTGGCAGGCAGTTGCAGACAGGTCGTTTGATAAACTGCATTGGGCGTTGGATTGTAACCAGTGATATGGTCATATGACATGAAAATAGAGCTTTTTGGCCATGCACACTAGTGGTGGGTTTGGCGTTGGAAAACAAAAGCATAAGCCGAAAAGTACCTCATACCTACCGTAAAATATAGTGGTGGATCTTTGATGTTATGGGGCTAATTTGCTTCCACTGATCCTGGGGTCCTTGTTAAAGTACCTGGACATTTTAGAGAAAGAACCAAGTACTAATAAAAATTCACAAAGAAATGGTTAATTGATCACAAAAATCTACATTTTGCAATGGCCATCTCAGTCTCCAGACTTGAACCCCATTGAAAACCTGTGGTTTGGAAAGATTCTGTATGGAGGAATGGTCTAGGATCCCTCCCAACGTGTTCTCCAACCTCATAAAAGTCTTAGAAAAAGTCGTTATCCTCACAATGAAAGGGTGCTAGATTATTGAAAGCAGGGGTGGCAATAATTTTGACTGCTATTTTTGTAATATACACTACTGTTCAAAAGTTTGGGTTGACTTAGAAATGTCCTTGTTTTTGAAAGAAAAGCACATTTTTCGTCCATTAAATAACATAAAATTGTCAACAGTGAAGAGGCGACTCCGGGATGCTGGCCTTCTAGGCAGAGTTGCAAAGAAAAAGCCATATCTCAGACTGGCCAATAAAAAGAAAGAAAAGATTAAGATGGGCAAAAGAACACTGACACAGGACAGAGGAACTTTGCCTAGAAGGCCAGCATCCCGGGTCGCCTCTTCACTGTTGACGTTGAGACTGGTGTTTTGCGGGTACTATTTATTGAAGCTGCCATTTGAGGACTTGTGAGGCGTCTGTTTCTCAAACTAGACACTTAATGTACTTTGTCCTCTTGCTCATTCGTGCACCGGCGCCTCCCACTCCTCTTTCTATTCTGGTTAGAGCCCGTTTGCGCTGTTCTGTGAAAGGAGTAGTACACAGCGTTGTACGAGATCTTCAGTTTCTTGGCAATTTCTCGCATGGAATAGCCTTCATTTCTCAGAACAAGAATAAACTGATGAGTTCAGAAAATTATTTGTTTCTGTCCATTTTGAGCCTGTAATCAAACCCACAAATGCTGATGCTCCAGATACTCAACTAGTCTAAAGAAGGCCAGTTTTATTGCTTCTTTAATCAGAACAACATTTTTCAGCTGTGCTAACATAATTGCAAAAGTGTTCTTAAGATCAATTAGCCTTTTAAAAGAATAAACTGGGTTAGCTAACACAACGTGCCATTGGAACACAGGAGTGATGGTTGCTGATAATGGGCGTCCATACGCCTTATGTAGATATTCCATTAAAAATCTGCCATTTCCAGCTGCAATAGTCATTTACAACATTAACAATGTCTACACTGTATTTCTGATCAATTTGATGTTATTTAATGGACAAAAAAATGTGCCTGTCTTTCAAAAAACAAGGACATTTCTAAGTGACCCCAAACTTTTGAACGGTAGTGTATATAATTTTACTTAATTAAACAAAATCTTTTCTCTGATTAAATGTATTAGTGAAAAAGTATACCATTTCCAATGTTTTGAGCGCAAATATAGCTCAGTACTTGTATTATTTACTTTATACAGTCTTTTTTTGCTCGTCTTTATCAAGGGTGCCAATCATTTTGGACCTGACTGTATCTGATGATGCCATATAAGCGTACAGTTGGCCTGCATGAGAAAGAGGATGCAGTGTGTGTGTCTGTGACTGTTTGTGTGTGTGTGTGTGTGTGTGTGTGTGTGTGTGTGTGTGTGTGTGTGTGTGTGTGTGTGTGTGTGTGTGTGTGTGTGTGTGTGTGTGGTGTGTGTGTGTGTGTGTGTGTGTGTGTGTGTGTGGTGTGTGTGTGTGTGATCGGAGAGATGTGACACCACCAAAAATAGAACAAACATACAGCGAAGAGAAAGAGAAGCCGAAATAGTACACACACACACATACACACACACACACACACACACACACACACACACACACACACACACACACACACACACACACCACACACACACCACACACACACACATACACACACACACACAGCTGCAGTGAAAGTCATGTACCCCCTATCCCCAACTGTGACTCCCAAACTAATCCCGTCGCTATGGCAACCACGCATCGGCAAAACAAAAACAACAACTTACAACCTCACAGGTTTGTGTGTGCGTGATTGCATGTTAGCGCTTGCATGGCTGCGTGTGTGCGTTTTAGAGATCCTTACAGTCATATCAACACAGTTGGTTTGATTAATTAGATTCCTCCGACTATAGGGTGCCTTGTGGTGTAGAGTTTCCTTCAATATTTAATATTGCTTATGTTCTTTCTTTTCCTTCGCCTCTTGTCCTCTTTCTCTAAACCCGACCTCGTGCCGTTGCTTAGTAAATACATGCTTAGTAAATACCTGCTTAGTAAATACTATCAAGCCCCACTGTTTTTTTCCCAAGCTCTCCCTCTTTCCAACACGCAACTCCCTTTCTCCATATATATCTGCTTGTATTTATATCCCTTTTCCTCTCTCTCGATCTCCCTCTCTCCTTTGTGTCATCTGTTCTCTGTCACTCTCTTTCTCCTAATCACGTTTCCTCTCTCTCCCTCTGCTCCTCTCTCCTACAGATCTGAGGGACTCCAGACAGAACAGAGACCACACACCTCCGACTACCTAACGTCAGAACCAAGAAGTAAACAATCAGCAAACAACAACAACAGCGCCATGCATACCTCCATCGTCTTCCTCCTCCCCTTCTTCCTCCTCTCTCTCCTCGCCTCCTCTTCTTCTTCCCAGAGTGACTCTCCGGAACTCATTGTCTCCATGCGGGCAGGACGTGTCCGCGGTGTCCGCCTACCGACGCCGGACCGGAGTCACGTGACCGCTTTCCTCGGAATCCCATTCGCGGAGCCCCCACTGGGCAAGAAGCGCTTCCGAAAGGCGGAGCCCAAGAAGCCATGGTCGGACCTGTTCGAAGCAAGCTCCTACCCCAACGCCTGCTACCAGTTCGTTGACACCTCTTTCCCCGGGTTCCAGGGAACCGAGATGTGGAACCCCAACAGGTTTACATTTCTTTTACGTTGACATTTTCCAGGTTTCCGAGATGCGAAACTCTTAAGAGGTCTATTGTTTAAGACATCCTTTGTTTGGGTTCCAAATTGCGCTCTATTCCCTATTTAGTGCACTACTTTTGACCAGAGGAGTATACTACAAATCAGGTTTGAGGAGTTAGCAAGGTAACTTTAGTCAACTCTGAGTTTAATTTAGGATAACCCGTACCACGAAAGTGACTCACCTTTTAGCGAGGTCATTTTCAATGGCAACAAATCCTTCTGAACTAACCTGCTCCAGGGCAGGCTAACTCAAGGCTAACTTCATGTATCCCGAATGAAGTAACTGAGCCACGAATTGAGGACCAATGAAATCAGGTTTCCTCCCTCTCGCAAAGATTGCATCATCATCCCCTTCATTTGAGAAAGATGACTAATTCAATATTGTATTCATCAAAGGTTTTTTGTGTGTAAAAAATTGGCATGTATCACATTGCACGTTTAGTAATGACAGAATGCTTTTGAAACGTCACGCGTGACTTAATACAGTAAATGTATAATAGGTGGGGGAAAAAAGATGCTTGTGTATTGAGAAGCACACCAAATACGGCCTTAACAATAGGTAATAACAGAAAGACAGCACTTATAAAAGTCTATTTCACACCGTAGCCTGCAAAATAACTTTTCTTTCATTTTGATTTTGGCACAAATGAATGTGTCCCTCTCTCGCCCGTGGATTGATGTTTCAGCATTTTCTCAATTGAAGAGTTGGGCTTTCGATTAGCCAACTGCGACATGAACGCACAGTTACAAACCTAGCTCGAGCAGGCTCAAGTAAGCAGTGGGTTGCGCCATCAATATCCACCTTTGTCGTACGGATATAGCCTGATCTTTAATTTGACGCTAACGGAAGCTGGCTAGCTTCATAAAAACCTGACTAGATCTAGCTTGCTTCATAGTGTCCCCCTCATTTGGACTTGAAAGTAGTGCACCTTGTAGGGAATAGGGTGCCATTTAGGATGCATTTTATTTAAATGTTGCATTATTAATCTATTTTATTGCTACTTGTTTGCTTTTACTTAATTTCCTTATTTTACTTTAAAGTATGTTTGCGATTTTAAATGCACTTTAACCCTTGTGTGGTGTTCATGTTTTTGTTATTCACCCAATGTTCGCGGGTCTGATGGACCCACAACATTATAGGGTTTTTAAAACAATACAGCCATAACTATTTACGTAAAAATACTTAGATGTTGACTTATATCAATTACAAGCAATATAGAGAGCATACATGGTTAATATTTGCCATTTACCTCTGCTAGATCACAGTTATCAATAAAAGCGTTATGGGTGGAATAAAGACATGGGTGGAATAAATCATGTTTATCTTGAACAAATATAAATGAAACAAGGTTTTCATAACTATTGATGTTTATTGCTTTGAACTAAACAAATTGAAAAGACACATTTTGGAATGATAAATGAGCCCCATTGAACACAAATTAAGGCCGGTCTACACACCAAATGAGGGGCAGAGTTTTACTGTGTGCGTGTTGCAAATGTATCTCTTGCACTTGATGCATGTGTACTGCGTCTTCCTGTCCTTGGGTCCACACACATTGCAGCGCTTCTTCTTGTTGCTACCGGCTGCAATCTATGAGGAAAACAGTTAGTTCAAGAATTTTGCTAACATCTCACTCACTCACATGTATAGTTACAGCAGGCCAGGTAGGAGAGTCAGAGAGTCAGACACACACACATGCAATAACATCACTCACACTTACTTCCGGTATTGGAGTTGTTAGTACTGTGGGTCGGGCGGATGGGGCACCAGCATCCTCCTCCTGAATCCTCACAGTGGCTGCAGAAGCTGGGGTCCCTGGGATATGTTGCCCCCTCTGGATTTGAGGTCTTACCAATTCCTTCCTCGAGAAAGAGCCGTCTCCTCTGGAGCTTCCCTCTGTTCCAATCTGGGTTCAACGCCATCCAGATGACAAACGCGTTGTACGCCAAGATGTACAAGATGTTGAATAATATCATAAGTGGCCAGCATAGGGTTCTTCTTTTGCAGCTGAAGCCAGTCACCAGCTTGTCTAAATTCTCCACCCCCGAGAGCCTCCTGGGTGGTGCAGTGTTCTAAGGTTTGAGCCCAGGCTCTGCCGCAGCCGGCCATGACCGGGAGGCACATGGGGTGGCGCACAATTGGCCCAGCGTCGTCCGGGTTAGGGAGGGTTTGGCCGGCAGGGATATCCTTGTCTCATCGCGCACTAGCGACTCCTGTGGTGGGCCGGGTGCAGTGCACGCTGACCAGGTCGCTAGAAGTACGGTGTTTCCTCTGACACATTGGTGCGGCTGGCTTCCGGGCAGGATGTGCGTTGTGTCAAGAAGCAGTGCAGCTAGGTTGGGTTGTGTTTCGGAGGACGCATGGCTCTCGACCTTCGCCTCTCCTGAGTCCGTACGGAGTTGCAGCGATGAGACAAGACAGTAGACACTACCAATTGGATACCACGAAAAAGGGAAAAATAAATCAATTTAAAAAAAGAATTCTCCACCCCTCCTTTTGTGGCATTGTAATCCATTATGATTTTTGGTTTTTGATGTTCCTGGCCACAGATTCTCCCACCCCTATGCAGCGTACTCACGAGTACCACATTTTTGTATTTCTTTGGCACATAGGACACTAGGGACATGTCGGCCGTGAACACAAACTTAGAGGAATTGATAGGCCTGTTCAGTGTATTCAACAGCTGAGGTGGGAGCTCTGGCTTGTTTTTTTGTACTGTTCCTACCATCGTCAGCTTCCTCTTGAGGAGCTCCTGTCCCAGTTTGTGCCAAGTAAAAAAGTTATTGCATTTGATGTTGTGGCCACGGAGTCCCTGTGTTACGTCCAGGACAACCCGCATCCCTTGGTTCTTCTCAGGGGCTCCTCCATCTGGCTTCCCCGTATACACTTGCAAGTTCCACGCATATGATGAAGCAGCATCACAGGCAGCCCAGATCTTGATTCCATATTTTGCGGGTTTAGATGGTATGTACTGCCTGAATGGGCAACGGCCCCTAAATGGCATAAGCTGCTCATCAACAGAAATGTTGGGCCCAGGATTGTAAAACAGGGGAAGGTGGTCCACCCACTTGTCCCACACTGACCTGATTGCACCTAGCTTGTCTCTCTGCCGCCGAGCTGGTTTGGTGTCACGGTTATCGAAGCGGATAATACCGGAAATAATTTGGAAGTTTTCCAGAGACATTGTTGCCAGGAAAAGTTCTCTGCCAGTTTCTGCATCCCACGGGGATTCTGTGGATTCCCCATTGGATCTGAAAATACCAGCAAGGATAAGAACCCCAAACTATACATGTAAATTACTTTGGTCCATCTCTTTCCAAAAACACGCCTTCCCTCCAAATTAGTGCAGTCCAGAATTATTTTCTGGATGGTGTCTGAGATGAACAGTTCAAAAGAAGACTTTACGTCCTGCATATGAGTAACCGCCATCTGCGTCGGCCCTGGTTGCATCCTTATCACATTGGCAGCCATGCGGGGTGGCTCATTCCTTGGGCAAGATTTTTTTGAACATCCATATTTCTCCTCCTGCAGGCTGCTGATGAGCTGGCTGCTGACGGGCTGGTCCTGGGGCTGGCTGAGGGTCAATCTCATCCTCTTCTTCCAACTCACTGTCAGACTCCGAATTGACAGAGACATGATCCTCATATTCTGAAAATTCTTCATCTTCCAAAGTGGAAGACGCTCCTTCCACACTAGTTGAGCAGAGATCTTTTTTGTCATACTGATTGATTGTGGTAATGAGCCACACATGCAAAGTTATTTATTTGTTGTGTCCCTCCCCCAATTTGCACCTGGCTGGGGTAGAGGTTGGGAAAATACTGTTTTTTTTTTTTTTTTTTTACAATGTATTGAAATAATGTATTGTAATAACATTGTGCAGGTTCCCGCAATATATTGTGTAATTTCACACACTACAAAGGGTAATGAGTCCAAGAAAAGCAGGAGACAGACAGGTTCTTGGTGCTATGTTGAAACAGCAGGCCCAGGGAGGAGGAAGACAGAGTGAAGGCACACAGCAAACCTTTTTGTTTCCTTTTTACTTCCTTTTTACTTGTTTTCACCTACACACACACACACTTTTATTACCCTCGGGTCCAGTGGACCCGAACACCACATATGTATTATAAATGTGTAGGGGGCTGCACAGTGTGCACTCAATGAAAATGTGTTAATAAGCCAAGGCCAATGAGTCTCAGGTTTAGTAAACATTGAAAATGGGTCCCACAGACCCGAACACCACAGAGGGGTTAAATAAAGTTTAATTTCATTTGAAATAAAGTTTTGTTATACCAGGTGGTAGCTAGATGTTTACTAAATAAAGTTTGATTTCATTTGAAATAAAGTTTTGTTATACCAGGTGGTAGCTAGATGTTTACTAAATAAAGTTTGATTTCATTCCAACAGGGAGATGAGCGAGGACTGCCTCTACCTCAATATCTGGGTCCCCACCTCCCCCAGACCTCACAACCTCACCGTGATGGTATGGATCTACGGAGGAGGGTTCTACAGGTAGGTAGTCCAGTGGGCTAAGGAGCTTGACCTGTAGCCGGAAGGTTACCAGTTCGAAATGAGGGCAGGGCGCTGGAAGAAAGGAGGGAATTGATCTGAAAAGTGAAAGGCTTTCACATCCCAGCAGCATTTCATAAGCACTTAACCGTACAACATGCTCTCCGTCCAGGGATGCTGCACTGCGGCTAGGACCCTGTGCTCCTTTCAAGTTCGTGTGTACGCATGAAGGTGCTATCTGGGGGTATTGAGCAGGAAACGCATTTTCATTGTCTCTGTAACATATGGACAATAAAGTTGTATTGTATTCTATTGTTCTTCAGCGGATCATCGTCCCTGGACGTGTACGACGGGCGCTACCTGGCTCACTCGGAGAAGGTGGTGGTGGTCTCCATGAACTACCGTATCGGGGCCTTTGGGTTCCTGGCTCTCCACGGCTCCTCAGAGGCCCCTGGGAACGTGGGGCTCTTAGACCAACGCATGGCCCTCCAGTGGGTCCAGGATAACATACACTTATTCGGGGGCAACCCCAAACAGGTAATGATAATAAAGAGGAAATGTGTTTGTCAGCAAGCTTGTGCGCTCTATAAGTTCAATATTATTGTTATTAACTACTACTACTCGTAGGTGACCATCTTTGGGGAGAGTGCCGGAGCAGTCTCTGTTGGGATGCACCTCCTGTCTCCCGACAGTCGACCCACCTTCACCCGAGCCATCCTCCAGAGTGGAGCCCCCAACTGCCCCTGGGCCACTGTTACGCCAACTGAAGCCCACCGGAGGGCCGTCATGTTGGGGAAGCTCGTCGGCTGCCCCTCTGGGGGTAACGATACGGAGCTGGTGGACTGTCTTCGCAACAAGTCCCCGCAGGAGCTCATTGACCAGGAGTGGCAGGTACATTCATTTATTACATTTATGTTTAGGTTTAAGTTTTACATTTATGTTTACTTTTATAGTTACGTTTGACATTTAAATGTGCATTTCCATAGCATTTCCGTTTACATTTGTGTTTTACGTTCACATTTAACGTATGCATTTACATGTAATGTAAGGAATGTGTTTTCAATTATTTACCTGGTTAAATGAAGGTGAAATAAATACATTTTGTTTTGTCTTCTCAGGTCATGCCGTGGTCTGCCATCTTCCGTTTCTCCTTTGTGCCCGTCATCGACGGTGTGGTCCTTCCAGACAACCCCGAGGCCATGCTCAGCTCAGGCAACTTCAAGGACACCCAAATCCTGCTGGGGGTCAACCAGGACGAGGGGTCCTTCTTCCTCCTCTATGGAGCCCCCGGCTTCAGCAAGGTACGTGAGGAGAGAGAGGGGATGGAGTGTTTTGGGGGGGGTGCGGGGAGGAGCGGCTACATATGTGCATTTGTGTGTGTGTGTGCCTGGTGTGTGTTTCTCTGTGTGTGCATTTGTAGCATGGGTGTGTGTGTTTGTACGTTCATGCCTGTGTGTGTGTGTGTGTGTTCCACTGTCACTGATACAATTTCACACAAACCTTACATTGACTCCCCATAGGACAATGAGTCACTGATCTCGCGCGAGGACTTCCTGGAAAGCGTGAAACTGAGCGTTCCGCATGCCAATGAGATCGGCCAGGAGGCTGTCGTTCTGCAGGTAAGTAGCCCAGCCGGTTAAGGAGGTGGACCTGTAGCCGAAAGGTGGCCAGTTCGAATCCCGGTTGGGCCATGTGCTGGAAAGAAAAGGGGAATTGATATGGCAAGCCAGAAGACAGATTTTAGTTGTTCGCTGTGACATAGACTAAAAAAGTTGTATCAATCAGGGCAACCACAGCACAGAGCACACTCCACTTGCATGGCAGTTCAGTTTACATGCCCTCTTGAGGGCAATCGGGTAACCGCTAATGTCTGACCATGTATTGTGTTACAGTACTTTGTGACAACCGTGGATGTACAAGTGATTGTATATAATAAATATGATTGATTGATTGATTAATACAGTTGTATTGTGTTGCAGTATACTGACTGGTTTGATGAGAACAACGGGGTAAAGAACCGTGATGCCCTGGACGATGTGGTCGGAGACCATAATGTCATCTGCCCCCTGCAGCACTTCGCCAGGAGCTATGCCCAGTTTCACTCTAACCAGGGTGCCAACAATGGGCAACAAGCGGGCAACGCAGGGGCCATGACGAAGGATGGGAACTCACAAGGTAAGAATGGTTCACGAATGTTTTTCAAAGATGTTATTTCATGTCATACAATGGTTGGTTCTTAAGGCCCTTTGCTCCACTAGGTGCTCAAAGGAATAACTCAAGTTTGAAGTAGTTCAAACAAAAAGTCTAACTCAAAGTCCTGTGTCAATATTCCATGTCAATGTCTCTCCTATCCTACTGTTGTTCTCAGGTGGAGTGTACCTGTTTGAGATATATACAACACTAGAGTGGGGATATATCTTCTATTTCATTCTATGCTCTATTCCAAACTCTCTAGGTGGAGTGTACCTGTACCTGTTTGACCACCGTGCGTCTAACCTGGCGTGGCCTGAGTGGATGGGCGTTATCCATGGTTACGAGATAGAGTTTGTGTTCGGCATGCCGCTTGAGAAGAGACTGAACTACACAGCCGAGGAGGAGAAACTGAGCCGACGCATGATGAGATACTGGGCCAACTTCGCACGCACCGGGTAAGACAGAGGGGGAGAGGGGGGAGTGAGGGAGATAGAGAAATGGGGAGTTGTGAAAGGGTATGGGTTGGTGTGTGTGTCTATTGAAGCACACTGAAATCTGTCCTACCCTAATTAAATCTATTCTCTCTCTTTCTGTCTCCCACCCTCTCCCACCTCTCTCTCTCCAGTAACCCCAATATCAACTTTGATGGCAGTGTGGACAACAGGCGGAAGTGGCCCCAGTTCACCAACAGTGAGCAAAAACACGTGGGTCTGAACACGGAATCCCTGAAGATCCACAAGGGCCTGCGGAACCAGCTGTGTGCATTCTGGAACCGCTTCCTGCCACGCCTCCTCAACATCACCGGTAATAGTGTTACACACACACACACACACACTACAATGACACAATCTGGACCTTTAACAGCACATTAAGGAAATCAAACTAATGCTCATGACAGTAAAAACATACTGTCAACATCATTTCCTCATATTCTTCCCTCAGCTTCGATTTTACAACCAAATATGGTTATTGTAATCACAATTATTTGTAAGGGAGATTCATTATTAAACTCATTATTTGGTCATTAAATGATTTATACAGAGGGTTAATGGCTGGAAATATTCAGAGAGAGCTAGCTGCGGCTTACAGTCTTTTACAGGGAAAAAGGCTCAATCAACCGACTGAACTTTAAAAAATAACAGAGAGAGAGAGAGAGATGGTGTGGTTTGTTTGGTTTTGCAATGGAAAGTTGTGCATGGTCAGTAAAGCGCATAGCACACACTACAGTAGCTACAACACGTCCCTGCTAAACTGACCCAGGGTCAGATTGGACGGAGAAGGATAGGACTGTTGCTTCCCAAATGGCACCCTATTCCTTATATAGTGCTTTACTTTTGACCATAGCCCATGGGCCCGTAGCCATGGCGCCGTAATGGCGGAGTTATCTGAGAGCTTCTGGAAAAATATTGTGCATATTTAGTTGATTTACGTGTTGTTTTTATTTGGGGTGTGTTTGATAGCGCGTTACATTTTTATCTAATATACAGTATCTAGTTGCCTTGACCAACAGAGTGGCAGAATTGATGCCAGATCGATTTGTTTAGTTTGCTAAACCAGCTAGCTAGCTAGCTAGTTAGCTATAGCTAACTGTCTAC
This sequence comes from Salvelinus sp. IW2-2015, assembly GCF_002910315.2. Taxonomy (NCBI): domain Eukaryota; kingdom Metazoa; phylum Chordata; class Actinopteri; order Salmoniformes; family Salmonidae; genus Salvelinus; species Salvelinus sp. IW2-2015. The sequence goes on along the minus strand of NC_036840.1, from coordinate 20,634,873 downwards.
TGCATTCAAAAGATGCTTTCAAGTTTCAACGTTTATTTACCACGTGCACATGATACAACAGGTGTAAAACAGCACAGTGAAATTCTTACCTTGAGAGCTCATTCCCAACAATGCAGTGATAATAATAATATAGATAATAATAGAAAATAGAATAAAAAATGTAAATAAAACCACACAAGAACTACGATGTGAGTTAAAGAAACAAGAGAATGCAAGTACAGTGCATTCGGAATGTATTCAGACCCCTTGACCTTTTCCACATTTTGTTACGTTACAGCCTTATTCTAAATTGTATGAAAGTTTTTTTCTTCATCAATCTACACACAATACCCCATAATGACAAAGCAAAAACAGGTTTTTAGTAAATGTAGCAATTTTATTTCAAATAAAAACTGATATATCACATTTAAATAAGTATTCAGACCCTTTACTCAGTACTTTGTTGAAGCACCTTTGGCAGCAATTACAACCTTGAGTCTTCTTGGGTATGACGCTACAAGCTTGGCACACCTGTATTTGGGGAGTTTTTCTCATTCTTCTCTGCAGATCCTCTCAAGCTCTGTCAGGTTGGATGGGGAGTGTCGCTGCAAAGCTATTTTCAGGTCTCTCCAGAGATGTTTGATTGGGTTCAAGTCCAGGCTCTGGCTGAGCCACTCAAGGACATTCAGAGACTTGTCCCGAAGCCACTCCTGCGTTATCTTGGCTGTGTGCTTAGAGTCATTGACCTGATGGAAGGTGAACCTTCGCCCCAGTCTGATGTCCTGAGCGCTCTGTAGCAGGTCTTCATCAAGGATCTCTCTGTAATTTGCTCCGTTCATCTTACCATTGATTCTGACTCCCAGTCCCTGCCTCTGAAAAACATTTCCACAGCATAATGCTGGCACCACCATGCTTTCACCGTAGGGATGGTGCCAGGTTTCCTCCAGATGTGACGCTTGACATTCAGGCCAAATAGTTCAATCTTGGTTTCATCAGACTAGAGAATCTTGTTTCTCATGGTCTGAGAGTCCTTTAGGTGCCTTTTGGCATACTCCAAGCAGGTTGTCATGTGTCTTTTACTGAGGAGTGGCTTTCGTCTGGCCACTCTACCATAAAGGCCTGATTGGTGGAGTGCTGCAGAGATGGTTGTCCTTCTGGAAGGTTCTCCCATCTCCACAGAGGAACTCTGGAGCTCTGTCAGAGTGACCATCAAGTTCTTGATCACCTCCCTGACCAAGGCCCTTCTCCCCTGATTGCTCAGTTTGGCCGGGCGGCCAGCTCTAGAAAGAGTCTTGGTGGTTCCAAACTTCTTCCATTTAAGAATGATGGAGGCCACTATGTTCTTGGGGACCTTCGATGCTGCATACATTTTTTGGTACCCTTCACTAGATCACGGACAAATCCTTCGACTTCATGGCTTGGTTTTTGCTGACATGCACTGTCAACTTTGGGACCCTATACAGACAGGTGTGTGCCTTTCCAAATCATGTCCGATCAATTGAATTTACCACAGGTGGACTCCAATAAAGTTGTAGGAACATCTCAAGGATAACCAATGGAAACAGGATGCACCTGAGCTCAATGTCAAATCTCATAGCAAAGCGTCTGAATACTTATGTACATAAGGTAGTTCAGTTATTTATTTATTTAAAAAACCTGTTTTTCGCTTTGTCATTATGGGGTATTGTGTTTAGATTGATGAGGGGAACTTTTTTTAAATCAATATTAGAATAAGGCTGTAACGTAACAAAATGTGGAAAAATGGAATGGGTCTGAATACTTTCAGAATGCACTGTATATACAGGTCAGTGTCAGTACCTTAATCAATGTGAGTAGTTGAGGTGGGTTTATACATAAAAAGTCATAAAAAGTGACTGGGAGTAGGATATACATGTATCAGAGTTGAAAAGTGTTTGGTGGCAGGAATATATAAATATCTATGGTAATATACTAATGGTAATATATGCTTGTAAACAGGAGTAATAGTGACCAGTGGTCAGCCTGTCAGGAAGTCCAGGGTCCAGTTGCAGAGGGAGGTGTTCAGTCCCAGGGTCCTGAGCTTGGAGGGCACTATGGTGTTGAACTCTGATCTGTAGTCGATGAACAGCATTCTCACATAGGTATTCCTCTTGTGCAGGTGGTAGAGGGCAATTCAATTCAAGTTCAATTGAGATTGCATCGTCTGTAGATCTGTTGGGGTGGTATGCAAATTGGCAGGTAGCCTTAGAGTTCTTGGGAACAGGAATGATGGTGGTCAGCTTGAGACGTGGGGATTACAGGCTGGGACAAGAAGAGGTCGAAAATAAACGTGAAGGTGCCTACCAGGTGGTCTGCGCATGCTCTGAGAATTCGTCCTGGAATCTCTTTCGGCCCTGCAGCCTTGCAAGTGTTGATCAGAATCAGAAACCTTACTCATGTCAGCCTCGGAGAGCGAAATCGCCCAGTCCTCTGGGACGGCGGGGACCCTCATGCACGGATCGGTGTTGTTTTTGTCAATGCGTGCATAAAATGCATTGAGTTCACGTGCATAAAATGCATTGACGTGGAATAAAAATCGCTGGCAACAAGAAAAGCAGCCTCCGGGTGCATTGTTTCCTGCTTGTTTATAGCCTCGTACAGTTTATTAAGTGCCAGCTTGTTGTTGTTGTTGTCCTGAGGTGGAATATGTACATTAGTAACGATAACAGATAACTCTCTTACGAGGTAGAATGGTCGGCATTTGACCATCAGGTATACCAAGATGGGTGAACAATAGGTAGAGACTTCCACTGCACTAGAGTCTGCACACCATCTGTTGTTGATGAAGAGACATACCCCTCCACCTCTGGATTCCCCTGAATCCAATGACCTGTCTGCTCGAAGAATGGAGAATCCATCGAGTTGGATAGCCATGCGGGGTATCTTGTCCGAAAGCCATGTTTCAGAAAAACAGAGAATATTGCAGTTACGAGAGTCCCGTTGATAGCAAATCCACGATCGGATGTCATCTTATTATTAAGTGGCCAATAGAATAGAGGGAAGTGGTGGCCGGTTTTCCCTTGCAGCGGCCCTTGCAGAGCAAGGGGAACAACTACTTCTAGGTCTCAGAGCGAGTGACGTCACCGATTGAAACACTATTAGCGCGCACCACTGCTAACTAGCTAGCCATTTCACATCGGCCACACAGGCACCATCCGAACCTGTCAAGACTTCACTCTCCATACTTTTTTTCTTCTTGAACTAACTTTTATCACCTTTTCTAATTTTGCCATTTTACTGCAATTCAGCTTTAAGCTGTGAATGTGTACAATACAGGCTAATTATCAATACGTAGACTATCAGATCAGAAAATGTTAGACTTAGCCAGAAAGGTTAGCAGGATGAAGGGAATCACGGAATCCGGTCCTTCCACACCATCTCTAGTTCTATTTCTCTTCTATGACATCACCGCTGTCCAGGCCTTATTTAGCTCATTCTAGGGCCTCGTGCTTTTTCTCTGTTCTCTCCAAACTTAGACCTTTTTTCTATTTTGACTTCACCATCCACTCTCCTTTCAATCTGAATTCCCTTATCTTTTTGCTAATATCATTTTATCTAACAACTTTTTTTATTTATATATATTTTTTATTTTATTTTATACAAAACAATCCTCTCTTTGGTATTTTAAATCATTCTCAATCTTGGCTGGCGCAGTGAGAAGCCTCTAAAACTCCCTTTCTCTCTACTTTCTTATCCTTTTATTTTGCATATTTAAAAATAAAAAATAAAAATATGTACAAAACTTCTATTTCATCCCTCCTTCTTTCCCTCCTCCTTTGTCAGTATTCCCAGAAGGCCTTTGCTGTGAGAAACTGAACATATGTCAATAGCCACTTGACTGTGTGTGTGTGTGTGTGTGTGTGTGATCCATCTTTGTATACCAAAAACCCAAACATGAGTATAATGCCAACTTTTCATTGGAAATGTTCCAAACCCCAAAAGCCACTGTGTTTTACTGTTAGAGGTCTGTGTGAAACATGTCTGGTTAGTTTCCTGACCTATGACCCCTGGTCAGATAAACAGGGATAATGTCGCTTCCTGGGTCTTCCCCACTGTCTCTCGGGTGCCTTTCGGATTTTGTCTGATATTGTGTGATTCCATCTGTAGGTGACAGTGGTGACCCTGTCTTTCACTTGTGGTAATCTCTCTCTCTTTCTCTCTCTCTCCTCCCCAGATAACATAGATGAGGCGGAGCGTCAGTGGAAGGTGGAGTTCCATCGTTGGTCCTCCTACATGATGCACTGGAAGAGCCAGTTCGACCATTACAGCAAGCAGGAGCGCTGCACTGACCTCTGAGGAGAGAGAGAAAGAGATAATGAACACCTTGTCCTTCCATAGTTTCCTACATTTCTTCATGTGATATGATTTGTTAAAGGCTTGCAATTTAACTCAATGTAGGCCAAACAGTGGATTCCTTTCCCCCACAAAATCACATTTACTGTATCACAAATCATAGTTTCTGCGTGGTTTTTTGTTGTTTCCATTGCAGATGTTTGGCTGCCTAAGACACGTCCATAAGCCGACAATTTATCAGCATCAAATGTATTATGGAAGGAGGTGGTCATTGATGAAGGCTGTGAAAAGGTGAACATTTCAAAGGTGTGTCATTACAGTACCTCTGAAGACTGTGTGAGTGTGTGTGTGTGTGTATGCATGCATGCAGCCGTGGGCATGCGTGTGTGTGTGCGCGGAAGTGTGGTACGACTGAACCTCTGTGTTCCACATCACTCTTATATTTTTTTTACTTCACTTTATTATTTTCCAGTTGATACAAATCTCGCTATCTGCTTATTTTGAATGATCTTTATTTAAAACAGCTATTATGACCACTGTTCCACTGTCTAACCATGTATCCGTTCACTTGTCATTCGTCTATCTCGTATATCGGTCCTTCCCCCCCGTTCTTCTATCCTTCTTTCTTTCTCCTTGACTGTATTGGTTAGGTGATCTGTTGTTGTATCTGTGTAGTGTCTTCTCCTGTGTCTCAAATGACACCCTATTCCCTGTATAGTGCACTACTAAGCTCTGGTTGAAAGTAGTGCACTCCATGTGGAAAAGGGTGGGATTCAGAAATACAATCTGTGTCTGTGTAGCGTCTTCTTTTGCATGTCAAATTACACCCTATTCCCTACATAGTGCACTACTAAGCTCTGGTCGAAAGTAGTACATGGAATAGGGTGGGATTTGGGATGTATTCTGGGTGGGTCCAAACCTAAAACCTCAGATCATTTATTATAGGAATCTGGAGCCATGTAAATCCCTGTGTGCTGGGTTAGAAAAGAACTACACTGAAAAAAAAAACTATTAGACTGTGTGTGTGTGTGTTACACTACATGGATATAAACAGACAAGTGCATACAAAGTTCATACAAACACACTATCGCTCTCACACACACACACCGAAACACACACACCTACCAAAACACACAGAGTGGATTGAAAAACGTGCACGGAGGACCAATTCTCACAAGTCCAGCGATCAACAAGATAGACATGTAGTCATGTTATATGTCACACATGTCTATCTTGTTCATCGCTGAACTTCATCGCTGAACTCTGTGCACGTTTCTCAATCCACTCTGTGTGTTTCGGTGTGTGAGAGAGCGATAGTGTTTGTATGCACTTGTCAGTATATATCCACATACCTCTGTCAATCACCTATATGTAGCCAAGCACTTGTGAATTTTAGTCACACCCACTGTTGTTTGTTCTAGCGTCAGAATGCAGTAAAGTATTATATTTTGTGGGCGTGAGAGTGTGTGTGTGTGCATACTACTAATATTATCTCCGTGCCAACGGGTCGATGTGTCTCGCTCCCCTACATCTCTCTCTTTTGTCCTATCCATCTCTCTCTCCACCTTCCCCTCCATCTCTCTCTCCTCCATCTCTCCATGTCCCCAGAGGACGCACAGTTCTCGTTAGTCTAATGGAGACTGAAGTAATTCACTCAGTGTGTGTCTGTCGGTGTGTGTGTAATTCAGTGCTCCAGTGAAACGACAGGATGCTGCGTCAGCCATTCGCTGGCTATGAGACTGACAGGCCTGGCTGGGCTGTACTGCACTGCTGCAGTGGCTGATGGAGAGAGAGGGAGGAGGGTGAGAGAGGGGCGAGAGATGGAGAGCATGGGTAGGAGAGATGGAGGGGAATGAGAGATGGAGCAAGGGTGAGTGGGAAATGGAGAGAGAGAGGGTAAAGATAAAAAGAGAGGGGAAGATGGAGGGAAAAAAGAAAACAGGGTTACGTACTCCACTCTTGTCTATACTAAGGTTATTTATCATTAATGTGACATATACGTACAATATGTGTGGGTATCTATTACTCTTTTTCAGTGTTTTATTTTGCAGTTGCATTCTTCAGGTTTAAACCAACTACAGATGTCAGAGTATAAGTGTCTGGAGTGTTTATCGATCACTTCCCTATCTGTTGAGATTGTTCCGAGTTTGGCTGCTCTAGTAGAGACTTTGACATGATAAATCCGTCCGTCTGTCTATCTGTCTTTGTGTGTTCTCTGTATGTGTGTCTAATTGTCTGTCACTGTGAGTCTACCGTTTGTTGGCTTGTTTGTCCATCGGTGTCCACCTCTGTCTCTCTGTGTCTGCTTGTGTTTGTCTACTTGTCTGTGTGTCCATCTGCCCATCTCTATACAGTTTTTGCATGGTGTCATACTTTTGTGATGTCATAGGTGTAATGTCATATTTATTTGAACTTGCGTTTGTTGACATTGTGGAAGGGATCAGGATCAGCCTTGTGATTGATCAGTGGGTCTTTCAGCGAATCATTATGATTGGTTTATTCACCGGCATGTACAACTCCTATTTGACGACTGGAGTAGAGTAGTCTAGCTTTAAAAAAATATATATATAAAATTTAAAAAAGTCAGACTATCTGTAATTATTTAGGTACTGGGTACGTCCCAAATGGCACACTATTCCCTACATAGTGCATTACTTTTGATCAGGGCCCAAAGGGCTCTGGTCAAAAGTTGTGCACTATATAGGGAATGGGTTGCCATTTGGGACGCATCCACTTTGTTTGACTGAACAGAATGCATGTGTGTATGTATGGATTGGCTGCGTGAGTGTTTCCGATGATGACTGAGTGACAGCTGCTCAAGCACCTCTTTTCCAATAAGAGGGCCTGCTTACCCTCGCTCCTCCAATGATATCCCTTTATGCATGTCCAGAGCAACAGCCCCCCCTCTCTGTATTCTACTCAAAATTTATGACAGTTATTTTCCGTAACAATATAATACCCCTGATGTCCTGATATGTATTTTGATTATTATTACAATTATTATAGCTTTGAAATTGCAGTTGATGTTAGCAATAATATAACACATTGATAACTAAATATATGACATTTATTGTATGATGATGACAACAATGATGATGATTATGACGATGAAGATTGACAAAGCAATATAATATATAAAGAGTGCCATATTTTTATTTGAATTGTTATATTATTATTTTTATTTTTCCTTTTTCAATCCAACAGTATACTAGTCTAAACAGTATATAGAGTATGTACAGTATTATGGGTATATACAGCATAGTATCTACTGTATATAGTGTATACAGTTTATACTAGTAACACTACTGTACTATTACAGTACTACTACTTCTGCATCATTTGTTACAGTCGCTAGTACTTTAAATAATACATTAGAATGGCTTTTGTAGAAGTATGTATTCATGAATGCCAGCTTGTTGTTTGTCAAATTGCAACAAAATAAAGACACCTTGCTTGCTTACCTCTAATACCGAGTCTATTGCTCTCTCTCTTCCTTTCCTTACTGAAAGAGTACAACACGGGTTACGTGTTTGCTGGTCTGTGACCCACTGACACCGCCCACGGTTTGAGGTGAATAAGGCAGCCCAAGAGTCAATGCACAGGGAACTATATTCACACACACAGGAACAGTGCATGGAGATGTATGTGGAAAGGACGTGGAATGCTAGTGATTCTTAATGAACAGAAAACGGGTAATAGAATACACTGTACACAATACAATAACTGATGGCACAAGTAGAGCAACAAGGCTATTAACAAGGGAAGGACTGTATGAATGTATATGCTACCTGCACATTACACAACACCGCAAACACAGAGGCAACATACAATAGGCAATAGTAACAAAGTACAAAGAACAATATACACATTTCAATCGGAAAAGCAAATGGGCAAATGGTAAATCAATAGCATGTTTGCAATTCATTTTCCTAAATGAGTATGCATTTTTGTGACAACATTTGAATTGAAATGCAAAAAAAGACATTGCATTATGATTTTCATGATTGAGTATGCATAATGTCTGGCACTTTGAAAAATAAATAGTAAAGTGTATAATTAAAAGTAAATGCTTAAAATGACAAATCACTTCTCATGTTTGCCATATCCTTTCCTTGTTCTGATGGCATGAATTGTGACAAAAATAAAGATAATTCTCAATTAGCAATTGACAATGCTTTTACATACTTAAGACTGGCGAAATTCCAATTTTTCAGTAAAATTAGATAAATCAATCGCAATGCTTCATTTTGCTATTTTTTAAAAATGTATTGTTCCTTTGCATTTTCGATATGCTAGACCTGTCAATCAAACACGGTGGACCGGGTTTTGGTAACATGAGGCGGAAGAGGTTGCCTGGGCTTGCTAGCTATGCTCAGACAGAAATATCGGTACTCTTAATTTCTTTAAGTATATCTGGATCAGAGAGAAAGAGGCGAAGCTGTACTACAGTGCCTTCAGAAAGTATTCATACCCCTTGACTTATTCCACATTTTGTTGTGTTACAGCCTGAATTTAGAATTGATCAAATAGATTTTATCCTCTCACAAATCTACACATAATACCCCATAATGACATATTTTTGCAAATGTATTGAAAATGAAATACAAAAATATATATTTTACAAGTCACCATTGGCCTCACTTTCTTAATATTGAGTTGCACCCCCTTTTGCCCTCAGAACAGTCTCAATTCGTTGGGGCATGGACTCTACAAGGTGTCTAAAGCGTTCCACAGGGATGCTGGCCCATGTTTACTCCAATGCTTCCCACAGTTGTGTCAAGTTGGCTGGATGTCCTCTGAGTGGTGGACCATTCTTGATAAACGGGAAACTGTTGTGCGTGAAAAATACAGCAGAGTTGACGTTTTTGACACACGCAACCCGGTGCGCCTGACGCCTACTACCATACCCTGTTCAAAAGCACATACATCTTTTGTCTTGCCCATTCACCCTCTGAATGGCACACAGTACCAGTCAAAAGTTTGGACACACCTACTCATTCAAGGATTTTTCTTTATTTTTTACTATTTTCTACATTGTAGAATAATAGTGAAGACATCAAAACTATGAAATAACACATATGGAATCATGTTGTAACCAAAAAAGTGTTCAACAAATGAAAAAACATTTTAGATTTGAGATTCTTCAAAGTAGCCACCGTTTGCCTTGATGACCGCATTGCACACACTCGGGATTCTCTCAACCAGCTTCACCTGGAATGCTTTTCCAACAGTCTTGAAGGAGTTCCCACATATGCTGAGCACTTGTTTTCTTCTTTTCATTCACTCTACGGTCCAACTCATCACAAACCATCTCAATTGGGTTAAGGTCGGGTGAATGTGGAGGCCAGGTCATCTGATGCAGCACTCCATGTTATTGAAGTGTTGTGGTTGCAAGTTCACTTGGCACAACTAAAGCCTTTTCTTTTGGGGTGCTGCTATAGGCCACCAAATGCTAACAGTCAGTATCTAAATAATAGGTGCAAAATGCTTGATAGTGTATGTGATGTAAACAGAGCGTTCTACTTTCTTGGGGACCTGAATATTGACTGGTTTGCATCAAGCTGTTTGCTCAAGATGAATCTTCTTACTGTAACCAGTGCCTGTAATCTGGTTCAGGTTATTATTCAACCTACCAGGGTGTTTACAAACACTACAGGAGCAAGATCATCCACATGTATCGATCACATTTTTACTAATACTGTAGAACTTTGTTTTAAAGCTGTATCCGTACCCATTGGATGCAGTGATCACAACATAGCTATATCCAGGAAAGCCAAAGTTCCAACAGCTGGGCCTAAAATAGCTTATAAGAGATCATACAAAAGATTTTGATGTGACTCATGTGGATGATGTTAAAAATATTTGTTGGTCGGGTGTGATTAATGAGGAGCATCCAGACGCTGCACTTGATGCATTTATGAAATTACTTCTTCCAATTATTGATAAACATGCACCTGTTAAGAAACTGACTCTTGGAACTGTTAAGGCTCCATGGATTTATGAGGAATTGAAAAACTGTATGGTTGAAAGAGATGGGGCAAAAGGAGTGGCTAATAAGTCTGGCTGCACATCTGACTGGCTCTAGTTTTGTCTAATCTTGATTATTGTCCAGTCGTGTGGTCCAGTGCTGCAAGGAAAGACCTAGTTAAGCTGCAGCTAGCCCAGAACAGAGTGGCACGTTTTGCTCTTAATTGTAATCAGAGGGCAGTTTTCTCTGCTACCGCACGGCAAGCGGTACCGGAGCGCCAAAACCTTTTGAGGATCTGGGGACCCATGCCAAATCTTTTCAGTCTTCTGAGGGGGTAAAGGTTTTGTCGTGCCCTCTTCACGACTGTCTTGGTATGTTTGTACCATGAGAGTTCGTTGGTGATGTGGACACCAAGGGACTTGAAACTCTCGACCCACTCCACTACAGCCCCATCGATGTTAATGGGGGCCTGTTCGGCCCGCCTTTTCCTGTAGTCCACAATCAGCTCCTTTGTCTTGCTCACATTGAGGGAGAGGTTGTTGTCCTGGCACCACACTGCCAGTTCTCTGACCTCCTCCCTATAGGCCATCTCATCGTTCTCGGTGATCAGGCCTACCACTGTTGTGTCGTCAGCAAACTTAATGATGGTGTTGGAGTCGTGTTTGGCCACGCAGTCGTGGGTGAACAGAGAATAAAGGAGGGGACTAAGTACACACCCCTGAGGGGCCCCAGTGTTAAGGATCAGCGTGGCAGACGTGTTGTTGCCTACTCTTACCACCTGGGGGTGGCCCGTCAGGAAGTCCAGGATCCAGTTGCAGAGGGAGGTGTTTATTCCCAGAGTCCTTAGGTTAGTGATGAGCTGCGTGGGCACTATGGTCTTGAACGCTGAGCTGTAGTCAATGAACAGCATTCTCACATAGGTGTTCCTTTAGTCCAGGTGGGAAAGGGCAGTGTGGAGTGCGATTGAGATTGCGTCATCTGTGGATTTGTTGGGGCGGTATGCAAATTGGAGTGGGTCTAGGGTGTCCAGGAGGATGCTGTTGATGTGTGCCATGACTGGTCTTTCAAAGAACTTCATGGCTACCGACATGAGTGCCACGGGACGGTAATCATTTAGGCAGGTTACCTTCGCTTCCTTTGGCACAGGGACTATGGTGGTCTGCTTGAAACATGTAGGTATTACAGACTCGGTCAGGGAGAGGTTGAAAATGTCAGTGAAGACACTTGACAGTTGGTCTGTGCATGCTTTGAGTAGACGTCCTGGTAATCATTCTGGCCCAGTGTATGCATTGATATGTAGGCTATGTGTTCCTTTTTAAAACATTTATGTAGTTCTGTCCTTGAGCTGTTCTTGTCTATTGATGTTCTGTATTATGTCATTCTGTATTATGTTTAATGTTTTGCGTGGACCCCAGGAAGATTAGTTGCTGCTTTTGCAACAGCTAATGGGGATCCTAATAAAATACCAAATACCATCACTCTCCTTCTTGGTCAAATAGCCCGTACACAGCCTGGAGATGTGTTGGGTCATTGTCCGTCCTGTTGAAAAACAAATGATAGTCCCACTAAGCGCAAACCAGATAGGAATGCGTATTGCTGCAGAATGCTGTGGTAGCCATGCTGGTTACGTGTGCCTTGAATTCTAAATAAATCACCAACAGTGTCACCAGAAAAGCACCCCCACACCATCACACCTCCTCTTCCATACTTCACGGTGGGAACTACACATGTGGAGATCATCCGTTCAACTACTCCGCATCTCACAAAGACACGGCGGTTGGAACCAAAAATCTCAAATTTGGACTCATCAGACTAAAGGACAAATTTCCACTGGTCTAATCTCCATTGCTTGTGTTTTTTGGCCTAATCAAGTATCTTATTATTATTGGTGTCCTTTAATAGTGGTTTATTTGCAGCAATTCAAACATGAAAGCTTGATTCACACAGTCTCCTCTGAACAGTGGATGTTGAGATGTGTCTGTTACTTGAACACTGTGAAGCATTTATTTGGGCTGCAATTTCTAAGGCTGGTAACTCTAATGAGCTTATCCTCTGCAGCAGAGGTAACTCTTGGTCTTCCTTTCCTGTGGCGGTCCTCATAAGAGCCAGTTTCATCATAGCACTTGATGGTTTTTGCGACTGCACTTGAAGAAGCTTTCAAAGTTCTTTAAATTTTCCAGATTGACTGACCTTCATGTCTTAAAGTAACAATGGATTGTCGTTTCTCTTTGCTTATTTGAGCTGTATTTGACATAATATCGACTTGGTCTTTCACCAAATCGGGCTATCTTCTGTATACCACCCCTACCTTGTCACATCACAACTGATTGGCTCAAACGCATTAAGGAAAGAAATTCCACAAATGAACTTCTAACAAGGCACACCTTTTAATTGAAATGCATTCCAGGTGACTACCTCATGAAACTGGTTGAGAGAATGCCAAGAGTGTGCAAAGCTGTCATCAAGGCAAACGGTGGCTACTTTGAAGAATCTCAAATACAACATTTATTTTGATTTGTTTAACACTTTTTTTTGGTTACTACATGATTCCATATGTGCTATTTCATAGTTTTGATGTCTACACTATTATTCTAAAGTGTAGAAAATAGTTTAAAAAAAACATAATTCTGGAATGAGTAGGTGTGTCCAAACTTTTGACTGGTACTGTATATAATATAATAATTAACCTGTCTCCTCCCCTCCAGCTACACTGTTTGAAGTGGATTTAATAGGTGACATCGATACAGGATCATAGCTTTCACCTGGTCAGTCTATGTCATAGAAAGAGCAGGTGTCCCTAAAGTTTTATACACTCAGTGTAGGGCTGGGCGATATGGCAAATAAAATTTCACGATATATATATCTTTTTTCATTCGATAACAATAATTATCACGATATTAATCAAATGTTTAAAAGGTAAAGCCTTACAAGTCATGAGCAAGAAATGTAAAAAAATTAAGTAGTGCAAGTCAATATGCATTATAAATGTTAGCCTAACGGCACATCACAGTTTATGTTGGGGTAGTTGTTGTCTTACAAGTTACAAGCAAGAAAGACAAGTCTGTCTACGGTCTCTGGCTTTAAAGCTGCCCCATGGCAGGTCACTATGTTGCCACCTGTGCTAAAAACACGCTCTGAGGGGGAGCTGGTCGCAGGAATGCACAGGTAGCGCTTTGCCAGGTGGCTGACTTCGTGAAAGTTTTTTTTGGTGGCTCTTCCACCAGTCCAGTGGATTGGTTTCACTGTCAGCATCAGGAGACTGAAGGTAGCAGCTGAGTCCCTTTTCTACCAGCTGGATTTCAGTAAGACCTGTGGTGGTGGAGTATGGCTTTTTCAAAAAACTGCCCAGTGACTTTCACTTTTTAGCTGGCAGTTGTGGTGAAGCAGCAGCAACATCTCCCTGTGCTGGGCTTGGGTTTTCATGTCCCTCATTGACCACCTCTGAGACAGCTCTTGCTTTTATGTGGCCCACCTTCTCCTCTTTGATGTAATGTGTTTTAAACCCAGTGTCGACCAACGATGCTATGTCCAGGAGGTCATCTGTGGCTAGGTCATCATATTTCTCATTCAGATAGTCCATGACTACCGTTTTGATGGTTTGGGTGAGCTCTGTTTCACCATCATCAGGTTTCATGACCTCTATTGAACCGGTGTATTACTGGCTTCAGGTAAGACACACTGACATAAGACTCACCAGACAGAGCATCTGTGAATTCTAGGAGTGGGGTCAATGCCTGGTTGATGGACTCAAGAACATCTATATCAGTATAGGCGGGAGCTAAGTGCCGTGTCTTCTTGTCACTGGACAAGACCTGTGAAATGGCTTTCTCCTGCTCCATTACTCTTCGCACCATCTTTTGACGTGATCCTCACCTGGTAGGCGACTCTGTCACCAACTTGTGCTGGGATAGGTTGTGTGTTCTTTTTGAGCAACTGCCAGGTTTCTCTTCTTTTTCCACGAATAGGAAAAGGCACCTACCACTTTCTTACACACTCCAATTGCTCGATCCACCCGTTTATCTCTACCTACTCTCTCTAAGAGAAATCAAGAGATTTTAATAAAATGTTAAAATAACAATTATCCCTTTAGTTATGTACAAATGTAATATTTAACTTAATCAGTTGATGAAAGAAAATGCACATTTAGTTTAATCTAACCAATCACTTCAATATACACAATGACAAGGTTACTTACCATTGGCCAAGTGCAGACGATGTCCAAAACATGTTCGCACCACTATCTGTTGTAATGCCGACGTGTCTGTTTTGACTGCGTCCCCAGGAGGCGAGAGAGTCAGTGAGCCCCTCTGCTATAGCTTCACTCGTGTGGTTGTCGGGAAAGTATGATGTTTGAAGGCATTTATTTAGAAGATACCACTCTTTGTCAATATAGTTGATAGTGAGGCTCTGATAGTTGATAAGGCTCTGATGTGCGACTAGACCACAGATCGGTAGTAGTAGCAAAATACGTCAAATCTGTCTTGAGCCATTCCTCAACTTTTCCCCTACACGGTGTAGAGTTTAGGCAGTGCGGTGTGAGAGAAATGTTTGTGGCCAGGGAGTACGTACCTGAGGTCAATTAAATTGATAAGCCTCTTGAAACCTTCCTTTTCGACTGTGCTAAGTCGTAGCATGGCCTTAGCAATGCAATGCATAATAGCATTTATGATGTCTTTGTGTCTTTTTGATGTTTGCTTGTAGGAAATAAACGCTGTCAGTGTTGACTGCTTCGGGCGAACATCCCTAGATTGGCTGGTGCTTGACGGGCGTTTATCAATACCGTGGCGCAAACTCAAAAATTCTGCACGTTCCAAAGAGTGATTTTGCTTCAGATTTTGAAAAAGGTTTGTCGTATTACCCGACTTGGTAGCCACCTGTCTACGGCATAATTTGCACCAAACATTGCTCTGCTCTTTGTCGGACTTCCAAATAACTGAAACAGTTGAACCATTTTTATCATTAATTTCTTCGTTGGAAGCTGCTCCTTCTCCATGTCTCTCACTGCCACTGTTTTCGCCTACATCACAAATTTTTGTGCTTAATAGTGGCTACTCCATCACTCGAGGTGGTAGGTGGTTTTTAGTGGGCATATACCTCTCCACGTGCATATTGTCACTTCTCCGCGCGTTCCTGCTGCGTCACAGTGGTGAAATAGACTGCTGTACCTAATTATTCATATCGACATTATCGAAAATTTATATAAACGTTTTTATATCGTTATTGAGGGAAGAAATTACCTCGATAATTATTGATATTAATTCATCGCCCAGCCCTAATTCAGTGTATATTTATTTTGACAGTGACTGTGTGTCACAGGATGGTTTTGTTCTCTTTTAACATAAATATATGCCTTATAGAAGTAGGACATGTTAATCACAAAACATAGTGTGACTGCAGAAAAGCTGTTGTTAATCTAGGGTGTCGACTGTGCAAACCACAAGGTTGAGACAAGATGGAAAAATGCTGAATAACAAGAAAACAGGAACTGAGGAATGTGTAGGAAAAATGCTGAACAACAAGAAAACAGGAACTGAGGAATGTGTAGAAACCAACAAATCAGTTCAATCTTCACAAACAACATTCCGGACATTTGAATCCTGAGTGCTGTGTCTGGGCACCACCGATAGGCTAGCAAGTTTAAACCACGCTAAGCCTCTACTGTGACAGGCCAACTCTAAAGTTGGAAATACCACTGTCACAGTATAAAAGAAAATGTCTGTACTATTTCAGTCAGTTCTCTGCTTTACCCTGCGTGGTGATACAGTGAACCCGTATATACGAAAATTGCATTTACCATTCTGAGCTTATGTTAAATAAAAGAGATATTTGGTGACTTTGAATCACATTTTATCCTGATACCAGAGATTGATTGACGCAACCTTTGACAGTGTGGAGCGAAGGGAACCCTTTGGCCAACAGCCTTTATATAAACTGCTGGTTGTCATATACAGGGGCAAAAAAGTATTTAGTCAGCCACCAATTGTGCAAGTTCTCCCACTTAAAAAGATGAGGAAGCCTGTAATTTTCATCATAGGTACACTTCAACTATGACAGACAAAATGAGAAAAAAAAATCCAGAAAATCACATTGTAGATTTTAATGAATTTATTTGCAAATTATGGTGAAAATAAGTATTTGGTCAATAACAAAAGTTTCTCAATACCTTGTTATATACCCCTTGTTGGCAATGACAGAGGTCAAACGTTTCTGTAAGTCTTCACAAGGTTTTCACACACTGTTGCTGGTATTTTGGCCCATTCCTCCATGCAGATCTCCTCTAGAGCAGTGTGTTTTGGGCTGTTGCTGGCAACACGGACTTTCAACTCCCTCCAAAGATTTTCTATTGTGTTGAGATCTGGAGACTGGCTAGGCCACTCCAGGACCTGAAATGCTTCTTACAAAGCCACTCCTTCGTTGCCCGGCGGTTGTTTTGGGATCATTGTCATGCTGAAAGACCCAGCCACGTTTCATCTTCAATGCCCTCTTGCTGATGGAAGAGTTTTCACTCAAAATCTCACGATACATCGCCATTCATTCTTTCCTTTACACGATCAGTTGTCCTGGTCCCTTTGCAGAAAAAGAGGCCAAAAGCATGATGTTTCCACCCCCATGCTTCACAGTAAGGTATTGTGTCTTTGGATGCAACTCAGCATTCTTTGTCCCCAAACACGACGAGTTGAGTTTTTACCAAAAAATTCTATTTTGGTTTCATCTGACCATATGACATTCTCCCAATCTCTTCTGGATCATCCAAATGCTCTCTAGCAAACTTCAGACGGACCTGACATGTACTGGCTTAAGCAGGGACACGTCTGGCACTGCAGGATTTGAGTCCCTGGCGGCGTAGTTGTACTGATGGTAGGTTTGTTACTTTGGTCCCAGCTCTCTGCAGGCATTCACTAGTCCCCCGTGTGGTTCTGGATTTTTGCTCACCGTTCTTTGATCATTTTGACCCCACGGGGTGAGATCTTGCGTGAGCCCCAATCGAGGGAGATTATCAGTGGTATGTATGTCTTCCATTTCCTAATAATTGCTCCCACAGTTGATTCTTCTAAACCAAGCTGCTTACCTATTGCAGATTCAGTCTTCCCAGCCTGGTGCAGGTCTACAATTTTGTTTTCTGGGTCCTTTGACAGTCTTTGTCTTGGCCATAGTGGAGTTTGGAGTGTGGACTGTTTGAGGTTGTGGACAGTGTCTTTTATACTGATAACAAGTTCAAACAGGTCCATTAATACAGGTAACGAGTGGAGACAGAGGAGCCCTTTAAAGAAAAATTACAGGTCTGTTGAGAGCCAAAATCTTGCTGTTTAGTGACCAAATACTTATTTTCCACCATAATTTGCAAATAAATTCATAAAAAATCCTACAATGTGATTTTCTGGATTTTTTTTCCTCATTTTGTCTGTCATAGTTGTCATAGTCATCTTTTTAAGTGGGAGAACTTGCACAATTGGTGGCTGACTAAATACTTTTTTGCCCCACTGTACAGTTGTTGTCAGAAGTTTACATACACCTTGGCCAAATTTTGGGATGATTCTTTTGATTTTCTCATGATGTTAAGCAAAGAGGCACTGAGTTTGAAGGTAGGCCTTGAAATACATCCACAGGTAAACCTCCAATTGACTCAAATGATGTCAATTAGCCTATCAGAAGCTTCTAAAGCCATGACATCATTTACTGGAATTTTCCAAGCTGTTTAAAGGCCCAGTCAACTTAGTGTATGTAAACTTCTGACCCACTGGAATTGTGAATTGTATAAGTGAAATAATCTGTCTGTAAACAATTGTTGGGGAAAAGGTTTGTGTCATGCGCAAAGTAGATGTCCTAACCGACTTGCCAAAGCTATAGTTTGTTAACAAGAAATTTGTGGAGTGGTTGAAAAACGAGTTTTAATGACTCCAACCTGAGTGTATGTAAACTTTCAATTTCAACTGTTTGTCATGGCACCATCAGGGTATCCCCACAAGAGATAGGAAGCACACCTGCCTGCTCTTCCCCTTCACTGTGACACCATATTTTCTTGAGCAGTAAAGCTGTTCCTTGACTGAATACTGTTAAAGTTGCAAGCATACTGTTACCTCTTTACCTATCCAAGTAATATGGGATTGTACATGTCCTAAATTTGCTCATTGCTCAGGGAAAATGCACACACAGTGTGAGAGCTGGCCAAAATAAGAAACAAAATATTATATTGTACATGTGATGTTACACTATATAGTCTGATGAAATGCTTTCAGATAAGTCCTTTGTTTTTGAATAGCTACATACCATTAGTGATCCCCACTAGAGTAACTTTAGTGCATCATTTTTTGCAAACTTATCTATAACCATGCAAGCTAGTAATCCAGCTAATTGTTAGTTATCCACCTTCCAAATGTGAAATTACAAGAAGGTGTTCCACGATGGTGTCTTGTTGTGAAGGTAGCTAACTAGCTAAGGTAGCTAGCTAGCTATGCTAGCCAGTACCAGTTGGTACTGCTAACGTTAGCCAGTAGTGCCTCTTCTTTGCCAGCTAGCCAGATAGCTACTAACCTACCGGTAGCTATAATAAGTTCTGCATCTTAGCTAACATGGGTATTTGTATCTTCCTGTCACACACAGACTAATCCTTTCTATGAGCTGCCAACCTAGCCTGTAAACACACTCCTAAGCCCTGTACATTCATGTACATACTACCTCAATTGGGCCGACCAACCAATGCTCCCGCACATTGGCTAACCGGGCTATCTGCATTGTGTCCCACCACCAGCCAACCCCTCTTTTACGCTACTGCTACTCTCTGTTCATCATATATGCATAGTCACTTTAACCATATCTACATGTACATACTACCTCAATCAGCCTGACTAACCGGTGTCTGTATGTAGCCTCGCTACTTTTATATCCTCGCTACGGTATACAGTCTGTTTTTTTAAACTGTTGTTTTATTTCTTTACTTACCTATTGTTCACCTAATACCTTTGTTGCACTATTGGTTAGTAAGTAAGTAAGCATTTCACTGTAAGGTCTACTACACCTGTTGTATTCGGCGCACATGACAAATAAACTTTGATTTGATTTGAATATTAAATGAGGGGTTGTTATTTGTTTTCCATTATTCCATTTCCAATTTTGACACAATAACTGAGAAAACAAGTTGTTTTTCATTTTTAAATGAAATATCAAACACACTTTGTTATTTATTTTTCAAATTGGCAGACATTATGCATATTCAATTATGAAAATTATATATTTTTTGCATTTCATTTAGAATTTTGCCACAAAAAAATGCATTCCCATTTAGTGAAAGGATTTGCAAACATGCTATTGATATTTGATTTGGCCACTTGGATTTCCAATTGAGTTTCGGCAGCAAAATGCTTCCATACACAACATCCTAGTCCAGAGATACAAATCCAGATGTGATGGGCAGTGCAGAGGTTTAGGAGCTTGCAGCTCTCTCTGCCACTGCTTGAAGGAGACAGAAAAGTGTGTGACCTGGGAGGTCAGAAGGGTGTACACCCCCGAACAACTTACCTAGCAACTGCCCTAGCAACAAATTTGAGCAAATTCACACAAGTCAGATTGAGAGGACGGTTTATGGTACCCCTGGCCTAAAATCTCAGGCTCCGTTTCTGGGGGATGGGGAGTGGAGTGTGCAACTTGAAAGGGTTGTGAGGTAAAGGGAATTCATAATACTCACTCTCCCTCTGTTGCTCTCTCTCTCTGTGTTCCTTTATCTCTCTCTTCTCTCTCTCCCTTTCCCTACTTTCACTCTCTCTCCTCTCTCTTTATGTCTCTTTCCCTCTTACCGGTCTTACAGAGTCATATCATATTATATGTATATTATATTAACTATTATATTGAATAATTTATATATTTACAGAGGATAATTTATCGGGAGAAAAGAACAAGTAAATGTCAAAGGAGGTTGTGGTGTATTGGTTTGGCCACAAGAGTGGAGTGTAAGCACACAGAATTGAGTATGACTTCGGGAATTGCCCATATCTTTAGGCATATAAATGGGCAGCACTGTGTGTGTTCCTCTCGTGCCATGTGTGGGTGCACACACACACCAATCATCGTAAATCATCTCCACTACCATATACACGGAAAGTAGAGGTGCAACACCCTCTGAAAAATATATTTTTTAAGTTTGTATAATTCTTTCACAATGGTAGTGCACTGGGCCTTTACTAATCCTGTATTAGTGACCTATATAGCAGTCTATAACACAGGCAATTCATTATTTTTTGTGATTTCAACAAAAAAAGTAGTGCATTGGGGCTTTACTAGTCCTAATTAGTGGACAGATATACAAATTTATTTGATGAAACATTGAATTTGGCCTTACTGCTATAAGCCCATATAAAAGCTTTGAATAACAGATTCATATGTGGAAAAACAGATAGTCAAAAAATGTATCAAAAGGAAGTATGTTTTGAAGTGTCTGTCCTATATCTGAGAGATATAAGAAAACTCCCCGTATACCTTTGACGTAGAAATGCCCTATTCACTTCCATTCAAATTTCAGAATGTATTTTTTATACTGTTTCTCCCCAATTGGTAGTTACAGTCTTGTCCCATCGTTGCAACTCACCTACGGACTCGGGAGAGGCGAAGGTCGAGGGGTGGCAAATACTCAGTAGGGTCTCTACTAGCCAAATATGGTTTGTTTTGGAGGGGGACTGTGTCGAACGGCCTGCTTCTGGCTTTTCACTCCGCCCGCTCCATAAAAGGTGGGGTTGCGATTATTCAGTTGGGTCTGTAGAATATATATATATATACAGTGGGGAGAACAAGTATTTGATACACTGCCGATTTTGCAGGTTTTCCTACTTACAAAGCATGTAGAGGTCTGTAATTTTTATCATAGGTACACTTCAACTGTGAGAGACGGAATCTAAAACAAAAATCCAGAAAATCACATTGTATGATTTTTAAATAATTAATTTGCATTTTATTGCATGACATAAGTATTTGATCACCTACCAACCAGTAAGAATTCCAGCTCTCACAGACCTGTTAGTTTTTGTTTAAGAAGCCCTCCTGTTCTCCACTCATACCTGTATAACTGCACCTGTTTGAACTCGTTACCTGTATAAATACACCTGTTCCACACACTCAATCAAACAGATTCCAACCTCTCCACAAGGCCAAGACCAGAGAGCTGTGTAAGGACATCAGGGATAAAATTGTAGACCTGCACAAGGCTGGGATGGGCTACCAGGACATGGGCACAGCTTGGTGAGAAGGAAACAACTGTTGGCGCAATATTAGAAAATGGAAGAATTCAAGATGACGGTCAATCACCCTCGGTCTGGGCTCCATGCAAGATTTCACCTCGTGGGCATCAAATGATCATGAGGAAGGTGAGGATCAGCCCAGAACTACACGAGGACCTGTGTCAATGACCTGAAGAGAGCTGGGACCACAGTCTCAAAGAAAACCATTAGTAACACACTACGCCGTCATGGATTAAAATCCTGCAGCGCACGCAAGGTCCCCCTGCTTAAGCCAGTGCATGTCCAGGCCTGTCTGAAGTTTGCCAATGACCATCTGGATGATCCAGAGGAGGAATGGAGAAGGTCATGTGGTCTGATGAGACAAAAATAGAGCTTTTTGGTCTAACTCCACTCGCCGTGTTTGGAAAGAAGAAGTATGAGTACAACCCAAGAACACCATCCCAACCGTGAAGCATGGAGGTGGAAACATCATTCTTTGGGGATGCTTTTCTGCAAAGGGGACAGGACGACTGCACCGTATTGAGGGGAGGATGGATGGGGCCATGTATCGCGAGATCTTGGCCAACAACCTCCTTCCCTCAGTAAGAGCATTGAAGATGGGTCGTGGCTGGGTCTTCCAGCATGACAACGACACGAAGCACACAGCCATGGCAACTAAGGAGTGGCTCCGTAGAAGCATCTCAAGGTCCTGGAGTGGCCTAGCCAGTCTCCAGACCTGAACCCAATAGAAAATCTTTGGAGGGAGCTGAAACTCCGTATTGCCCAGCGACAGCCCCGAAACCTGAAGGATCTGGAGAAGATCTTGTAGGGAGGAGTGGCCAAAATCCCTGCTGCAGTGTGTGCAAACCTAGTCAAGAACTACATGGAAACGTATGATCTCTGTAATTGCAAACAAAGGTTTCTGTACCAAATATTAAGTTCTGCTTTTCTGATGTATCAAATACTTATGTCATGCAATAAAATGCAAATTAATTACTTAAAAATCATACAATGTGATTTTCTGGATTTTTGTTTTAGATTCCGTCTCTCATAGTTGAAGTGTACCTATGATAAAAATTACAGACCTCTACATGCTTTGTAAGTAGGAAAACCTGCAAAATCGGCAGTGTATCAAATACTTGTTCTCCCCACTGTATATTGGTGTTATTTCATGGTGGACTGAGGTCTAAATACCTAATATAACTTTCTGCTACACCTAATCCATTGTTCCCAGTGCAATACACCGTAGGCCTATAAATTACATATCGGCTTATAGAGAAAAAACGTTTATATGTGCTAAAGTAAAAGTGGGGTTGGGATTACTCAGTAGGGTCTGTAGAATCTATATATGGTGTTATTTCATGGGGATTTGGTTCAAATACCCAGCAGCACTTTCAATCATTGCTCTGCATCTTTTACGAGTCAGCAATTACAGTCTGTTTTTTGAGTGCAAAGAGGTTATGCCAAATTCGCCTAGAACGATTCATAAGTGGTGAGGTTTTGAGCATGTGATAGTGCCTGTGAACTTAAAGTCACATTGGACAGTTATAGCCATAGATATGCAACATGCCGTTTGTTGTAGTAATTGCATTATATTAAATCTCAACCTGTCTAGGACTGGTGTGTTCCGCTAGCGGAACCCCTCGCCCACCGCCAATGAAATTGCAGGGCGCCAAATTCTATCAACAGAAATCTCAGAATTTAATTTTCTCAAATATACAAGTATTAGACACCATTTTAACGATAACATTCTCGTTAATCGAACCACAGTGTCCGATTTCAAAAAAGCTTTTCTGCGAAAGCAGAACATATCATTATGTTAGGTCAGAAACTAGTCACAGAAAGCATACAGCGATTTTCCAACCAAAGAGAGGAGTCACAAAAAGTTGAAATATTTATAAAATGAATCACTAACCTTTGATATTCTTCATCAGATGACACTCCCGGGACAACATGTTACACAATACATGTATGTTTTGTTCGATCAAGTTCATATTTATATCCAAAAACCTCAGTTTACATTTGGCTTTGCCTCAAAAACATCCTGTGAATTTGCACAGAGCCACATCAAATCACAGAAATACTCATAATAAACATTGATAAAAGACACAAGTGTTATTCACAGATTTAAAGATATGCTTCTCCTTAATGCAACCGCTGTGTTAGATTTCAAAAAAACTTTACGGAAAAAGCAAACCATGCAATAATCTGAGTACGGCGCTCAGAGACCAACACGACCCAAGAAGATATCCGCCATGTTGGAGTCAACATAAGTCAGAAATAGCATTATAAATATTCACTTACCTTTGATGATCTTCCTCAGAATGCACTCCCAGGAATCCCAGTTCCACAATAAATGTTTTATTTGTTCCATAAAGTTCATCATTTATATCCAAATACCTCCTTTTGTTAGCGCATTTGGTAAACAAATCCAAACTCACGACGCGCGTGCAAGTCCAGCGGAAAGTACGGACGAAAAGTCCAAAAAGTTATATTACAGGTCATAGAAACATGTCAAAGTAAATATAGAATCAATCTTTAGGATGTTTTTAACATAAATCTTCAATAATGTTCCAACCGGAGAATTCCTTTGTCTTCAGAAAAGCAAATGGAACAGAGCTCGCTCTCACATGAACGAGCGTCACGAGCTCAAAGCATTCTGCCAGACCTCTGACTCATTCCCCTCTCATTCGGCCCCACTTCACAGTAGAAGCATCAGACAAGGTTCTAAAGACTGTTGACATCTAGTGGAAGCCGTAGGAAGTGCAACATGACTCATATCCCACTGTATCTTCAATAGGGAATGAGTTGGAAAAACGACCAACCTCAGATTTCCCACTTCCTGGTTGGATTTTTTCTCAGGTTTTTGCCTGCCATATGAGTTCTGTTATACTCACAGACATCATTCAAACAGTTTTAGAAACTTCAGAGTGTTTTCTATCCAAATCTACTAATAATATGCATATATTAGCAACTGGGACTGAGTAGCAGGCCATTTACTCTGGGCACGCTTTTCATCCAAACATGAAAATGCTGCCCCCTATCCATAAGAAGTTTTAAGATTATGGATTTTTAGTATGAAATAGAATTAAATGATACACTACTTCCAATTCAGAAATATCTGGCACTACAGTGTCTGACAATGTATGGGGTTGTAGTGGATATGACACTAAGCTTTGAATTTTCTCATCAGTGCCCCCAT
Source organism: Salvelinus sp. IW2-2015 (assembly GCF_002910315.2). Classification (NCBI taxonomy): domain Eukaryota; kingdom Metazoa; phylum Chordata; class Actinopteri; order Salmoniformes; family Salmonidae; genus Salvelinus; species Salvelinus sp. IW2-2015. The sequence continues at coordinate 20,610,209 of NC_036840.1, read as the reverse complement.
TTTAGAAAACAGTCAGACGGTAGCAGTTGTGGTGTTTATGAGTGCTTGTTCTCTAAAGCAGGCTTATTAAAGAGCAATGTGAATCAGCTTTTTCACAATGGCAAGCAAAACTATGTTTTTCCTGAGTTATCAGAGAGGAAATTACTTAGTTGAAAGAAGTTAAGATTTTAAGCTTGAAGGACACAGCAGACTGATTAAATGAATCTATATGCTTAATAATTCAATGATATTTAAATATAAATGTGTTATTCATTTAATGTAGTGGTGGGAACTGATATTGATAGTTCGATATGATATTAATATTGTTTGATATCGATATAAGAAAGGCATATCGTGATATTGGTTTATTCTTCTTAAACTCTGTAAAAAGGCATTACATGCCTGTTCCTGCATGCACAAAGCAAACCTCTTACAGACATTCTCACAGGCTGCTTACCATACATAATTATCTTTTATTTTTTTTACCATACTTAATTGCCTGCTGGTGGGCCATCAACTGTGGGTGGCCTTCCCATTGTATTAAAACTGGTTATGTAGGTTAATGCCACCAGAACACACCTGGCCCAATGGGAATTCCGCAAGTAGTTGTCTGGACTTTACAGAAAAGTGAACGGTCACACAGTTGCAATGTATTTTCTACAAACCGATTTGATATCAATATCTGTCACACCCTGACCATGGTAAGCTGTTTTTTCTCTGTGTTGGTTGGGGCGTGATAGTGACTTGGGTGGGTCATCTAGGTGTTTTTGTACTTCTATGGTGGCCTGATATTTTATTTATTTTTTATTTTTATTTTTATTTAACCTTTATTTAACCAGGTAGGCAAATTGAGAACACGTTCTCATTTACAATTGCGCCTGGCCAAGATAAAGCAAAGCAGTTCGACACAAACAAAACACATAGTTACACATGGAGTAAAACAAACATATAGTCAATAATACAGTGAAAAAAAAAAAATAAGTCTATATACAATGTGAGCAAGTGAGGTGAGAATAAGGAGGTGAAGGCAAACAAAATATGTATAAATAAATAAAAATATAAAAGCCATGGAGGGCGAAGTGAGTACAACACAGCAAGTTAAAATAAACTTTAAAAAAACAATGGAATGGTTGGTTTGCAGTGGAAGAAGTGCAAAGTAGAGACAGAAATAATGGGGTGCAAAGGAGCAAAATAAATTAATAAATAAATACAGTGGGTAAAGAGAGTAGTTGTTTGGGCTAAATTGTAGATGGGTTATGTACAGGTGCCGTAATCTATGAGCTGCTCTGACAGCTGGTGCTAAAGCTAGTGAGGGATGGTGTTTCCAGTTTCAGAGATTTTTGTAGTTCGTTCCAGTCATTGGCAGCAGAGAACTGGGAGAGAGGCGTCCAAAGAAGAATTGGTTTTGGGGGTGACTAGAGAGATATACCTGCTGGAGCGCGTGCTACAGGTAGGTGCTGCTATGGTGACCAGCGAGCTGAGATAGAGGGACTTTACCTAGCAGGGTCTTGTAGATGACCGGAACCAGTGGGTTGGCGACGAGTATGAAGCGAGGGCCAGCCACGAGAGTGTACAGTTCGCAGTGGGGGTAGTATATGGGGCTTTGGTGACAAAACGGATGGCACTGTGATAGACTGCATCCAATTTATTGAGTAGGGTTTTGGAGGCTATTTTTGTAAATTACATCACCGAAGTCGAGGATTGTAGGATGGTCAGTTTTACAAGGGTATGTTTGGCAGCATGAGTAAAGGATGCTTTGTTGCGGAATAGGAAGCCAATTCTAGATTTGACTTTGGATTGGAGATGTTTGATGTGAGTCTGGAAGGAGAGTTTACAGTCTAACCAGACACCTAGGTATTTGTAGGTGTCCACATATTCTAAGTCAGAGCCGTCCAAAGTAGTGATGTTGGACAGGCGGGCAGGAGCAGGCAGCATCGGTTGAAGAGCATGCATTTGGTTTTACTTGTATTTAAGAGCAGTTGGAGCCACGGAAGGAGAGTTGTATGGCATTGAAGCTCGCCTGGGAGGTTGTTAACACAGTGTCAAAAGAAGGGCCAGAAGTATACAGAATAGTGTCGTCTGCTAGAGGTGGATCAGAGAATCACCAGCAGCAAGAGCGACATCATTGATGTAAACAGAGAAGAGAGTCGGTCCAAGAATTGAACCCTGTGGCATCCCCATAGAGACTGCCAGAGGCCCGGACAACAGACCCTCCGATTTGACACACTGAACTCGATCAGAGAAGTAGTTGGTGAACCAGGCGAGGCAATCATTAGAGAAACCAAGGCTGTCGAGTCTGCCACATGAGGATGGTGGTGATTGACAGAGTCAAAGGCCTTGGCCAGGTCAATGAATACGGCTGCACAGTATTGTTTCCTATCGATGGCGGTTACGATATCGTTTATGACCTTGAGCGTGGCTGAGGTGCACCCATGACCAGCTCTGAAACCAGATTGCATTGCGGAGAAGGTGTGGTGGATTCGAAATGGTCGGTAATCTGTTTGTTGACTTGGCTTTCGAAGACTTAGAAAGGCAGGGTAGGATAGATATAGGTCTGTAGCATTAGGGTCAAGGGTGTCCCCCCTTTGAAGAGGGGATAACCGCAGCTGCTTTCCAATCTTTGGGGATCTCAGACGACACGAAAGGAGGTTGAAGAGGCTAGTAATAGGGGTGGCAACAATTTCAGCAGATAGTTTTAGAAAGAAAGGGTCCAGATTATCTAGCCCGGCTGATTTGTAAGGGTCCAGATTTTGCAGCTCATTTAGAACATCAGCTGACTGTATTTGGGAGAAAGAGAAATGGGGAAGGCTTGGGCGAGTAGCAGAGGGGAGGGCAGTGCTGTTGTCCGAGGTAGGGGTAGCCGGGGAAGCATGGCCAGCCGTAGAAAAATGCTTATTGAAATTCTCAATTATAGTGGATGTGCGGTGGTGACAGTGTTTCCTATCTTCAGAGGGTTGGAAGCTGGGAGGAGGTGTTCTTATTCTCCATGACTTTACGGTGTCCCAGAACTTTTTTGAATTTGTGTTGCAGGAAGCAAATTTCTGCTTGAAAAAGTAGCCTTGGCTGTTCTAACTGCCTGTGTATATTGGTTTCTGGCTTCCCTGAAAAGTTGCATATCACGGGGGCTGTTCGTGCTAATCAGAACGCCATAGGATGTTTTTCTGTTGGTTTAAGGGCAGTCAGGTCAGGAGAGAACCAAGGGCTATATCTGTTCCTGGTTCTAAATTTCTTGAATGGGGCATGCTTATTCAAGATGGTGAGGAAGGCATTTTAAAAAAAATGACCACGCATCCTCTACTGACGGGATGAGATCAATATCCTTCCAGGATACCCGGCCAGGTCGATTAGAAAGGCCTGCTCGCTGAAGTGTTTCAGGGAGCGTTTGACAGTGATGAGTGGAGGTCGTTTGACCGCTGACCCATTACGGATGCAGGCAATGAGGCAGTGATCGCTGAGATCTTGGTTGAAAACAGCAGAGGTGTATTTGGAGGGCAAGTTTGTTAGGATGATATCTATGAGGGTACCCGTGTTTACGGAATTGGGTGGTACCTGGTAGTTTCATTATAATTTGTGTGAGATTGAGGGCATCAAGCTTAGATTGTAGGGTGGCTGGGGTGTTGAGCAGTTCAAATTTAGGTCGCCTAGCAGCACGAGCTCTGAAGATAGATGGGGGGCAATCAGTTCAAATATAGTGTCCAGAGCACAGCTGGGGGCAGAGGGTGGTCTATAGCAGGCGGCAACGGTGAGAGACTTGTTTTTAGAGAGGTGGATTTTTAAAAGTAGAAGTTCAAATTGTTGGGAACAGACCTGGATAGTATAACAGAACTCTGCAGGCAGTCTTTGCAGTAGATTGCAACACCGCCCCCTTTGCCGTTCTATCTTGTCTGAAAATCTTGTAATTGGGATGAAAATGTCTGAATTTTTGGTGTCTTTCTAAGCCAGGATTCAGACACGGCTAAAACATCCGGGTTGGCAGAGGTGCTAAAGCAGTGAACAAAACAAACTTAGGGAGGAGGCTTCTATGTTAACATGCATGAAGCCAAGGCTATTACGGTTACAGAAGTCATCAAAAGAGAGCGCCTGGGGAATAGGAGTGGAGCCAGGTACTGCAGGGCCTGGATTCCCCTCACATCACCAGAGGAACAGAGGAGGAGTAGGATAAGGGTACGGCTAAAAGCTATGAGAATTGGTCGCCTAGAGCTACTAGAGCAGAGAGTAAAAGGAGGTTTCTGGGGGCGATAAAATAGTTTAAAGGAATAATGTACAGACAAAGGTATGGTAGGTGTGAATACAGTGGAGGTAAACCTAGGTATGAGTGATGATGATGAGAGAGATATGTCTCTAGAAACAATCATTGAAACCAGGTGATGTCATCGCATATGTGGTGGGTGGAACTGAGAGGTTGGATATGTATAGAGAGCAGGGCTAGAATCTCTACAGTGAAATAAGCCAATAAACACTAACCAGAACAGCAATGGACAAGGCATATTTACATTAAGGAGAGGCATGCTAATCGAGTGATCAATAAGGGTCCAGTGAGAGAGGTTGGTTGGGGTCGTGGCGATCCAGACAGCTGGCCGGGTATATGGCTATCGGTAGCAGCATAGGATGGAGGTCTGTTTGTAGATACCTCGTGCGTTTCCGTCGGTAGGTTAGTGGGGTTCCGTGTAGTGGGGTTCCGTGTGGTAGAGGGGATCAATCCAAATTGGCAAAATAGATATAGTGACCCAAGGAAAAAATAAAATAAATAAATAATAATAATAATAGTTGTCCAATATACTTGTTCAAATAGCAGCCGATAAGACAGCTAACGATTAGCGGGCCTCAGATGAGCGTTCAGGTAACGTCGGGAGGGAGGTGCCAGTTGGATAAATCCCTCCGGCAGATAACGTCGGCAGTCAGTCGCGGCAGTCAGTCGTGAAGGCCCGGTGGGGTTCCGTATCTGCAGCAGCAACAAAAGAAACGGGTCCGGATGGTGATGGAACTCCTCAGCTGGCTAGCTCCAGAATGATTAGAGTTTGCTCCGGGGTCGACGTAAGCCAATAGTCACACGGTTTGCAGCTAGCTAGCTGCGAAATCAAGGTYCAAGTGTCCAGAGCCTGCGGCTGGAATCCGGGGAAACTGAGAGAAAAAGAGTCCCGGAATGCTCCGGTCCGAGTCGCGTTGCACAAAAGTGCCGGTAGATTATCGAGCTAAAGGAATAGCTGATGACCACTAAACGTGGGCAGCTGAAACACCAACGCTAGCCAGCAAACCGGCTAATTTCGGGGCAGCTACAGATTAGCTTCTGGCTAGCTATCGGTATGGTTCCCAATCAGAGGCAGCTGTTTATCGTTGTCTCTGATTGGGGATCATATTTGGGTAGCCATATTCCTCATTTGTGTTTGTGGGATCTTGACTATGTGTAGTTGCCTGTCAGCAACATTTTGTATAGCTTCACGTTTCGTTTGTTCATTTGGTTGGTTTGTTCGGTGTTCATTCATTAAAAGAGAATGGACGCATACCACGCTGCGCCTTGGTCTCATTCTAATGACGGACGTGATAGAAGATCCCACCAACAAAGGACCAAGCAGCGTGCCCAGGAGGAGGAAGTATCCTGGACTTGGGAAGAGATCCTGGATGGGAAGGGATCCTGGACTTGAGAGGAAATCCTGGCAGGACAGAATCGCCTTCCTTGGCGGGAGTCGCATAGGAGCATGAGAGGACAGCAATGACGTCGGGGAGGAAGGCCACAGAAACCCCAATAATTATTTTTGGGGGGGCCCATGGAGCAATCGGCGGAGCCGAGGAGTGAACCAGAGCCAGTCAGGGAGTCGAGTGAGGAGCTCGGCGCAAGATTCCGGGGAAAGGTGCTGGCGTTGAGAGCGCTGCATTGCTCTTTATCTGAGCAATTGTATTAGCATAAAATAATATATTTGTCCCATTTCTTTTGTATACAATATAGCTCAGTATTTGGATTATTTATTTTATATTCTTTTTTTGATAATCTTTATCAAGTGTGACAATACTTTTTGACCTGACTGTACATTTTTTCATATCGGTGCCCATCACTCATTTTATGGATTTAATCGATAAGTGATTCAAATTTGTGATTCAAGTGACTGAGTGTATCATAGAGTGTGTCAGAGCAGGCATTTTTAATTGACACATTTCATGGAATGGGTGATTGAAATCAATGAATGTATCATAGAGTATGTCAAACCATGAATTTCTAAGCCGATACATTTCATGAAGTGTGGACTGAAATGAATAGTGTGTTAGACCATGAATTAACTGACATTTTATGAAATTGGTGACGGTAGTAAGTTAATGTGGTTCAACCTGCACTGTTTATATTAAGTAGTTGAAATACTGAGGGTTGTTGATAGGGTTAATCTTTACTATTTTCAGACCAATATTTCATCTACAGCCCAAATTGTCTTTGGTGATTCAAATACAGTATATTGCATTGTGGCCAATGGAATGGGTGGAGTAGACAGTGCTGCAGGGTATTTAGATCACAATCCCCCATGAAATAACACCATACATAGATTCTACAGACCCAATTGAGTAATCTCAACCTCACTTTTACCTGGCACATAGAATAGTTTTTTCTCCACAAGCCAATGTGTCTTTTATAGGCCTACAGTGTATTGCATTGGGAACAATGGAATAGGTGGAGTGGAGTGTTGCTGGGTATTTAGACCGCAGTCCACCAAGAAATAACCCCATATAGATTCTACAGACCTCACTGAGTATTCCCAGCCCCACTTTTACATCTGCACATAGAATCATTTTTTCTCTACAACCCAATATTGTGAACATACCAGTCTGAACATAGATTTTTTGATAGTGGTCTTAAAATGTTTTTAGAAGCACATTTGTAATTGTTTCCATAAATTATGTATTGTATTTGCTTATAAGCACAATACAAATGGACATTGATTCAAATGTAATATCTTTTGAATGAGTTATCCACATTGCTAGCTTAGATTACTCGTTGGTATTACTGCATTGTCGGAACTAGAAGCACAAGCATTTCGCTACACTCGCATTAACATCTGCTAACTATGTGTATGTGACAAATAAAATTTGATTTGCAAGGTTTAGAAATGCGGTCTTTTATTTTTAAGGATTACTGATTACCATATAAAGTGACGTTATTATTTGTGCTGCTGGCAGAATACTAGTCCCAAATACTACTAACACGACAAGGGGGAACATAGCCTAAATAAAGTTTACTAACATCGTGAATTGTATTCTCTTAGTAATCATCTCCCTATCAATCAGAATTAAAATTGACAGAATCAAATCCTACTTTCTTCTACCATTTGAATTTCAGTAGTCTGTTAGAAAACGGTGAAATATGACACCTGGCCATTTTCGTTACTTATTCAGCCCGTCTCTCTCCACCCCTCCTCTCTCTGTGTCCGTACTGAAAAGCCGTGAAATTCCTGAAGGTTTACGCTTTTGTTTCGATTGTTTTGGCGCAAGAATTCGTGGATTTCTTGGAGATGCTCGGCTACTAACCAGCTATAACATTAGGCTGCTAAAGTACATTTGCCATTGGTTGTAACTTAAATCAAAGCCGCGTAAACAAGCTTCCCATAATCTTGCAGTTCAACACCCTTCTCCCGTTACAGTGAGCGAGAAGTTGAGATAAAGGAACGGGGAATGAAAAAAAGTGTGGAAACTCAGGAAGAAGGAGGGGAAGAAGGAAGGAGAATAAAGGGAAACTAGGAAGAGTTTTCGCTCAAGGAAGAGAGAGAAAGTTATGTGGACACAAGAATCATCTCCCCCGGTTTGACAGCGCAAGAAGCTGTGATTTCTACTCCCCTGGGAAATTGGTAAGCGATTCCAAATAGCTATTGGGTTAAACGATCGACCACTGACTAACTAAACAATATGCATATTGGCTACATCTATCGACACGTGTCATGTGTTTATTTTACTTCGCTTCTTCTCTAGGCTACGTCTTGGGCCTATTATCATTATATAGGCTACTGTTACTATAGCGTACATCAATCAGTCTTGAAAACACTTTCCCCTAACAGCGTTTACGTAACTGTCTTTATTTTCTATTTCTTTTATATTCAATTATATTCTGCAGTCTGTCTTGATCTATACACATTTCAGAGTGCAGTTTGGATAGCCACATAGATAGACCCACTGGTAACTGAGGCTGTAAGTTACTTACACTGGTACATTATAAAGTTGAAACGCTCTATATTCTGTTTCCAGGCATTCCATGTGTTACCTTACCGTTTAACAAAAACATAAACTTTCTGAAACTCTCCTCTCTGTTGAACTCTAACTTCAAGTCGTCCCAAAATATAATCATTTGAATAATGTTGATAGCTTCTTTAAAGTAAAATGTTCTTCCTGCATATAATTTTGAAGTCGTAGGCCTACCAGTGCTTAATTTTAGCCGGATCCTGCCGGAACAGGATCACCTCCGTTTTGGACTGTTTTATTCCGGAACGTATTTGGCCGGATCCGGTACCTCTTGTGTCATGAAAAATAAGTGTAACTTTTTGCGATGTAAAAAATATAATAAAAGCGGTCAAAGTTCATTCGATTTGCCTCTTCGTTAATCATAGCGCAAAGGGTTCTGGAGGAGCTGAGGCACCCCTGATGAGTGGTGTAAAGTACTTAGGAAAAAATACTTTTAAGTACTATTTAAGTCGTTTTTGTTGTATCTGTACTTTACTTTACAATGTATATGTTTGACAACTTTGACTTTTACTTCACTGCATTCCTAAAGAAAATTATGTACACATTTTTGCAATTACATTTACTTTTGATACTTAAGTATATTTAAAACCAAATACTTTTAGACTTTCACTCAAGTAGTATTTTACTGGGTGACTTTCACTTTTACTTGAGTCATTTTCTATTAAGGTATCTTTACTTTTACTCAAGTATGACAATTGTGGACTTTTTCCACCACTGCCCCTGATAAATTGAAATACATTTGCCAAAGTTTTAGAATAACTGCTGTCTGTTCAATGAAAATAATGAAATAATTCAGAATAGCCTACTACACCATGAAAATGCCCGTCATTTAGCCACAGAGGTCAAAAGCATCTTTTAAAAAATAGCCTAGCTGTGGATTGTGTGTAGCCCAATAACAAGACATAGCCTAGAGTCAGGAACACGCAGCAAATCTGTCAGTGAACAGCATGCAGACAAAACAGGACTTTCGCAATATTTCAAATACATTTGCGGGAAAACACAGGTTGGAAACCAAATGGCTCCTGCTGAAAAGAGAAGTCTCTAATCTGTCTGCTCTAGCCTAACAAAATATTTGATAAACTTCCAAATATTGTTTTACAAAGTAAAACGAGTGAGATATACAGTGTATTCGGAAAGTATTCAGACCCCTTGACTTTACATACTTATTCTAACATTTATTAAATCGTTTTTTCCCTCATCAATCTAACACACAATACCACATAATATTGGGGTGGCAGGTAGCCTAGTGGTTAGAGTGTTGGGCCAGTAACCGGAAGGTTGCTAGATCGAATCCCTGAGCTGACAAGGTAAGACTCTGTCGTTCTGCCCCTGAACAAGGCAGTTTGCCCAGGCCAAGTCTAGGCTGTCATTTTAAATAAGAATTTGTTATTAACTGACTTGCCTAGTTCAATTTAAAAAAATAAAATAATGACAAAGCAAAAACAGGTTTTTAGAATTTTTTGCAAATGAATTAAAAATATAAAACTGAAATATCACATTTACATATGTATTCAAACCCTTTACTCAGTACTTTGTTGAAGCACCTTTGGCAGCAATTACAGCCTAGAGGCTTCTTGGGTATGACGCTACAAGCTTAGCACACCTGTATTTGGGGAGTTTCTCCCATTCTTCTCTGCAGGTCCTCTCAAGCTCTGTCAGGTCTGGTTGGGGAACGTTGCTGCACAGCTATTCTCAGGTCTCTACCAGTGGCGACCCGTCATTCAGGGTAGGTGGGGCTCTACATTTTTTTGTGGGGCTTGCCTATTTTGCATGTTATTTTGACATTAGTACGTCTCACATATCAGTTTGCAAACAATGTAAAAAAATAAATATATATATACACTGCTCAAAAAAATAAAGGGAACACTTAAACAACACAATGTAACTCCAAGTCAATCACACTTCTGTGAAATCAAACTGTCCAATTAGGAGCAACACTGATTGACAATAATTTCACATGCTGTTGTGCAAATGGAATAGACAAAAGGTGGAAATTATAGGCAATTAGCAAGACACCCCCAAAAAAGGAGTGATTCTGCAGGGTGTGACCACAGACCACTTCTCAGTTCCTATGCTTCCTGGCTAATGTTTTGGTCACTTTTGAATGCTGGCGGTGCTCTCACTCTAGTTGGTGCATGAGACGGAGTCTACAACCCACCACAAGTGGCTCAGGCTAGTGCAGTTCATCCAGGATGGCACATCAATGCGAGCTGTGGGCAAAAGGTTTGCTGTGTCTGTCACGTAGTGTCCAGAGCATGCAGGCGCTACCAGGAGACAGGCCAGTACATCAGGAGACGTTGGAGGAGGCCGTAGGAGGGCAACAACCCAGCAGCAGGACCCTACCTCCGCCTTTGTGCCAGGAGGTGCACTGCCAGAGCCCTGCAAAATGGCTCCAGCAGGGCCCAAATGTGCATCGTGTCTGCTCAAACGGTCCAGAAACAGACTCCATGAGGGTGAGTATGGGGCCGCACGTCCACAGGTGGGGGTTGTGCTTACAGCCCAGCACCATGCAGGACGTTGGCATTTCCAGAGAACACCAAGATTGGCAAATTCGCACTGGCGCCCTGTGCTCTTCAACAGATGAAAGCAGGTTCACACTGAGCACATGAGCACATGTGACAGACGTGACAGAGTCTGGAGACGCCGTGGAGAACGTTCTGCTGCCTGCAACATCTCCAGCATGACCGGTTTGGCGGTGGGTCAGTCATGGTGTGGGGTGGCATTTCTTTGTGGGGCCGCACAGCCTCCATGTGCTCGCCCAGTAGCCTGCTGGAGGTCATTTTGCAGGGCTCTGCAGTGCACCTCCTTGCACAAAGGCGGAGGTAGCGGTCCTGCTGCTGGGTGTTGCCCTCCTACGGCCTCCTCCACGTCTCCTGATGTACTGGCCTGTCTCCTGGTAGCGCCTCCATGCTCTGGACACTACGCTGACAGACACAGCAAACCTTTTTGCCACAGCTCGCATTGATGTGCCATCCTGGATGAACTGCACTACCTGAGCCACTGTGTGGGTTGTAGACTCCGTCTCATGCTACCACTAGAGTGAGAGCACCGCCAGCATTCAAAAGTGACAAAAACATATAGCCAGGAAGCATAGGAACTGAGAAGTGGTCTGGGTCACACCTGCAGAATCACTCCTTTTTTGGGGGTGTCTTGCTAATTGCCTATAATTTCCACCTTTTGTCTATTCCATTTGCACAACAGCATGTGAAAATTATTGTCAATCAGTGTTGCTTCCTAAGTGGACAGTTTGATTTCATAGAAGTGTGATTGACTTGGAGTTACATTGTGTTGTTTAAGTGTTCCCTTTATTTTTTTGAGCAGTGTATATATCATTGAGTTAATAAAGCCGCATACAAACATGGCCTCTTTTTTGTTTTCTTGAGTAAGCAGCTCCAAAATGCAGGTGTTTCAGCCTAGCTCAGTGCTTTCTGTGGTGGTGGGGCAAGCCAGCAGAAAATAGGAGCATTGCGCCGTGATTGGCTCAGTGTTCTGTCACTCATGGGGACACTACTTCACAGGCCAAGTCTAAGTCCTTAGTAAGGGTAGACATCGAACATTTAAGCCCTTTGGGTCCTGCCATAGAGTTACATTAGAAGAGCCCTTCCAAGAAGGCTCAAGGTCATTGGCCACAGATAAAATGACGTCAAATCACGTTATATGTACGGTAGCTTTGATTGGACTGATCATGTCAACATCATACTTTCAAAATCTTAGCTAGCAGTTATCAACATGAATCAAGTCGACAATCTACTGACAAATCCTTTTTAAACCTTGTCATATGAAGAGAAATAATGAAGAGAAATTATAGATAAAATGTGTCGGTGCTCATCAGCCATTGGACATAAACATTACACAACAAGTTGGAAATTGCAAATTTAACAATGAGTGGTTTGGAAAGAATCAGTGGCTAACTGCAAGCGTTACAAAGCAACCACTAGCCTGCTATTCAGTGAAGTGGTTGTGTGTTTTTGTCCTGAGTACCCACCATAAATCCAGAGAATTCCAGACTTTGATGACAAAATTTGCCCACAAAGGACTGCCGTGCCAACTTCCTGTTTAAGTGAGCACAGCACAAGGTGAGTCCAAAAGTGTCTTGTATGCAGCTGCATAAATGATGTAATATGCAAGGGAGATATGTATACTGTAGCAAAGAAAGTAATACTAAGTGTATGTTGTGTAGTAAGCTGTTAGTAGCCCATGTGCCTCACCCTAATAATTTGGTCTATTTTCACCAACGCGGTATTGTAAACACATCGTTTGTAGCCGGTGTTTGCTTGTTTGCAGACTTTTTTGTACAGACTTGACAGTGCTACTGATAGTAGTGGTGACGCTTGGCTTGCACATACAAATTCAGCACACACAACATTCTATAATAGAATTTTGTTATTTGACGTGTCAAATTAAAAGCTTATTTAATACGTCAAATAGTGTTATTTGACAGCGTTCAATGTGCCTCACCCTAATAATTGTGTCTATTTTCACCTCTTAATTTCGCCTACTGTTCTAACATGGTGGTGCACATGTAGCCTATAACCTGTTTTAGAGAAATGTAATCATCAAATATTGTAAGAGCTTTCATTGTCTGCTTATATGCCCCCTTTATTTATCCTACGGTTCTGACTTGGTTTACAGGGAGTACACTGTAAGAACGGCCCATGTTCTGAATTCTGTCGCTGTACATTTCAAAGGTGCTGAACAAATAGTTATATTGACTACGTCCGTCGTCGCTCGCTCATTAATGTCTTAATCGAAATTACGGATTGCCTCTTATCCGCTTGTCATCCCCTTATGCCATAGTTTGTACATTTCAATTGTCAGTAGAAACCACATTTGTTTAAGCAAGTCAGCCATATCAGCTATGTTTTTTTAAATGCAGTAAATGAGGCTGAATTAACTGTCTCGCTGCCAGACAAGGCTCCGCTGATAGCCAGGTGTAGCAGTGGTAAGGTGATGGGACTGCTGTTGGGACTTTGTTGTTGAGACAGCTTTATGTAGGCCCTAACAGTTTGTGGGAACCGTTTGTCACCGTTATAGTGTAATTAATGTACTGTTTAGTGTTGTGTTGTGTAGTGGCTTTGCTGGCATGCATCCCATTTTTTGTTTTGTCCGACCAAAATGTACATGCTAAAATCGCCATTGGTCTCTACAGAGATGTTCAATCAGGTTCAAGTCCAGGCTCTGGCTGGGACACTCAGGACATTCAGAGACTTGTCTCGACATTCAGAAACTTGTCTCGTTGTCTAGCTGTGTTCTTAGGATCGTTGTCCTGGTGGAAGGTGAACCTTCGCCCAGTCTGAGGTTCTGAGCACTCTGGGGCAGGTTTTCATCAAGGATCTCTATGTACTTTGTTTCGTTCATCTTTCCCCCTCAATCCTGACTAGTCTTCCAGTCCCTGCCACTGAAAAACATCCCCACAGCATGATGATGCCACCACCATGCTTCACCATAGGGATGGTGCCATATTTCCTCCAGATGGTCGTCCTTCTGGAAGTTTCTCCCATCTCCACAGTGACCATCGGGTTCTTGGTCACCTCCCTGACCAAGGTCCTACTCCCCCAATTGCTCAGTTTAGCCGGGTAGCCAGCTCTAGGAAGAGTCTTGGTGGTTCCAAACTTCTTCCATTTAATAATGATGGAGGCAACTGTGTTCTTGGGGACCTTCAATGCTGCAGAAATGTTTTGGTACCCTTCCCTAGATCTGTGCCTCGACACAATCCTGTCTCGGAGCTCTACAGACAATTTCTTCGATATCATGGCTTGGTTTTTTCTCTGACATTCACTGTCAACTGTGGGACCTGATATAGACAGGTGTGTGCCTTTCCAAATCATGTCAAATCAATTGGTCTCCAATCAAGTTGTAGAAACATTTTAATGATGATCAATGGAAACAGGATGTACCTGACCTCAATTTCCAATCTCATAGCTAAGGCTCTGAATACTTATGTAAATTTATTTTTATTTTTATTTTTATTTATCCGTTATTTTACCAGGTAAGTTGACTGAGAACACGTTCTCATTTGCAGCAACGACCTGGGGAATAGTTACAGGGGAGAGGAGGGGGATGAATGAGCCAATTGTAAACTGGGGATTATTAGGTGACCGTGATGGTTGAGGGCCAGATTGGGAATTTAGCCAGGACACCGGGGTTAACACCCCTACTCTTACGATAAGTGCCATGGGATCTTTAATGACCTCCGAGAGTCAGGACACCCGTTTAACGTCCCATCCGAAAGACGGCACCCTACACAGAGCAGTGTCCCCAATCACTGCCCTGGGGCATTGGGCTCTTTGTTTAGACCAGAGGAAAGAGTGCCTCCTACTGGCCCTCCAACACCACTTCCAGCAGCACCTGGTCTCCCATCCAGGGACTGACCAGGACCAACCCTGCTTAGCTTCAGAAGTAAGCCAGCAGTGGTATGCAGGGTGGTATGCTGCTGGCAAATAAGGCATTTCAGTTTTTTATTTTTAATACATTTGCTAAAATCTCTAAACCTGTATTCAATTGGTCATTATGGGGTATTGTGTGTAGATTGATGAGGGAAAAAAATGTTTTATTCAATTTTAGAAAAAGACTGTAGCGTAACAAAATGTGGAAAAAGTCAAGGGGTCTGAATACTTTCCGAATGCACTGTAGGCTTTTGGCACGAACGCATCGGCCATCACCGGTGAGTGAGCTGCGCATCATTGGGTGAGTAAGTGAAACTGAATCGCATTTTTAGGACTATAATTTCATCCTCATATTGTAGTCTACAATATGTGTCTCCACACACGTAGGCCTATGCTATTGATCAAATCAAATCAAATTTTATGCGCCGAATACAACAGGTGTAGACCTTACAGTGAAATGCATACTTACGAGCCCCTAACCTACAGTGCAGTTTAAAACAATATGGATAAGAATAAGAGATAAAAGTAACAAGTAATTAAAGAAGTCAGTAAAAAATAACAATATATACAGGGGGTGCCGGTACATAGTCTATGTGTGGGGGCACCAGTTAGTTGAGGTAGTATGTACATGTAGGTAGAGTTAATTAAAGTGACTATGCATAGATGACAACAGAGAGTGGCAGTGGTGTGGAGATGGGAGGGGGGGGGGGCAATGTAAATAATCTGGGTACCCATTTGACAAGATGTTCAGGAGTCTTATGGCTTGGGGGTAAAAGCTGTTTAGAAGCCTCTTGGACATAGACGTGGCGCTCCGGCACCGCTTGCCATGTGGTAGTAGAGAGAAGAGTCTATGACTAGGGTGGCTGGAGTCTTTGACAATTTTCAGGGCCTTCCTCTGACACCGCCTGGTATAGAGGTCCTGGATGGCATGAAGCTTGGCTCCAGTGATGTACTGGGCCGTTCGCACTACCCTCTGTAATGCCTTGCGGTCGGAGGCCGAGCAGTTGCCATACCAGGCAGTGATGCAACCAGTCAGAATGCTCTCGATAGTGCAGCTGTAGAACCTTTTGAGGATCTGAGGACCCATGACAAATCTTTTCAGTCTTCTGAGTGGGAATAGTTTTTGTCGTGCCCGCTTCATGACTGTCATGGTGTGCTTGGACCATMTTAGTTTGTTGGTGATGTGGACACCAAGGAACTTGAAGCTCTCAACTTGCTCCACTGCAGCCCCGTCGATGAGAATGGTGGCGTGCTCGGTCCTTCTTTTCCTATAGTCCACAATCATCACCTTTGTCTTGATCACGTTGAGGGAGAAGTTGTTGTCCTGGCACCACACGGCCAGGTTTTTTACCTCCTCCCTATAGGTTGTCTCGTTGTTGTCGGTGATCATCGGCAAATTTAATGATGGTGTTGGAGTCGTGCCTGGCCGTGCAGTCATGAGTGAACAGGGAGTACAGGAGGGGGCTGAGCACAGTGTTGTTACCTACCCTTACCATCTGGGGGCAGCCCGTCAGGAAGTCCAGAATCCAGTTGCAGAAGGAGGTGTTTAGTCCCAGGGTCCTTAGCTTATTGATGAGCTTTGAGGGCACTATGGCGTTGAACGCTGAGTTGTAGTCAATGAATAGCATTCTCACATAGGTGTTCCTTTTGTCCAGATGGGAAAGGGCCGTTTGGAGTGCAATAGAGACTGCATCATCTGTGGATCTGTTGGGGCGGTATGCAAATTGGAGTGGGTCTAGGGTTTCTGGGATAATAGTGTTGATGTGAGCCATGACCAGCCTTTCAAAGCACTTCATGGCTACAGATGTGAGTGCTACGGGTCGGTAGTCATTTAGACAGGTTACCTTAGTGTTCTTGGGCACAGGCACTATGGTGGTCTGCTTAAAACATCTTGGTATTACAGACTCGGACAGGGAGAGGTTGAAAATGTCAGTGAAGACACTTGCCAGTTGGTCAGCGCATGCTCGCAGTACACGTCCTGGTAATCCATCTGGCCCTGCGGCCTTGTGAATGTTGACCTGTCTAAAGGTCTTACTCACATTGGCCGCGGAGAGCATGATCACACAGTCTTCCGGTACAGCTGGTGCTCTCATGCATGTTTCAGTGTTATTTGCCTAGAAGCGAGCATATAAGTAATTTAGCTCGTCCGGTAGGCTTGTGTCACTGGGCAGCTCTCAGCTGTGCTTCCCTTTGTAGTCTGTAATGGTTTGCAGGACCTGCCACATCCGACGAGCGTCAGAGCCGGTGTAGTACGACTCGATATTAGTCCTGTATTGACGCTTTGCCTGTTTGATGGTTCGTCGGGGGGCATAGCGGGATTTCGTATAAGCTTCCGGGTTAGAGTCCCGCTCCTTGAAAGCTGCAGCTCTAGCGTTTAGCTCAGTGCGGATGCTGCCTGTAATCCATGGTTTCTGGTTGGGGTATGTACGTACGGTCACTGTGGGGGGGACGTCATCGATGCACTTATTTATGAAGCCAATGACAGATACTCCTCAATGCCATTGGATGAATCCTAGGAACATATTCCAGTCTGTGCTAGCAAAACAGTACTGTAGCTTAGCATCTGCTTCATCTGACCATTCATCTGATGGATTTAAGGTCGTTTTTATTGATCTCAGATTCTCAGTTTGTCAGTGTCAAAGTAGCCTGTCATTTCGATCATTTGTATGGTTTTTAAAAAATTCTGCAAAAGTCTCCAGTCATGTAAAATTATTTAGAATTGCATGAAATGCGTTTATAAAAGGCCACATTTTTCCCGAACCTGAGGCTACTACAATGTTCCCCATGTGTGCAACTTCTGTAAGTACCTCTACTCTACTGCTTTGTGTCACTACGCAAATGTGATGATATGCATGAAATGATTTATTATAAAGGTGATTTTTTTCTCTCTTTTCAGTACCTCAGAGCTCCCCAGGTCACCCCCCTCTCGCACTCGCTTTTGGTTCCAGCACCTCCTGATTTACAAATTAAGCACTGCCTACCACCAAGTAGTGTAATATAGTTGTTATAACAGCGTAGTAACCAGTAGGTTACTATAGTTCTTTATAACGTGTTTATTAAGTAGTATTATATCATCTTTATCTTAGACAACCCTCCAACCCAGAGCGGAGTGAAGTCTACCCACGCTGGCAGTCTCTCCTACTGACACAAGAGATGGAGGGAGAGAAGGAGAGAGAGAGGGAGCGGGGAGAGGAGAAAGAGAGCGACGAGACGGAGGAAGAGGAGAAACAGAGCGACGAGGCTGAAGAGGAAGATGACGAAGAGGATGATGATGAAGATGCGGAAGGAGCGGCGTTGGTGTGGCAGGAGGGGTCATACGGAGAGGATGACCTGGGCCTACCCATAATGCATTGGGAGGCGCTGAGCCTGCGCATCGCAGAGCTGGAGAAACAGGAAGAGGAAAAGAGAGAGAAGAAAACAAAGGTCAGAGGTCACAGTTGAGTGCTGGGGACAGGTGTTTTTGGACAGGTAGTGGAGAGGAGAGGGGGAAGGGGAGAGGAGTGAGAAGAAAGAACCGAGGTAACGGGTCATAGTTGAATGCTGTCTGTTACTTATGGATGTGGACAGGTGACTCAGTTGTCTATTTATGGGAGAGAGGTGTGCATCTGTCAGGGACACAGTGTTGTACAAAAAAACATGAAATGTGTCCATGAATGCAATGTCAGTCAGCTGCTCTATTCAGTGACTAGTTTTGTGTTGAAAGAGACTACACAGCACTGCTAAACAATATACAATATTAACTTTTTTTTAATCCATTATCATTTTAATCTTTATTTATCCAGGAAGTCCCATTGAGGTCAGAATACCTCTTTTACAAGGGAGACCTGGCCAATAGGGCAGCTCGTAAAAAAAATTATTAAACTTACACACAGGAGAGGCTCTCCATAACTTGCTCTGTATAACTTGTGCTACCTACAGTCATGTGAAAAAGTAAGTACACCCCCTGGTAAGTTTGACTTTTTAGTAAGTATTTGGACAGATGGATATGTAATCTTCACTTCAACACTATTGACAGATAAAGGTAACCTAATTTAACAAATTAAACTGAAAGTTTATACTTTGCAATCATTTATTCATCGAAAGTCAACAGAAATGCAATTCCATAGTGTGGGAAAAAATAAGTACGCCCCAAGCTTCAGTAGCTGGTGTTACTCCCTTTGGCTGAAATAACTTAATGTAGCCGTTTCTTGTAACTGTCTATCAGTCTCTCATATCGACTGGAAGGAATTTTTTCCAACTCTTCTTTACAGTCCTGCTTCAACTGTGTTATATTCAAGGGATTTCTTACATGCACGACCCGCTTCAAGTCCCCCCACAGCATTTCGACAGGATTGAAATCTTGGCTTTGACTCGGCGATTCCATAACCCCCCATTTCTTCTTTTTGAGACATTCTGTTGTAGCTTAGTTTGTGTGTTTTGGATCATTGTCCTGTTTCAAGATCCATGTTCGATTCAGCTTCAGCTTTTTGACAGATGGCCTCACATTCTCCTCAAGAATTCTCTGGTACAATATGTAATTCATGGTTGACTAAATGATGGCAAGTTGGCCAGGCCCTCAGGCAGCAAAGCAGCCCCAAACCATAATGCCATCGCCTCCATGCTTTACGGTTGGTATGAGGTTCTTCTGTTCAAAGGGAGTGTTTCGTTTTTGCCAAAGATGGCGTCTGGCATTGCGGCCAAACAACTCCACCTTTGACTCATCTGTCCAGAGCACATTGTTCCAGTAGTTTTGGTCTTTACCCAGGTGTTGTCTGGAAAATGTCAGTCTTGTCTTGATATTCTTTTTTGAAAGCAGAGGCTTCTTCCTTCCTGACCTCCCATGTAGGCCAAGATTGTGCAGTCTCTTTCTGACAGTTGACTCATGCACTTCAATATTGATTGTGGCAAGAGAGGCCTGTAGATCCCTTGGTGTTACCTTGGGGTTCTTAGAGATTTCTATGAGCATCTTTCGGTCAGCTCTTGGTATGAATTTGGTGGGACGACCTGTTCTAGGTAGATTGCCAGTGGTCTGGAATTTTCTCCATTTGTAGATGATCCGTCGGACAGTGGAACAATGTACTTCGAATTGCTTGGAAATGGATTTGTAACCCCTCCCAGACTCACAGGCATCAATAATCTTTCTTCTGGGGGCCTCGGATAGGTATTTGGATCTTTGCATGATGTGTTACAACACCCATATGGTTAAGACCAAACCAGACCAAGTTTATAATCTTTATGGAAGTCTGGACCCTCCCAAGGTACTCTCTAATGATTTCCTAATAATTTGCACCTGTTTTGATGCACCTGATCCTAATTTTAGCCATTTTAGGTGAAGGTAAAGGGAGGGGTGTACACATTTTTTCTGCATAACGAAATTGCATTTTGGTTTATTTTAATTGCATAACATTTTCAAAGTACATTTTTTGGTGTGCGATTTGTTAAATTGGGTTCCCTTTATCAATGAATGTGGTTGGGAAATAGCTCAAATATCCATGTGTCCAAATATTTAAAAAAGACTACTTTCCAAAGGGTGTACTTCTCACGACTGTATATCTGATTCATCTCCAGTCTTCCAGTGTCCTGGAACGAGGTAAGAAATTGTCAGCAAGCCGGCCGGAGGAGAGAGAGAGAGGGAAGACGCTGTCCATGAACCGGCCAGGAGACAGGGAGCAAGGGAAGAGTAAGGAGAGCTGGGAGGATGGAGGCGAGGAGGACTGCAATAGCCGCGTGACAGCCCTAACTTCTCGGTACGAAGCGCGGTGTCGTCTACGTAACATTGTGTTGTGATGGTGTTGTTTCATTATGTACTAATAGTATAGTACCCAGGCTGATACAATCAGGAACAAATCCCACTTCTGACACCAGTGAAATAGTGAAATGAAACCAAGGGAGAAGCATAAGGTCCGAGGCAAGAAGCGAACTCACAACCTTGTGGTCAATAATCCAAGAAAGAATCCAAGAAAGCTAGCTCCAAGAAAGCTATCTCCCTGGAGGAGCGGTATCAAATAAAATTTGATTGGTCACATACACATGTTAGCACATGTTATAGCTAGTGTAGCGAAATGCTTTTGCTTCTAGTTCCGACAGTGCAGCAATATCTAACAAGTAATCTAACAATTCCACAACAGCTACCTAATACACACGAATCTAAGTAAGGGAATGGAATAAGAATATATAAATATAAATATAAATATATGGATGAGCAATGACAGAGCGGCATAGGCAAGATGCAATAGATGGTATAAAAACAGTATATACATACACTACCGGTCAAAAGTTTTAGAACAGCTACTCATTCCAGGGTTTTTCTTTATTTTTACTGTTTTCTACATTGTAGAATAATAGTGAAGACATCAAAACTATGAAATAACACATATGGAATCATGTAGTAACCAAAAAACGGTTAAATAAATCAAAATATATTTTATATTTCAGATTCTTCAAATAGCTACCCTTTGCATTGATGACAGCTTTGCACACTTTTGGCATTCTCTCAACCAGCTTCATGAATGCATTTCAATTAACAGGTGTGCCTTCTTAAAAGTTAATTTGTTGAATTTCTTTCTTTCTTAATGTGTTTGAGCCAATCAGTTGTGTTGTGACAAGGTAAGGGGGGTATACAGAAGATAGCCCTATTTGGTAAAAGACCAAGTCCATATTATGGCAAGAACAGCTCAA
Source organism: Salvelinus sp. IW2-2015 (assembly GCF_002910315.2). Taxonomy (NCBI): domain Eukaryota; kingdom Metazoa; phylum Chordata; class Actinopteri; order Salmoniformes; family Salmonidae; genus Salvelinus; species Salvelinus sp. IW2-2015. The sequence goes on along the minus strand of NC_036840.1, from coordinate 20,588,973 downwards.
ATAAGCAAAGAGAAATGAGAAATGACAGTCCATCATTACTTTAAGACATGAAGGTCTGTCAATACGGAAAATTTCAAGAACTTTTCAAGAACATCCAGCGCTATGATGAAACTGGCTCTCATGAGGACCGCCACAGGAATGGAAGACCCAGAGTTGCCTCTGCTGCAGAGGATAAGTTCGTTGGAGTTACCAGCCTCAGAAATTGCAGCCCAAATAAATGCTTCACAGAGTTCAAGTAACAGACACATCTCAACATCAATGTTCACAGGAGACTGCGTGAATCAGGCCATCATGGTCAAATTGCTGGAAAGAAACCACTACTAAAGGACACCAATAATAAGAAGAAACTTGCTTGGGCCAAGAAACACGAGCAATGGACCGGTGGAAATTTGTCCTTTGTTCTGGTCCAAGTTTGAGATTTTTGGTTCCAACCGCCGTGTCTTTGTGAGATGCAGTGTGGGTGAACGGATGATCTCCACATGTGTATTTCCCACAGTAAAGCATGGAGAAGGGTGTGTTATGGTATGGGGGGTGCCTTGCTGGTGACACTGTCTGTGATTTATATCGAATTCAAGGGACACTTAACCAGCATGGCTACCACAGATTCTACAGTGATAAACCATCCCATCTGGTTTGGGCTTAGTGGGACTATCATTTGTTTTTCAACAGGATGACCCAACACATCTCCAGGATATGTAAGGGCTATTTTACCAAGAAGGAGAGTAATGGAGTGCTGCATCAGATGACCTGGTTTCCACAATCCCCCGACCTCAACTCAATTGAGATGGTTTGGGATGAGTTGGACCGAAAAAGTGAAGGAAAAGCAGCCAACAAGTGCTCAGCATATGTGGTAACTCCTTCAAGACTGTTGGAAAAGCATTCCAGGTGAAGCTGGTTGAGAGAATGCCAAGAGTGTGCAAAGTTGTCATCGAGGCAAAGGGTGGCTATTTGAAAAATCTCAAATATGAAATATATTTTGATTTGTTTAACACTTTTTTGGTTACTACATGATTCCATGGCTGTTGGCTGATGGCTGTTTAACAGTCTGATGGCCTTGAGATAGAAGCTGTTTTTCAGTCTCTCGGTCCCAGCTTTGATGCACCTGTACAGACCTCGCCTTCTGGATGGTAGCGGGTTGAACAGGCAGTGGCTTGGGTGGTTGTTGTCCTTGATGATCTTTTTGACCTTCCTGTGACATCGGGTGCTGTAGGTGTCCTGGAGGGCAGTTAGTTTGAACCCGGTAATGCATTGTGCAGACCGCACCACCCTCTGGAGAGTCCTGCGGTCATGGGCGGTGCAGTTGCCGTACCAATCGGTGATACAGCCTGACAGGATGCTCTCAATTGTGCATCTGTAAAAGATTGTGAGGGTTTTAGGTGACAAGACAAATTTCTTCAGCCTATGTTGTGCCTTCTTCACCACACTGTCTGTGTGGGTGGACCATTTCAGTTTGTCCATGATGTGTACGCCGTGATGTGTATGCCGAGGAACTTAAAAACTTTCCACCTTCTCTTGTAATCATGTTCATCAATGCCAGGGTCATTTCACTACTTACTAACTAAAAAATGTTTTTTCCTCATCAGTCTTTCGAATCAGATGAACCTCCAGCTGTGCTTCATCAATGACAGTGGAAGCGAAGAAGAGGATGAGGATACTTGCAAAAAAGTTAGCGTGAAGGTAAGCATACACACTCAAAATGTAAGGCTGGTCATAGATAGAGTGCTACAGCTCTTATGAATCAAAATGGAAACAAAGAGGGACTGGATATATCATAGAATTGTGAAAGACACTTGTTTTCTTGTATTCCAGATCTCAATCGTAATGCCATTTTGTTTTGTTTCTGTCCTTTCAAGAATTCCAAAATGGTTGGTAAGAGCGGTCCCAGTGTGCAGGTGTGCCAGCAGCCAAAGTTCCCTGCCCCCCCTGCAGCCAAGAGCAAATCATCAGGCTTCAAGGCTGCACTGAGCGCGCTCAGAAACAAGCTGAGGACCGAGCAGAAACAGGAGGTGAGAGCGGGAGGGAGGGACCTGAATCCCAAATCAACACCTAACCCCTACCCCCTTTGCACTCCTGTAGTTCTGAATGTATAGGATAGGCACTTGCTTTTTCTTGCCGTCTGATACAATCCCATCATATCTACAGGAGTGGCTAGGAAGGAGCGACTAGCGGTTAATAGTACTGCCCTCGGGGTGCACAGTGTTTTGTTATTAGGTATTATCCTCAGTTATCTTATATTCTGTTCTTCACTCTGTCCCCTGTGTCTCAGAGCCCAGCTTGTTGTAATCAGCTGTTGAAGAATAGAAGACTGGACCGTAGTGACCTGCAAGCCTTCAGTCTCAAAGAGCTCAACGCCCACCAAAACTCTCTCAACAAGGCTATACAAGGTGAGTGGTCACTTAGATACTACACAGGATATATTGCATATTTACACCGAGTGTACAAAACATTGCTCTTTCCATGACATAGATTGACCAGGTGAATCCAGGTGAAAGCTATGATCCCTTATTGATGTCACCTGTTAAATCAACCTCAGTCAGTGTAGATGAAGGGGAGAAGATAGGTTAAAGAAGGATTTTTAAGCGTTGAGACAAGTGAGACATAGATTGTGTATATGGGCCATTCAGAGGGTGAATGGGCAAGACAAAATACTTAAGTGCCTTTGAACGGGGTATGCTAATAGGTGCCAGGCACACCGGTTTGAGTGTCAAGAACTGCAACACTGCTGGGTTTTTCACAATAAACAGTTTCCCGAGTGTATGAAGAATGGTCCACGACCCAAAGGACATCCAGCCAACTTCACACAACTGTGGGAAGCATTGGAGTCAACATGCCCCGACAAATTGAGGCTGTTCTGAGGGCAAAAGCGGGTGCAACTCAATATTAGGAAGGTGTTCCTAATGTTTTGTACACTCAGTGTATATTTTAGATATAGGCTACTTTATATTTGACCTTTTTCATTTATAAGTTATACCAACCTTATTGTTTTACCTTTATTTCACCTTTGTCAAATGATCTGTTCAACTGCATTTGATCTTACATTTTTGATCTGACATTTTGTTTGTGTTTGTGTGCGCGTGTGCATGTGGGTGTGTCTCTGTGCCTCGCCCATCAGACCTTAGCACAGAGCTGGTGGTTCATCTACAGACTCGGGACCAGCTGAGGACAGAACAGGATGCTATGCTGCTGGAGGTACAGGATATGACATCACTCTGACGTCACCTTAGAATCACATATAGAAACCTGACCAAGATGGCTGCCATTATCAGCACAATCTAGAGCGATGCAGGTCTATGACAAGCCACTCTTGCGTATTATATACTCTATGGACGACACTTTCAGAAGGCCCATCACCATAGAATAATTCGAATCATTCTAAGTTCTACGGTCATCGTCTAATAAAATGGAATCCCGGTGTCAGAGATCAGGTCACAATCAGTCAATGACGGACACCGGTGCTTGAAATTAATGGACGAATCAAATCAATGTGAAGAGACTGCATCACTCCTAAATACTTTTTGGATTGAATTGCACAGCATTTTGTTTTTATTTCCTAGTGAGCAAAACTGGTTGAAATGACATCATCACACCCAGTTTCACATCCATTATGACATCATATCAACCGGTTTTGCTCTGTGTTTTTTTGTGTTTTTATAAAGGGAAACGTGTGTCTGGACTTTTAATGTTGTTGTGTTGTAGTGTTTTAGGGGGAAAATAACGGTAATATTATAAGGGATTAATAAGCTGCTATTGCTGCCTATGGATCAGTCTAGTTCAAATGTCCATTGTCATCCACATGTTGAAATGCAATGATTGTTTGGTGGCACATTATTTGAACTATACGTCATACGGTATCATAACAAATGTCCGAAGATTTCTTGTCATTGAGCGTTACGACGTAGAGTTTGAATAAAGTGTTACCGATTGTTTTTATTCTTGTCGCTGGAACACGTTTCGTTGTTTGTTTTGATTTTATGTTGCCGGGACACAGCTATGTCTTCTATTCTCGTCTATGTTTTAATGTATGTATGATGATCGTTGAATGAGTCAGTCTGAGAAAGGGGCATTACTAACCAAACAGACACACACAGTAATGCGAGCACAGCTCAACTCAATGACTTGGGTCTATTGAAATAGCAGGAAGTGTAAAGGGAAATTGAGTACTATATTAACCTGCGTACTGTTGTAACATGACAACAATGTACCTACCAGCCGACCGACAAGATGCCTGACCAAGCCTCACTCGTTTGGTACTGTTGTCATGAAACAGCAACACAAGGAGCATTGGGATTTTGTGCGGGTTACATGAGTTTGACGTCACTGTTGACGTTGTTTTATTCTACAATAATTTTGCATGAAATAAACAGGTTGTCAAGGATACATATTGTATGTAGGTGTGCTAGTGCTGCTTTGTATGTATGTATGTATGTATGTACCTGTATTTAGAGATGGATTAAGTGTACGTGTACAGTAGCTATTTACATAATGTATTTAGCACAGATGTAAATTGTATACATTGCTGTGTGTGTGTGTGTGTGTGTGTGTGTGTGTGTGTGTGTGTGTGTGTGTGTGTGTGTGTGTGTGTGTGTGTGTGTGTGTGTGTGTGTGGTGGGTGACTTCAGCCCTGGTTAGAGTTTGCCTTAGCAAATGTCTAGATCAGCAGAATGGAGGAAGTGAGGGGGACATGGGGAGGGAGGGAAAGATAGAGGACAAGAGGAGAGAGAGGGTGGGAGGAGGGACTGTGTCCACACCGACAAAGACACGAGGCAGACAGGATGAGTTAGAGGAGCCAAAAACAGGTAGAAAGGAGGCAGACCGAAGGTGACTCATTATGTCAAGAAAGAGATAGACTTTCCAACACAGAGTTTCTTGATTGGTCATTTTGTTCTTATATGTTCACCATTTTACCGGTGTTCTTCACTGGTATCTTCTTGATTGGTCATTTTGTTCTTATATGTTCACCTTTTTTACCCGTGGTCTTCACTGGTATCTTCTTGATTGGTCATTTTGTTCTTATATATTCACCATTTTACTCGTGGTCTTCACTGGTATCTTCTTGATTGGTCATTTTGTTTTTATATATTCCCATTTTACCCGTGGTCTTCACTGGTATCTTCAAAGTCTTTTCGTTTTTTTGGACTCTGTTTTTCTAACTTGGAGAACAGGGATAAAGGAAGAACGCTTTGAACCACAGATCATTTCAACAGGTATGTCCTTTATTTTGCTTACAAAGCTCACAGATTGCAGAGATTTAGGTATTTATGCTGTTTACATTTATAGATTTATTACAGTTACATTTATTGCACTCTCTCTATGTGCCATACTTTCTTATGACAACAGGAGAACATACCTGACACACACAGTACAACCAGGAGACCAGTTCCTGACACACACAGTACAACCAGAGACCAGACCTGACACAAACAGTACAACCAGCAGACCAGCCTGACACACACAGTACACCAGGAGACCAGACTGACACACACAGTACAACCAGGAGAACCAGACCTGACACACACAGTACAACCAGGAGACCAGACCTGAACACACAGTACAACCAGGAGACCAGTCCTGACACACACAGTACAACCAGGAGACCAGACCTGACACAAACAGTACAACCAGGAGAACAGACCTGACACAAACAGTACAACCAGGAGACCAGACTGAACACAAGTACAACAGGAGACCAGTCTGACACACACAGTAACAACCAGGAGACCAGACCTGACACACACAGTACAACCAGGAGACCAGACCTGACAACACACAGTACAACCAGGAGACCAGACCTGACACACACAGTACAACCAGGAGACCAGACCTGACACACACAGTAAAACCAGGAGACCAGACCTGACACACACAGTACAACCAGGAGACCAGACCTGACACACACAGTACAACCAGGAGCCAGATCTTGACAACACACAGTACAACCAGGAGACCAGACATGACACACACAGTAACCAGGAGAACATACCTGACACACCACAGTACAACCAGGAGCCCAGACTGACACACACAGTACAACCAGGAGAACCAGTCTGACACACACAGTACAACCAGGAGACCAGATCTGACACACACAGTACAACCAGGAGACCAGTCCTGACACATACAGTAAAAAATATTCCCCATTTATTTGTATTTATTATGGATCCCCATTAGTTCTTGCCAAGGCAGCTGCTACTCTTCCTGGGTTTCAGCAAAATTAAGACAGTTACATACAATTAAAAACATTACAGTACATTTCACAACACATTAAGTGTGTTGTGAAATGGCCTTCAGGCCACTTCTCTACTACCACATATCTACAACACAAAATCCATATGTACGAGTGTATAGTGTGTATGTTATTATGTGTGTGTGTACGCGTGTGTCTGTCCCTTCACAGTCCCCGCTGTTCCATGAGGCATAGTTGTATATGTTTTTTAAAAATCTGATTTTACTGCTTGTATAAGTTACTTGTTGTGGAATAGAGTTCCATGTAGTCTTGGCTCTATGTAGTACTGTGTGCCTACCATAGTCTGTTCTGGACTTTTTGACCATAGTCTGTTCTGGGACTGTGAAGAGACCTCTGTTGGCATGTCTTGTGTGGTATGCATTGGTGTCTGAGCTGTGTGCTACTAATTTAAACGGGCAGCTCAGTGCATTCAACATGTCAATACTTTTCACAAATACAAGTAGTGATGAAGTCAATCTCACCTCTACTTTGAGCCAGGAGAGATTGACATGCATATTAATGTTAGCTCTCCATGTACATTTAAGGGCCAGCAGTGCTGCCCTGTTCTGGGCCAATTGTAATTTTCCTAAATCCCTCTTTGTGGCACCTGACCGTACAACCGGACAGTAGTCCAGGTGCGACAAAACAAACTAGGGCCTGTAGGACCTGCCTTGTTGATAGTGTTGTTAAGGCAGAGCAGTGCTTTATTATGGACAGACCTCTCCGCATTTGAGCTACTGTTCCATCGATATGTTTTGACCATGACCGTTTACAATCCAGGGTAACTCCAAGCAGTTTAGTCTTCTCTACTTGCTCAATTTCCACATGATTTATTACAATATTTAGTTGAGGTTTAGGGTTTAGTGAATGATTCGTCCCAAATACAATTCTTTTCGTTTTTGAAATAATTATTGTAATGTCCCAACTCTCTAAATGCATGGCTCTTATCTATTATATTAAACACTCAGATAAATAGAGTAGTCATGAAGAAGCGATTGAGTTAATTAATTTGAATTAAAAAATGTTGCACCTGTTGGTGTATATAGGACCTATATTTACCTAAATCCTCTATATTGTATGCGTGAAGTGATGTTGATTGCACACACTCACAGACATACACACATCATGTGTAGCCCACTCGCACTTGCTTGTGTGTGTGTGTTTTGGGCAGGGGGGGGGGGGGGGGGGTCGTAACTGGGCACGTGCAAAGCACTGGACAAGGAGATAGCAATGTGGTGAGTACAGTATAATGGGATAGTAGGACCTGAATGAGTTTGAGTTCAGTAGATAGTGGCCAAATGTGAAGCGACCACCACATGTTCATGAATGACATACAAGCCTCAAGATGAAAGAGAAGAAATACAATGACACACAAGTTAATGAGTCAAGAGTATGAAAATGAGGTCAAAGAGGAGATGGGAATGGATGGGTGGATGCATATGGAGTCATTGGAGGGGTGGAGGGGAATGAAACGAAAGATGAACGGGGGGGGGGGGGGGGGGGGATGGACTGATAGGACAAGGGGAAGTGTAGTTACTGATTATCGAGTTAATGGAGTGAGAAGAGACTGAATCAGCAGCATATAGTCGTACAGGAGGGCAAAACACACACAGGAGGGTAAACAGCACTGGAGATTGTGTAAGGGGCTGGGGGGAGTCACCGGTCAGCAAGGGGGAAGGAGGGAGGGAGAGTACAAAGGGAAGACACCTCACGGTGTATGTTGAATGAAAGAATGAAAGAAATTAAAAAGATGACGATGACCGTTTAGAGCCCTCAAACTCAATTCTGGACCTCAAAGCCATTTCCACATCATTTTTTCATTGTTCCTCTTTATTCAGGGACTGATTTAAACCTGGAACACCAGGTATGTGCAATTAACTATCCGGTAGAACAGAAAACCAGCAGGCTCTGAACCTTGTAGGGTAAGAGTTGAATACCCCGGGTTTAGAGTATGCTAAAAGTTCTATAACTCCAGACTTCCAGGTAACTGACAAAATAAAGAAAAGACAAACATAAATTGTCTTAATAGGGCGTTGGGGCACCACGAGCCAGAACAGCTTCAATGTACCTTGGCATAGATTCTACAAGTGTCTGGAACTCTATTGGAGGGATGGGACAACATTCTTACAGAAGAAATTCCATCATTTTGTGTTATGTTGATGGTGGTGGAAAACACTGTCCCAGGCGCCGCTCCAGAATCTCCCGTAAGTGTTCAATTGGGTTGAGATCTGGTGACTGAGAGGCCATGGCATATGGTTTACCTCGTTTTCATGCTCATCAAACCTTTTAGTGACCACTCCTGCCCTGTGGATGGGAGCATTGTCATCCAATGCTTTGGTAGGCAAAATAATGGCCTGCCTAGCATTTTTTCCATGACCCTAAGCATGATGGGATGTTAATTGCTTAATTAACTCAGAAACCACACCTGTGTGGTAGCACCTGCTTTCAATATATACTGAACAAAAATATAAACGCAACATGCAACAATTTCAAAGATTTTTCTGAGTTACAGTTCATATAAGGAAATCAGTCAATTTAAATAAAATAATTAGGCCCCAATCTATGACTGGGCAGGGGCGCAGCCATGGGTGGGCCTGGTAGGGAATAGGCCCACCCATTTGGGAGCCAGGCCCACTCAATAAGGGAGCCAGTCCCTGCCAATCAAAATATGTTTTTTCCCACAAAAGGGCTTTATTACAGACAGAAATACTCCTCAGCACCCGCCCCCCTCCCCTCAGACGATCCCGCAGTTGAAGAAGTCGGATGTGGAGGTTTTGGACTGGTGTGGTTACACGTGGTCTGCGGTTGTGAGGCCGGTTGGACATACTGCCAAATTCTCTAAAATGACATTGGAGGTGGCTTATGGTAGAGAAATGAACATTGGATTCTCTGGCAACAGCTTTGGTGGACATTCCTGCACTCATCATGACATTTGCACATACCCTCAAAACTTGAAACATCTGTGGCATTGTGTTGTGTGACAAAACTGCATATTTTAGAGTGGCCTTTTATTGTCCCCATGCTAGAATGGCCTTTTATTGTCCCCATGCTGTTTAATCAGCTTCTTGATATGCCACACCTGTCAAGTGGATGGATTATATTGACAAAGGCTAAAATGCCCATTAATAGGGATGTAAACAAATTTGGGCACAACATTTGAGAGAAAAGCTTTTTGAGCAAATGAAAAATGCCTGGGATCTTTTATTTCATCTCATGAAACATGGGACCAACACTTTACATGTTGCGTTTGTATTTGTGTTCAATGTACTTTGTATCCCTCATTTACTCAAGTATTTCCGTTATTTTGGCAGTTACCTGTATATCCATATCATATCACTGTACAGGGAAGTATACTATGAAAATTCATTGATATGAGATGCAATGAATGAATGGGTGATTGTAACAACCCTCTCTCTCTTTCTTTCCAGGTAAACAGAATTTGAATTGTGAAGACAACATAAGTGAACTTGGGAATTGGATAATCAGAAATCAAACGGAGGCAACCAGAAGGAACAGTGGAATGCGAAGATGAGACATAATCTCAACTGACACGGAAACACCCAAACGTCACCATGACAACAACAACGATGGACACCCCTGCGCTCAATGATGACATTGTTGAAGGAGTACACCACCTCCTTAACTCCTTCTCTGTCAATCCCTCGCTCCCTCCCTCCTGCAGCATCGACGAGTCCTACAAGTACATTTTCCTCCCTCTGTGCTACTCCTTCACCTTCCTCTTCTCAATCTCCCTCAACTTTATCATTCTCTGGCGTTCCTTCAGACGCACCAAGCGTTGGAACGCCTCCCTCATCTACATGGTCAACCTAGCCTCCACAGACTTCATGTACGGGTTGTCACTCCCCTTCCTGGTGGCTAGCTATGTGATGCGTGACCAATGGATCTTTGGGGACTACATGTGCCGATTGGTCCGCTTTCTGTTCTATTTCAACCTGTATTGTTCTATATTCTTCCTGACGTGTATATCTGTCCATCGCTACCTGGGGATATGTTACCCTATGAGGACCATCACACTGGAGACTAAGAGAGCGGTCAAGGGGACGTGTGTGTTGGTGTGGGGGGTCGTCTTTGCTCTTACGTGCCCCATATTCCGGTTTGCCCAAACGAGCCACGTGATGAGAGGTGTAGGGGGAGAGGCTATGGCGATTACCAGTAATAACACTGGCACCGTTAGTAGTAACGGTACTGGGGAGGTGGAAACATATCAGAACTGTTGGGACGATGCCATCGATAAGGAGTTCCAAGACTATGTTCCATATGGAATCATCCTACATCTTCTAGGGTTCTTTCTCCCGTTCTCTATCATCGCCTGGTGCTATTCACATGTGGTTCTGACAATATTCCGGACCCTGCGCTCCCAGCCCCAGTCACAGCGAGGCAGAGGAGAGGGGGGTGGAGGACGTGGAGGAGGAATGAGAGGGAATGGAGCTGGAGTTGTAGGAGGAGGTGGACTTCAGGGAGGAGGAGAGGGGATGTCGATAGTTCTCGGCGCCCACTCTCCATACGCCCACCGACGGCGTAAATCCATCAAAACCATCATCACCATCACACTCCTCTTTGCCCTCTGCTTCTTCCCATTTCATGTCACCAGGACTATCTTCCTCATCCTGAAAGTGAAGAAAGGTGTCCCGTGCCACACCATGACGATGGTATCCATGTGTTATAAGATCACCCGACCGCTGGCGTCTTTCAATGCCTGGCTCAACGCACTCCTCTACTTCCTCACCAAGGAGAAAGGGGGTGGCGCCCCCTGTTGCCCACCGCCAGACTCTACTGCAGCCAACCAGCAGCATGGGCTCCTCTGGCCACTGAGGAAGCTGGGAAGAGCGGGAGATGAGGAGGAGGGGGGCGACAGGGGCGAGAAGGGGGGCATGGTCAATAACAAGGGTAACAACAAAGAGACGAATAAAACGGCTGTACATTTATTCAGAGGGATGACCAAATCCAAGGTCAGATATACTGTGGAATAAGTTCAATTCAATTCGATAGACTTTATTCATCCCGAGGGTATCAATGCTGGCAGGCATAGGATGAGTTGTTGTTGGTGGCGGAAGTCTTCTGCATTCCATGTGTTTCATTCAGAAGCAGACCTTTGTGAACAGTGTAAATGGTTGGGTGCAGAATTCAGGATGTGAAAAGGAACGGTTTGGAGACACAAAGGACATTAGAGATGATCATTAGAGATTATCTTACTATCATTGGCAGTATTCAAATGTTGATGAATAGATCTGGATGAGGATTGTGATACTGTACCATAAAAAAACAATGATGGACTCTGTTATATAGTTTTTTTTATTTTTTATGAATTTGTTGAGTTGAAGGAAGTTATACCTCAGGAAAACAAAACTCAGAGACAGATTTGGTATCTGTTATTGTATCTTTTGATAACAGCCCTTGATGACAACTGTATTGGTCTATTTCCTGTTCATCTTGTATCTGACATTTTGGAAATGTGTAAAATATGACTGGATTAAACATGTTTAATGTAATGTAACTGTCCAATGAGATTGTGTTGTTGAATTGTGTGTGTGTGTGCGCCCACAAGGATAGTAAAACAAGGAAAATTCTCCCACGTGGCGACATTTCCCACGTCCCCATAAGGACAAAGGCTATTTTAAGTTTACGGGTTAGGTTTAGGGTTAGAGGTACAATTAGGGTTAAGGTTAGAATTAGGGTTAGAGTAAGGAGTTTGGGTTAGAACTACATGTTAAGGTTAGGGTTAGGGTAAGCGATAGGGTTAGGTTTAGGGAAAATAGGATTTTGAATGGAAATTAATTGTAGGTCCTTCACGAGGATAGAAGAATAAAATGCATGTGTGTGTGCATGTGTGTGAAAGAGAGAGAGAGTAAAAAATGGTCATGCCTTTGTAAACAAATTGGATTAGCAATAATGTTAATAATCTCCCTATTCACCTGAACTCAACCCAAAGGTCAACCTAACTAATGTAGTGCTGAGTGTTTAAACACACACACACACACACACAGAAAATACATTTTACAACACCCTAAAATCTGAGAAATACTCTCCACTCATTCACAAAAACAACCTACTTGATTTAACATGGAATGGGGTTGTACATTCTAGAATCTAGACTATAGTGATGTCACAAGCACTTGTCAGGAACTATGGATCCTGCAACCTACTCCACTCTGTCCTTCCGTTTGCTCAAATTATGGTGAGGTGAGACTGACGGACCGTAAAGACCTAAGATTGTTGTTGCCTTTAGTTCTGAGCTCTGGGTAAATTATTAAGCTGTCATTTGGGTTGTGTAAGTACAGAGAATCTGCTGTATTGATGGAAAACTACTTGTGTAAACATATTTTTTAATAACATACTATTTCCCTATGGAATTTCCTATGTTGCTGACTATCTATCCCCTCGATCCACTATGTTCACAAATTCACAACCCCTATTCCATCTCTTTGAAACAGATAAACGTATTGTCATTTGACTCATTACAGGGGCCTAACATACATAAGAGGTCTTGTACAGACGCATATACAGTATATATTTATCAGACATGTTTTTATGACATTTATATTTTCATTGCTCCTAAAATAAACTCACAACAGTGCAACTCTCTCTCTCTCTCGCTATCCTGCCCTCTCTCTCTCTCCCCCGCCTCCACTCTCTGATCCTGGAAAAAAAGTATCAACATTGGATGAAGAGCTATTTATTGTCCATCAATTGAGCGAGGTATCTAAGAAACAGGAGAATGTAGCAGGCAGGGTGCCAACTGAAAGGCTTAGTTCCATCTTTGTACACACAGAAAGAGAGAGAGAACTACATAATGTTAGTAGCTTACACACTTTTAAGACAGCGTATTCTTATCTGAAAATATATCTAATGCATATTACATGGCAGTTAAACAAATAGTTTACCACACTAGTCAAAGGTGTTTTATGTCCTCTAGGGCCTAGACCTACTATATCTCTGGCCTAGTTGAGGAGGGAAATGCATAGGCATACATTGGTGAACTCAAGGGGGCGACAAATCGTCCCATTTCACCCTTTCCCGGCTTGGAAATTCAAAACAAAACCGGTTATGTAATTTCCCGTGCTGCACTACGACTAGAACAATCTTTGACGGTTATTAAAATTGAACAAAAAAAATAAAATAAAATCATAGGAGCAATTTTAAGCAAAAGTGAATAGCAATATGAATTAGGCTAACAATCACACACCTCGTGCATTTTGTTAAAAATTTAAATTCCACCGTTGAAATTTATATGAATTTTTTCCCCCTTTTTCTCCGTGTCACCAGTGTGTGTAGAGCTGTCGAGGCGAGGCGTTGGCGCCATTTTCAAACTTCTGCTGCAAGAGAATGAATGTCTTGGTTGTAAAAGATATTTAACGAATTAATTTATATTTTCTGAATTGCATTTACACGGGGATTTGTTTTGTTTGTTGCATGAATGGTCGTTTCTTCATGGGACGAGGACGTATTTTCTCATGGTAAGCATTTTAGCATGCCTTGTTTTACAGGCTAGATAACATTAGTTTCATTTAGCTAATGGTAGCTAAAAAGAAACATGAAGTTAACTAGCTACGTTTTCGACTGTTTTCTGGGCTGTTAGCCAGGAAATATAGCAAGCTACATTTAACAATTTCAACCGTCGTCATGTATTTCAAAACACTTTCACTCAATCTCAAGATAGATTAGTAGCTAACCTTATATAGGATGACTAGAAACTCGGCTAAGTTAACAAGCTAGTTAGTTACTACGTTACTTTGGTGGAATAGCCATGTTTAGCTGACGTCGCTAGCTCGTTTGAAATCTTTATGGCAGTTTAACACTGCAGTAAGATTTAGGCGACTTAAAAGTGAATATCTTTTAACGTTAGCAAAGTACCTTCAGCGATGTAGTTAGCTAAAGTAAGTTGATTCAAAGTTACTGTTATCTAACGTTAGCTGCTAACTATTTAATGGTTAGGACAGTTATGCTACGTCGGTGTCACACCCCCGTTTCAGTGCGAGTGCCATAGGTTTACTTCGCGAACCCCTCCCCCAAATCCGCTCATGCAACCCCCCCTCGACAATCTACTCCACCCCCATATGTTCATATCAAATATTCGCTGAACTTGAAAATAATCACAAAACTGATTGTAAAGTTACAAAATGTTAGTAAACGGCTGAATAATTTGTTTAAATTGAATTAAGTCTGTAGGGTAAACGGTCAACTGTGGGGGAAATCGCAACGACATTATCTGAATCAGCATTTTTTGTCGACCCAACCCCCGTACTGTGCCATCTAGCTAAACACGATACATCATATGAATAGATAAACAGAAAAAATATCGACAAATGTTATCTAACGTTGCATTGATCGATTGTAGATCACTTGAACCATTGTGACTTTCTTTGGTGTGCAATTTATACTAAGTAGCTTACTAGTTCCCTGTAACTGGCGACAGTTGCCTGTCTTGCTCCTTGCCCTTTAGCTATGTTGCCAAATTTGATAGCCATCGCGTTACTTTTAGCTAAGATTGTGCTCTGATAAACGATGCTGTTCAACCATCAAGTTTAGTTAAAACCGTAAATAATGTATTAATTGGTGAATAATTTTACAATTTCTACATCTCACCCTATTCTTGCCATAAGATCACAATCTAAATATTTTAATGTATTGGATGATAGATACAATTAGTTGAATTTGTTTAATGAAACGTCTCCAAAATATTTAAAATAATACATAGGAAGAGATGTTGAATAGGTCAATGTAAAAAGATTCATTGAATTGTTCCTAGTGAAAACCAGAGACCACCATATCGAACCTTGCATTTGTAACTGCGTCATCGTTGATGCCACGTACTGCACTTGCCACTGTACAATAAAAATGTTTCCTTTGCTCCTTTTCAGAACATCATATAGTCCCATTCATTCAACTGCAATCTAGTATAGATTCATATTGTGTGGAGCAAATCATTCATGTACTTTCAATGTATTTTCTGGTGCAATTTATGGTAAAGAAAAATGTATGCATGTCAATTAATATAAAAATAAGTAATAATATAGTGACCCCCAAACTAGGCGCCTAGGTTTTGAAAAAGCATTTACTTCACAATATGCCACCGATTTTGCTGAATGACACACCCTACCAAACTTTTTAACCTAAACTCTATTCATGCATATAAAAGGGATGATCTAGAATCTGGTATCTGATCAGTAATATTTGTTAAGTGAGGCTCAGATTTCTGTGTACTGTAAGCTAAAACATCTGCTATCTTCTAACTAGTGTGTCATTTTAGCACAAAACCTACAGAAATATACAATCTGACTCATTTGACTTCTGCTAATAAACCACAATATATTCAGTCTATCATATGGCACTGCTATGAAACAGGTGTTCTTTCAAATAAAGGTTGATTTTTAAATGTATAAAACATTCTATACGTGCAGTGAATATGTCTCATATTTTAACATGGCCTAATTGAGTTTAGGAAGTCAGACGGGTAAAAGACAGCGCATTGCTGTATCGTGGCCCCTGTTTAATACGCACTTTATTCCCTGGTGAATGTCTGAAAAGTTGTAGATGTCTTTCTCTGAAGCATCTGTCACAGTACATTTTGTCAGGTTTGTGTGCATCATATTTGAAGCTATTTTCATGTTTGAGTGGATTTGGATTGTGTGCTTGGCATGCTGTGGGCAGGATTTTAGACTTTTTCTGAGGTTGGATATAGTGGCTATTATCTGCTTAGCTTACACCCTGTGGCATATACTGGTAGGCTAATAATGACTTTATGTGACTGGATTCATTTGTGCTTGCCAGTTAAATGTGTGGTATTCTTTCAGACTCTATAATGCAGTGTTTCCCAAAATCGGTCCTCGGGGCACCAAGGGGTGCATGTTTTTGTTTTTGCCCTAGCACAACACAGTTTATTAAAATAATCCAAGCTTGATGGTTAGTTGATTTATTTGAATCAGCTGTGTAGTGATAGGGCAAAAACCAAAAGTGCACCCCTTGGGGCCCAGAGGACCGAGTTTGGGAAACACTGGTATAATGTAATGATTAAGCTTTTGTACTGGTCTGGGTTGTCTACAGTTACCAGAATAACCAGACAGGCATGCCTATTTAGAGGTAGTTGGGCATTGCCAAGTCAACTTTGAGATGTTTTACTTTAGAATCAGAATTTCTGAATTGTGTGTTAAGTCTAAACATTTATGATGGCATTCTTGCTCTTTGTCTTTATTTTCGTGTGTGTGCGAGCGTGTTTGTACGTGCACTTATTTGTGTGGGTGTGTGGGGATGGTTGAGGCCTTCTGTCCCTGGTAAATCTATCTGTAGATCCAGAACTCAATTTTCTCTACTTTGTGTGCTTGCTCTCTTCCTTCTACTCCTCACATTGAACCCAGTCAAATTATTTGATTGCTGCTTTTCTGTTCGAACGATGATGTTGGCCAGAGACCCCAAAGGATCGGAGAGACTCGGATATGCCATTTTTTTTGTATTTTTCCCCCTGCCTGCTCGTCCTTTTCTTTTCTGTTAATGCGAAATGGAACTCGGACCAAGCTTGGAAAGTAGTCGTATCTTATTTTTTTTGTTCAGCTCGGGCGACGTTCATTTGTGGGTTGTGGCTAATGCCTTTTTGCTGCGAAAACTCTGAATTGTCGCTGTGGCAAAAACCACCACACAAACGCGCAATGACACTTTCCTTAATTTTTATTTCCCTCGCTCTCTGCTTTTCTGCAGTCTAGCCTGTTCCTTCTTTTGCCCCCCACCCCTCCCTTTCTCGCTCCCTCCCTCCCTCTCTCTTTCTCCCTCCGTTGGCGGAGTGAAAGCCTTGGCAAGACAACAAAAAGTCGAAGCGAGTGGCGGCTGCTGCTGCTCGCACTGGTGCAGCCCAGACTAGACAAACGTACCCTCGCAAATTAATTTTTTCCAGCCAGGCCTTTACCCCCACAAGCCCCAAATTTCACACCCATCGCCCCCGATACCTTGACGACCCCCTGCTTTTTTTTCAGATTTTTCGCACGCTCCGAAAATGACAATTTTTATTGTAGAAAGTGATGCTGAGGGAAAAAGAGTAACAGCTCCCCTTGCCTTTTTATGCCTACTAAGTTCCCCAAGCCTCCTCACTAGCTTCAGCGTAGAGCCGAGAGAGACTGCACACACAGCACAGCACAGCACAGGAGCCTGCCTTGGGGCCTGGTGGAGGTGAATAAGGGGGGAGGGCGGGTAACTGGGACTATGGCTTGGGGTGTAGTAGGCATTTTCATTTTTTAAATTTAACCTTTATCCAAAAAGTCCCATTGAGGTCAGAAGACCTCTTTTTACAAGGGAGACCTGAGTGTAGGAGTGTGGCGTAGGAAGAGATATTGGTGTACTAGGGGACAAAAGTTTTTTTGGGGCAAATTTTAGGACTTGGTTCAGAAAACCTCCCCATTAGGAAAGGGAGCCCCCAAAGCTTCTTTGACATTTTTTGTTCTACTTAAATTAGGCTATGTTGTTATTCCCCAATGATAATTTCCTTGAGTAATTTTAGTCCTTTTTTTTCTCCTTTTTTATTTTGTATTTATTTATTGAGTTATGGGTGAAGTTTTAGTTGAAGTTTGTGTGTGTAGAGCGAGAGGGTGTAGAGAGTACATTGGCCTTCAGAGGTGCATCAATATAAGGAGAAATAGGCTACTACACACAAGGTGTGGGCTAGATTTAATTTGAAGAGGGTGTTTACATTGTGTTATTGGCCCCCAACCATTCCCCTTTTTTTCCATTATTTTGAACAAGGACCCAAGGTAAGTGAATCCCTTCTTCTCTTTCTTCTTTATTTTCTCCTCTATTTCAGGTCTTTTAAAATGGCCTCTGGTTTGAATGGAGAGAGACAAGCCTATCTATGTCAGAGAGAAACACTGAAAATGATTTTCTACTACCTCGTATGTCTGTCGCTCTTCCTGCCTCACATTTTCTCATTCTCTCTCCCTTACCCTCCCTCGCTCTTTCTGTCCCTCTGCAACCACTCTTTCTGCCTCGCTCTTTTTCGTTCGTTCTCTCTTGCCCCCCTCCCTCTCTCCCTCCTTACTCATTTTGAATGAGCCTATCTGGCAATATAGAGTGAGAGAGAGAACAAATGCTTGCTGCCTGAGTTCTGACGTGATCATTGGCTTTTTAAAATCTAATGAGCTACTCATAATGTCTTCCTGCTTTTCCGGAATGAATAATAATAATATCAATGTGGTCGTGTGGCACTAGTCTGAAATAGGCTAGTAGGCTATGTCATTATCTTCTAGCCTTTCCATTATTTTAATTGTATGACAATTGTGAATTAGTTTGGCATTAATCAGTACTGTCTTGGTTTTTGTCTGGTCCTACTAGGACAAATGCTATTTGACCTTGAAGTGTTTTTTTTCTCTTCCACATTGTAGGGTTAAAGTGGTGGTGATTTTGTTTAAAGTCTTAAAGTATGGCCAATTGGTGTTCATTCTGTTAATATGAATTCATATCAATAGTATATTGGTGAAAAGTTTAATTTCGGTCTACTTTATGCCTTGGAAATTCAACTTTTCTAAGTCTAAAAAGTTTATGCGAGACCCCCCCACCCCTTCCTAAAAAACAAATATTGTTCTTCTTATTTCAGTAATTGGCTTCACTGTCTGTTCCTGTTTGTCTCTTAACTTTTTTTTCAACAGATCACAAAACGGATTCCAAATATGCAGGTCTTAATAAAACTAAAAACCTATTGTAATTTATGTATGAGTTTTCTCTTATCTGTGTTCTGCAACTGGAATCGTGTTAGCATAGCCAGATTTGAGGGCCACATCAGTTCTATTTAAACAGTCAAGTCACTCTTCTGTATCTTGATAACACAAAAAAATGTATTACTTGTCTCAAATCGAAATTCAACTAAACACATTGTGTGTAAGATTAGCCTTATTCGAGGGCCACATCAGTTCTATTTCAACTGCTAGTGCCAAGAACGGACCCCTTGTTGTAGTCATACAGTCAAGAGGGCTCTTGTGCCTCTTCCCCCTATTTTCATTCCCCTCTCCCTCCTCTCTGAGATGTGTGTGTGTCTTGTGGTTGCTACGTTAGCTGGAGCTCAGGTGTATCACTGCTCGTGAATGTCAAGGTCACACCTTCTATGGGGGCTCTTTCGCCCTCCTTTTCCTCTATCTTCTATTTCTCCCTCCTTTCCCATTCTCTCCCTCTTTTCCTTAATTTTCTTTTCACAAACTCTCACACACACACACGCACAGTCATGTTTGAAGATAATCTTGTCTTGATGACAGTGAGGTCCAACAAGTCCCAAACTTTCGATTGGTTACTGCTGCATATAGGGTGATTTATTGTGGTGATGTCTGTCATTTCTATGATTAGAGTATAATGACATGACTTATTATTTGTTTAAACTGGCCTTTTTTCTGTTCTGTCAAATCTTTTTTTAAATGAACTCGTATTCCTGTTTTTACTATTGGGATAGATTTATAGATGTGGGGAGGTTGTCTTGATGAGAATAACTGACTCCTCATGCTCTATGGTTTAGAATGGGCACTGTTTTCAAAATGGCACATTTTATAACGGTTATTCTACATATCGAGTTAATTGTGTTAATTTCAGCACATTATTTTCGGGATTCAGTTTGGCAATCTGCAGCACATAATGTCTTTTGTTTCGGTGGGGTTATTGTAGGCAATGGGGAAATAAACATTTATATTTTATTTAGTAACCAAAAACCATTTCGAATCATCAGAGTTATTTTCAATGTATGCGGATGTTGTCCTATTTGGCCGTCTTGTATAAATTGTTCTTCTGCATGTAGCATATCAGTATACCACCTGTAAAACTTAGAAAAGGGGTCAAACAGGCAAAAAGGACAGGCTTTAAATATTAAGACTAAGTATTATACAAATAGTTATTTTTATTAAGTATATTTTTACAGACTAGGTTTCTAACATTCTGATAAAATTAGTGTTTGAATAGATACATTTATGCACCTGGTGTAGTTAGTGAACTGTTCAGAAAGTGTCCTCTCTCCCCCAACTTCTCTTTTTTTCCATCATCATCCACCATTTTGTCCACTTGCCCACCATCCATTTTGTGGTCTCAAATACGTGAAGTATATCAAGTTGTATTATAATTGCAGTTTAATTTAAATTCCTATGAATTACATAGAATTGACTTGGTATTGCATTTGCCAAGAAAATCATTTCACCATCTGTCTCTTATTGTTTTCTTAAGAAAGCATAACTATTGTTGTACTACTCACAACTCATGTTTCTAAAACTCTAGAAGCAATTTGCCACCAGAGTGTAAACATCGCATATCTTTAAAATGTTATAGGCCTATATGTAATATCTTGGTTTTGTGTTATTTAAAGAATCTCTTTCACTGAAGTATGAGAGAGAGAGAATCTTGTCAGATTGTTATGTTAATGATCTGTTTTCTTCTTTATCTCCACAGCTCTATACCATGGAGAATCCTCTCTCTCGCCATCTCTCCGGGGTACCCTTTAGCAGCACATCATGTTTTGCAGGTATCTAAAAGCAACTCCAAACCATTATGTGCTGCCGCTGGGAGCCCTTGGAATCACGGCAATTCCAAAAGAACAATTCTGCCAGTTCTGCCATTCCAATTCTGACTATCAATGTTCCATTCTGAAGGAGAACTCTCCTTATCTGCACTGGCAGTTGTCAGTGTTTGTTAAACATGTAATGTTGTCAGCTTATCACTTTTACTGTTGGCTCAATGTCATGTTTTTTGCCCGTTTTACAGTGCCTACAGAAAGTATTCATACCCCTTGACTTATTCCACATTTTGTTACAGCCCGAATTCATAATGAATTCAATTGATTCTCACCTATCTACACATAGTACCCCATAATGACAAAGTGAAAGCATGTTTTTAGAAATGTTAACACATTTAGTAAGTATTCACACCCTGGGTCAATTAGAATCACCTTTTGCAGCAATTACAGCTGTCAGTCTTTCTGGGTACATCTCTAAGAGCTTTGCACACCTGGATTGTACTATATTTGCACATTATTGTTAAAAAACCCAAAATTTACTGTCAAGTTCGTTGTTGATCTTCACTAAACAGCCATTTTCAAGTCTTGCCATAGATTTCCAATTTGATTTGAAGTCAACTGTAACTAGGCCACTCAGGAACATTTATTGTAATCTTGGTAAGCAACTCCAGTGTATGTTTGGCCTTGTGTTTTAGGTTATTGTCCTGCTGAAAGGTGAATTTGTCTCCTAGTGTCTGTTGGAAACTAGGTTTTCCTATTTTCAAGGTTTTGCCTGTCCTTAGCTCTGTTTCTTTTTATCAACAAAAGAAAACTCCTTAGTCTTTGCCAATGACAAGCATGGCGCTTGCAACGCCAGGGTTGTGGGTTCGATTCCCACGGGGGACCAGTACAAAAATGTATGCACTCACTACTGTGAGTCGTTCTGGATAGAGCGTCTGATAAATGATGTAAATGTAACATGGTGCAGCCACCACCATGCTTGAAAATATGAAGAGTGGTACTTGGTGTTGTTGGATTTACCCCAATCATAATTCTTTGTATTCAGGACATAAAGTTAAATTCTTTACCACACTTTTTGCAGTTTTACTTTAGTGCCTTATTGCAAACAGGATGCATGTTTTGGAATATTTTTTCTTCTGTACAGGCTTCCTTCTTTTTACTCTCATTTAAATTAGTACTGTGGATTAACTACAATGTTGTTGATCGTCCTCAGTTTTCACCTATCGCAGCCATTAAGCTCTGTAACGGTGAAATCCCTGAGCGGTTTCCTTCCTCTCCGGCAACTGAGTTGGGAAGGACGCCTGTTTCTTTGTAGTGACTGGTTGTATCACTACACCATCCCAAAGTTCACAATGCTCAAAGGGATATTGTCTGCTTTACATTTTTTTACCCATCTACCAGTG
Organism: Salvelinus sp. IW2-2015; assembly: GCF_002910315.2. Taxonomy (NCBI): domain Eukaryota; kingdom Metazoa; phylum Chordata; class Actinopteri; order Salmoniformes; family Salmonidae; genus Salvelinus; species Salvelinus sp. IW2-2015. Next base: position 20,566,868 of record NC_036840.1, on the reverse strand, counting down.
GGTGCACTTCCTCCCTGGTCTTTGTGGTTGAATCTGTGTTTGAAATTCACCGCTCGACTGGGGGACCTTACATTTATCTGTATGTATGGGTTACAGAGATGAGGTAGTCATTAAAAAATCACGTTAACACAATTATCCATGCAACTCGTGACTTGTTAAGCACATTTTTACTCCTGAACTTATTTAGGCTTGCCATAACAAAGGGGTTTGAATACTTATTGAATCAAGACATTTCCGCTTTTCACTTTTAATTAATAAAAAACAAATATCATTCCACTTTGACATGGCATGGACTCACTGTGTGCAATAAGTGTTTAATATATTTTTTAATGACTACCTCATCTCTGTACCCCACACAAATTATCTTTAAGGTCTCTGTCGAGTAGTGAATTTGTGTGTAAGCCACTGACACACAAAATCAATTTGATCAATTTTAAATTCTGGCTGTAACATAACAAAATGTGGAGAAAGTCAAGTGGTGTGAATACTTTCTGAATCTTTCGGTTTGTTTAATAGTTGCTAGCTTCTTTTGAATATATCACTGAAGGGGAAATTCTTTCAGTGGTGGGGAATGAAACGTGTAAAAACATGGCGCCATAAAATACATAAAATGACAGTAAAGACGTAACTTTCAGTTGTCGCAAGCACTTCAAGTGTTGACGCCAGTCCAGACGGGTGTCTCTTCCTAATGTTGGAGCGAGGCCTTTGGCGTCAGCCAGAAGAGCCCAATGGTCCTACTGGCCGGCCAGGCTGTTAGTCTGTAGCCAGAATACTGTAGGAGGGACCAAGGGGTTTTGGTCTGCCTGGTGGTCCTTCCAATGCAGTGTCTGTGTGACTGAGGTCTGTCAGTCTGCATGGTGGGCTGTCTCCAGACTAAGGCCGGGTGGTCGGCCTGGCTGTTGAGCTCTCCTTTAGTCAGCCTGATGGTCTCTCTTCCTCTCCCCAGTGTGTCTGGCGTTAGCAGCACATCATTACTGGTAGCTGCCCCTTCTCTGGGCTGCCAGTATGGCTTGTGCTGCTCCAGTCAGCCACACCCTTGTCTACAATACATCTTTACCTACTCCTCAACCTGGAGCTAAAATGGCATCAATTCCTGTGTTCATATTCTGCCATTTTTATTTTACTCGGTTATGTTTTATCGGAAGCTCTGTGTTAGTGGTATTACAGTGGCATATTTTTACAATGTGCCTGGCTGTCCCTCATGTGTACTATTGGGGGTTGGTGAGAATTTGAATATATTACTTCATTTTATAAAGTTGGGGATATTGTGTAAGCGGAAATAGGCCTAATTTCACAACCCTAGTATTTAACCACTCTAGCAGTTTGAGCCAGTAACCAAAAGGTAGCTGGTTCGAATTCCTAAACCGACAAGGTGAAAAATCTCTGTGCCCTAGTGCAAAGGCACTTAATCCTAATTTGCTCCAGGGGTGCACGCCATACTAATATGGCTGACACTAAAACATCACTGCACCCATCTGGTGTTTTAAATATTTTTTTACACTTACTGTGCCCACTAGTGTTTTCAATTGTATAAAAATCTCATTTCAATAAAGACTACACATTGAGTGACATGACTCCTGAATTAAATATTACCAACTACAAGTTTACTAAGTCAATTTATTCAACATAATTCAGCAAATCACACTGGTCATTTGATTGTCTTTAGAGTAAGCCTCTATAAAACTACAAATATTTGTCAGTAACTGACCGAGAAATATTTGCCCCCAAAAAATTACCTTGAAGGATCATGGGTCATGTTTTGAACAATAAGATAATCCACTGTTTCAAACAGAAAACTGCACTAAACTAATTCCTGTCCTTTGATACAATTGTGTTCATATCTATATTATCCAGTATGCTTTTCAAATACCAGTTTAATTTGCTGGTGAGCTCAACACTGGGTTCACAAGTACATGATACCGTATACAAGTTTGCAGTTGCAGCATTGTCAAAGGGGAATTCGCAGGGCCACCTACCCAGATATCATAGTTGACATAAACCAAGATGGCAAAATCTACACACTGTAGTCCTTGGCCATGCATCTCTGCACATTAGCTTTTTGTGTAGTACAAATCAATCGTGTATGAATAAATAATACCATTATTTACATCCACCAACACATTCCTCATGCAAGAGAAATTTGCATCCTCATAGGCCTTGGCTTAAAAGCAGGGAATAAGGTGCCTTTTCAGATGCACACAGAGATCCGCCAAGGGAAATCTGAAGGATCTCGGCTGTTGTCCATAGGAGAGATGTCTGGGCTGCGTCTCAAATTGCACTCTAATCCCTATTTAGCAGATTACATTTGACCAGGGTCCATAAGGCTCCAGTCAAAAGTAGCGCACTATGTAGGAAATAGGGTGCTATTGAAAACATCTTGAGGTCAACGAGAGAGGAGCGGCAGGTCACTGGAGTTCATGATGAAGCTGGAGTCGAGGTTCAGGTTGTCTGAGAGGAGCAAAGAAAAACATTTTAGTTGGAAAAAATTGTGGATCTTTCTGGCAAGATTATAGAACTGACTTTCCACAAACTCAGTTATAGTATATTTTCTGCAAGATCTAAGCTATATCTAAAAATGTATATCTTCTAGATCAATTTATGGCATGTTAATTTATACTTTTCCAATACAGTTTTTAATTTAGCAGACACTCTTATTCATTCAGAGTGCCTTTCTCACGGCCACATAGAAATATTTTTCCCCCACCTGGTGGGCTTTGGAATTCGAACCAGCAACCTTCCAATTATTGGCCCAGCAGGCTTAACCGCTAAGCTACATGCTGCCCCTCAGATATAATAATAGCTTCAAAACAAATGTTATTGGTCACATACACATTTAGCAGATGTTATTGTGGGTGTAGCAAAATGCTTGTGTTCCTAGTAGAGGTCGACCAATTATGATTTTTCAACGCTGATACAGATTATTGGAGGACCAAAAAAAACGACGATTTTTAAAATTTATTTGTAATGACAATTGCAACAATACTGAATGAACACTTATTTTAACTTAATATAATACATCAATAAATCAATTTAGCCTCAAATAAATAATGAAACATGTTCAATTTGGTTTAAATAATGCAAAAACAAAGTGTTGGAGAAGAAAGTAAAAGTGCAATATGTGCCATGTAAGAAAGCTAACGTTTAAGTTCCTTGCTCAGAACATGAGAACATATGAAAGCTGGTGGTTTCTTTAACATGAGTCTTCAATATTCCAGGTAAGAAGTTTTAGGTTGTAGTTATATAGGAATTATAGGACTATCTCTACCATTTGTATTTCATATACCTTTGACTATTGGATGTTCTTATATGCACTTTAGTATTGCCAGTGTAACAGTATAGCTTCCATCCCTCTCTCGCCGCTACCTGGGTTCGAACCAGGAACACATCGACAACAGCCACCTCGAAGCAGCGTTACCCATGCAGAGCAAGGGGAACAACTACTCCAAGTCTCAGAGCGAGTGACGTTTGAAACGCTATTAGCGCGCACCCCGCTAACTAGCTAACAATTTCACATTAGTTACACCAGCCTAATCTCGGGAGTTGATAGGCTTGAAGTCATAAACAGCGCAATGTTTGAATGAATGCTTACGAGCCTGCTGGTGCCTACCATTGCTCAGTCAGACCGCTCTATCAAATCATAGACTTAATTATGACATAACACAGAAATACGAGCCATATGTCATTAATATGGTCGAATCCGGAACTATCATCTTCGAAAACAAAACGTTTATTCTTTCAGTGAAATACGGAACCGTTCCGTATTTTATCTAACGGGTGGCATCCATAAATCTAAATATTCCTGTTACATTGCACAACCTTCAATGTTATGTCATAATTATGTAGAATTCTGGCAAATTAGTTCACAATGAGCCAGGCGGCCCAAACTGTTGCATATACCCTTATCAGCGTGCAATCAACGCAAGAGAAGTACACAATTTTCACGCTGGTTAATATTGCCTGCTAACCTGGATTTCTTTTAGCTAAATATGCAGGTTTAAAAATATATACTTCTGTGTATTGATTTAAAAAAAGGCATTGATGTTTATGGTTAGGTACACGTTGGAGCAACGACAGTCCTTTTTCGCAAATGCGCACTGCATCGATTATATGCGACGCAGGACACGCTAGATAAACTAGTAATATCATCAACCATGTGTAGTTATAACTAGTGATTATGATTGATTGTTTTTATAAGATAAGTTTAATGCTAGCTAGCAACTAACCTTGGCTTCTTACTGCATTCGCGTAACAGGCGGGCTCCTCGTGAGGCAGGTGGTTAGAGCATTGGACTAGTTGCAAGATTGAATCCCTGAGCTGACAAAGTAAAAATCTGTCGTTCTGCCCCATAACAAGGAAGTTAACCCACCATTCCTAGGCCGTCATTGAAAATAAGAATGTGTTAACTGACTTGCCTAGTTAAATAAAGGTGGGGGGAGGCAAAATCGGCGTCCAAAATTACCTATTTCCGATTGTTATGAAAACTTGAAATAGGCCATTCCGATTAATCGGTCGACCTCTAGTTCCTAGCTCCAACAGTGCAGTAGTATCTAAAAACTAATCACAATACACACATCTAAAAGTAAAAGAAAGGAATTAAGAAATATATAAATATTAGATTGGGCAATGTCGGAGTGGCATTGACTAATACAGTAGAATAGAATACAGTATATACATGAGATGAGTAAAGCAGTATGTAAACATTAAATTGACTTGTGTCTATGTATAGGGCAGCAGCCTCTAAGGTGCAGGGTTGTGTAACCAGGTGGAAGCCGGCTAGTGATGGCTATTTAACAGTTGGATGGCCTTAATGTTGAAAATCTTCTTTTGTCTCTCGGTCCCAGCTTTGATGCAACTGTACTGACCTCGCCTTCTGGATGATAGTGGAATGAAAATACCGTAGCTCGGGTGGTTGATGTCCTTGATGATCTTTTTGGCCTTCCTGTGACATCGGGTACTGTAGGTGTCCTGGAGGGCAGGTAGTTTGCACCCGGTGATGCGTTGGGCAGACCGCACCACCCTCTGGAGAGCGGTGCAGTTGCCATACCAGGTGGTAATACAGCTGGACAGGATGCTCTCAATTGTGCAGCTTAAAGGTTGAAGGTTTTAGGGGCCAAGCCAAATTTATTCAGCCTCCTGAGGTTTAAGAGGCGCTGTTGCGCCTTCACTACATTGTCCGTCTGGGTGGACCATTTCAGATAGTCAGTGATGTGTACGCCGAGGAACTTGAAGCTTTCCACCTTCTCCACTGCGGTCCAGTCGGTGTGGATAGGGGTGTGCTCCCTCTGTTGTTTCCTGAAGTCCATGATCAGCTCCTTTGTTTTGTTGACGTTGAGTGAGGTTATTTTCCTGGCACTACTCTCCCAGGGCCCTCACCTCCTCCATGTAGTCTGTCTTGTCATTGTTGGTAATTAGGCCTACTACTGTTGTCGTCTGGAAACTTGATGATTGAGTTGGAGGCGTGCGTGGCCACGCAGTTTTGGGTGAACAGGGAGTACAGAAGGGGGTTGAGCACGTACCCTTGTGGGGCCCCTGTGTTGATGATCAGCGAAGCGAAGGTGTTTCCTACCATCACCACTTGGGGGCAGCCCGTCAGGACCCAGTTCCACAGGGCGGGGTTCAGACCCAGGGCCCTGAGCTTAATGATGAGCTTGGAGGATACTAATGCTGTTGAATGCTGAGTTATAATCAATGAACAGCATTCTTACATAGGAATTCCTCTTGTTCAGATGGGATAGGGCAGTGTGCAGTGCGATTGCATCGTCTGTGGATCTATTGGGGCGGTAAGCAAATTGAAGTGGGTCTAGGGTGTCCGGTAAGGTAGAGGTGATATGATCCTTAACTAGCCTCAAAGCTCTTCATGATGACAGAAGTGAGTGCTATGGGGCGATAACTAAATTACCTTTGCTTTTTTGGGTACAGGAACAATGGTGGACATCTTGAAGCAAGTGGGGACAGAATGGGATAGGGAGGGATTGAAATTGTCCGTAAACACTAAGGGATGCACGATATAAAAAAACGGTGATCATATCGGAAATTGGCCGATGTGCAAAGCTGATGTGCATACCTATATAACATGATGTAATGACGCCACGTAAAATTTGGCACTATACGTGCAACACAGCATTCCTAAACTAGCCCACAATGTCTGCTGTGTGGATTGAGCAGTCAACAAGTCGAGCAGTCATTTGAAAGAGTAAGAAAATTTCAGCAGGGCAACTCCAAGGTGAAATCTATTAAGGCCAAGATAATGGAATTCATTGCCCTTGACAATCAACCGTTCTCTGTCGTGGGTGATGTTGGCTTTCGCCGACTGGTCGAGCACCGGTACACACTACCAAGCACGCAATTTTTTCAGATGTTGCCCTACCGGAGTTACACAGTAATAGCTTCACGACATACATACTATGGAACGCCGTGAGTCTTTGCATGTCAAAAAAGACAGTAGCACTGTCAAAGCTGTACAAAAGTCTGCAAACACCGGCCACGAACGATGGGTTTACATTACTGCGTTGGTAATAAAGCATCATTTGTTCGACCGCAACTTCTGGGGTAGCTAGCTTTAGCTTGGTACCTAGCTAGCACCAATACAACCAGCCTGAAAACAATGTTTCATTATTCTTAGCAATGATTTGCCTGAAAACAATGTTTCATTATTCTTAGCAATGATTTAGGAATCCTTGTAAGTATTAGCTAGGTTGCCACTTGTTGTTCACCTATTTAAATTGAACTTCTGGTCATCAAAATAAATAGCTAGTCAGCAACTTAACCCTGTTACCCAAAACTAACGTTATAAGCAGCCAGCTAGCTTCATTTGGCTAGTGAGGCTCGACCGCACCGGGTTGTGTGTAGTGATGCTAGCCACATTAGTGGAATTTGAGGTTTGTCTTCAAAATAAAAGTCATTGACAGTAATGCAAATGAATACAAATAGTAGAATTATGCCATACTTATTTAAGGCTAATCGCAAAGCCCACTATTGTGGCTAATCCTTATTGTTGCTAGCTTCACATAGATTGGTCCAACCACCATTAATCAAATAAGAACTGTCTTATAAATTAGGGTTATTTTAGATGACACCTAGCTAACTATAGCTACATTTACATTTAAGTCATTTAGCAGACGCTCTTATCCAGAGCGACTTACAAGTTGGTGCATTCACCTTATGATGTCCAGTGGAACAACCACTTTACAATAGTGCATCTAACTCTAAGGGGGGGGGGGTTAGAAGGATTACTTTATCCTATCCTAGGTATTCCTTAAAGAGGTGGGGTTTCAGGTGTCTCCGGAAGGTGGTGATTGATTCCGCTGACCTGGCGTCGTGGGGAGTTTGTTCCACCATTGGGGTGCCAGAGCAGCGAACAGTTTTGACTGGCTGAGCGGAGCTGTACTTCCTCAGAGGTAGGAGGCGAGCAGGCCAGAGGTGATGAACGCAGTGCCCTGTTTGGGTGTAGGGCCTGATCAGAGCCTGAAGGTACGGAGGTGCCGTTCCCCTCACAGCTCCGTAGGCAAGTACCATGGTCTTGTAGCGGATGCGAGCTTCAACTGGAAGCCAGTGAGAAGAGCGGAGGAGCGGGGTGACGTGAGAGAACTTGGGAAGGTTGAACACCAGACGGGCTGCGGCGTTCTGGATGAGTTGTAGGGGTTTAATCGCACAGGCAGGGAGCCCAGCCAACAGCGAGTTGCAGTAATCCAGACGGAGATGACAAGTGCCTGGATTAGGACCTGCGCCGCTTTTTGTGTGAGGCAGGGTCGTACTCTGCGAATGTTGTAGAGCATGAACCTACAGGAACGGGTCACCGCCTTGATGTTGGTTGAGAACGACAGGGTGTTGTCCAGGATCACGCCAAGGTTCTTAGCGCTCTGGGAGGAGGACACAAGGAGTTGTCAAGCGTGATGGCAAGATCATGGAACGGGCAGTCCTTCCCGGGAGGAAGAGCAGCTCCGTCTTGCCGAGGTTCAGCTTGAGGTGGTGATCCGTCATCCACACTGATATGTCTGCCAGACATGCAGAGATGCGATTCGCCACCTGGTTATCAGAAGGGGAAGGAGAAAGATTAATTGTGTGTCGTCTGCATAGCAATGATAGGAGAGACCATGTGAGGATATGACAGAGCCAAGTGACTTGGTGTATAGCGAGAATAGGAGAGGGCCTAGAACAGAGCCCTGGGGACACCAGTGGTGAGAGCACGTGGTGCGGAGACAGATTCTCGCCACGCCACCTGGTAGGAGCGACCTGTCAGGTAGGACGCAATCCAAGCGTGGGCGCGCCGGAGATGCCCAACTCGGAGAGGGTGGAGAGGAGGATTGATGGTTCACAGTATCAAAGGCAGCCGATAGGTCTAGAAGGATGAGAGCAGAGGAGAGAGAGTTAGCTTTAGCAGTGCGGAGCGCCTCCGTGACACAGAGAAGAGCAGTCTCAGTTGAATGACTAGTCTTGAAACCTGACTGATTTGGATCAAGAAGGTCATTCTGAGAGAGATAGCAGGAGAGCTGGCAAAGGACGGCACGTTCAAGAGTTTGAGAGAAAAGAAAGAAGGATACTGGTCTGTAGTTGTTGACATCAGAGGGATCGAGTGTAGTTTTTTTCAGAAGGGTGCAACTTTCGCTCTCTTGAAGGCGAAGGGACGTAGCCAGCGGTCAAGGATGAGTTGATGAGCGAGGTGAGGTAGGGGAGAAGGTCTCCGGAAATGGTCTGGAGAAGAGAGGAGGGGATAGGGTCAAGCGGGCAGGTTGTTGGGCGGCCGCGTCACAAGACGCGAGATTTCATCTGGAGAGAGAGGGGAGAAAGAGGTCAAAGCACAGGGTAGGGCAGTGTGAGCAGAACCAGCGGTGTCGTTTGACTTAGCAAACGAGGATCGGATGTCGTCGACCTTCTTTTCAAAATGGTTGACGAAGTCATCCGCAGAGAGGGAGGAGGGGGGGGGGGAGGAGGGAGGGGAGGATTCAGGAGGAGGAGAAGGTGGCAAAGAGCTTCCTAGGGTTAGAGGCAGATGCTTGGAATTTAGAGTGGTAGAAAGTGGCTTTAGCAGCAGAGACAGAAGAGGAGAATGTAGAGAGGAGGGAGTGAAAGGATGCCAGGTCCGCAGGGAGGCGAGTTTCCCTCCATTTCCGCTCGGCTGCCCGGAGCCCTGTTCTGTGAGCTCGCAATGAGTCGTCGAGCCACGGAGCAGGAGGGGAGGACCGGGCCGGCGGGAGGATAGGGGACATAGAGAGTCAAAGGATGCAGAAAGGGAGGAGAGGAGGGTTGAGGGGCAGAATCAGGAGATAGGTTGGAGAAGGTTTGAGCAGAGGGAAGAGATGATAGGATGGAAGAGGAGAGAGTAGCGGGGGAGAGAGAGCGAAGGTTGGGACGGCGCCATACATCGCGAGTAGGGGCAGTGTGGGAAGTGTTAGATGAGAGCGAGAGGGAAAAGGATACAAGGTAGTGGTCGGAGACTTGGAGGGGAGTTGCAATGAGATTAGTGGAAGAACAGCATCTAGTAAAGATGAGGTCAAGCGTATTGCCTGCCTTGTGAGTGGGGGGGAAGGTGAGAGGGTGAGGTCAAAAGAGGAGAGGAGTGGAAAGAAGGAGGCAGAGAGGAATGAGTCAAAGTAGACGTGGGGAGGTTAAAGTCACCCAGAACTGTGAGAGGTGAGCCATCCTCAGGAAAGGAGCTTATCAAGGCGTCAAGCTCATTGATGAACTCTCCAAGGGAACCTGGGGGCGATAAATGATAAGGATGTTAAGCTTGAAGGGCTGGTAACTGTGAAGCATGGAATTCAAAGGAGGCTATAGACAGATGGGTCAGGGGAGAAAGAGAGAATGTCCACTTGGGGGAGATGAGGATCCCAGTGCACCACCCCGCTGACCAGACGCTCTCGGGGTGTGCGAGAACACGTGGGCAGACGAGGAGAGAGCAGTAGGAGTAGCAGTGTTATGTGGTAATCCATGTTTCCGTCAGTGCACAAGAAGTCGAGGGACTGGAGGGAAGCATAGGCTGAGATGAACTCTGCTTGTTGGCCGCAGATCGGCAGTTCCAGAGGCTGCCGGAGACCTGGAACTCCACGTGGGTCGTGCGCGCTGGGACCACCAGGCAGCGGCCACCGCGGTGTGAAGCGTTTGTGTGGTCTGTGCAGAGAGGAGAAGAAGAGGATAGACAGACACATAGTTGACAGGCTACAGAAGAGGCTCGCTAATGCAAAGGAGATTGGAATGACAAGTGGACTACACGTCTCGAATGTTCAGAAAGTTAAACTTACGTTGCAAGAAATCTTATTGACTAAAATGATACAGTGCTGCTGAAGTAGGCTAGCTAGCAGTGGCTGCGTTGTTGACTTAGTTATAGCTACTGAAACCGATGTCATATTTTTTGACACGCAAAGACCCAAACGGCATTCCATAGAAATGCTGGTTGAGAATGAAACGACTGAATAAATGAACAAAAGCACAGCAAGTGAAAGAATAGGTTTTGATTATGTTTTACTGGTAATGGGGATATACGTAAATGCCAACGAAAATATTTTGGTCAGTGTGGTGTGCGTGTAACCTTTATTACACTAGGCAAGTCAGTTAACAAATTCTTATTTACAATGATGACGCTGGGCCAATTGTGCTCCGCACTATGGGACTCCAATTACAGCCAGATGTGATACTGCCTGGATTCGAACCAGGGACTGTAGTGACGCTCTTGCACTGAGATGCAGTGCCTTAGACCGCTGCGTCCATGTATGTGTGTTAAATAGTTACAGAAGGGCTCCGGGGTGGCGCAGTGGTCTAGGGCACTGCTTCGCAGTGCTAGCTGCACCACCAGAGTCTCTGGGTTCGCGCCCAGGCTCTGTCGCAGCCGGCCGCGACCGGGAGTCCGTGGGGCGACGCACAATTGGCATAGCGTGTCCGGGTTAGGGAGGGTTTGGCCGGTAGGGATATCCTTGTCTCATCGCGCTCCAGCGCCTCCGTGGGGGGGGCCGGGCGCAGTGCGCGCTAACCAAGGGGGCCAGGTACACGGTGTTTCCTCCGACCATTGGTGCGGCTGGCTTCCGGGTTGGAGGCGCGCTGTGTTAAGAAGCAGTGCGGCTTGGTTGGTTTGTGCTTCGGAGGACGCATGGCTTTCGACCTTCGTCTCTCCCGAGCCCGTACGGGAGTTGTAGCGATAAGACAAGATAGTAATTACTAGCGATTGGATACCACGAAAATTGGGGAGAAAATAGGATAAAAATAATTTAAAAAATAATTTTTAAAAATTGTTACAGAAAAACTATCGTCAAAGTAATGACTCGGGACGTCGGGTTTGAAATGAAAGCTTCTTTTAGTAATACTACTTGTTCGCATTACATTTAACAACTTTAGATTCTACAAAACAATAAAAGTTGCTAGCGAAAGTCAGGATAATCACTTGTACATAACTGGCGCGTTCTCTCTACTTCCTGTCGCAAGGCATTCTGGAACGTGCAGTCTATGTATGTAAAATATGTTTGTAGTTCTCTCAATCTCCAACACACAAATACAATTACATATGTAAACTGTAAAGAAAAATCTTTAGATACAGCTCAATGAATTAACTTAAACATTAACTCTGTAACCCATTAAAGTTACGTCATCCCCCCCCCGATGAACAACTGTGTTCATCTAAATCTCTAGGGAGTATATCAACTGAATAGGTCTCAACAAAGTCACTGAAGCAGTACGAAGATGACCGAACTAGGCTAACTCGGCCTGGAAACAGTTCCTCAATCTTTCCTAGTTTCCAGGCTTGTCTGGGTGTGTTATCTTCTCCAATGAGTACAACGTCACCCGCTTTCAGTGGGGTGGGCTGTGGTGTCACAGCGGTGTGCCGACTTTAGATCCAGCAAGTAGTCTCTTCGCCAACTGTTCCAGAAGCTGGTCACAAGTCTCTGCCTGTACTTCCATCTGCGTGTCATTTCCTCCTTGTTTAGCGTTGGGTGCTGAGTGTCAGCTGGAAATGGCTTGGGTGGCAAATAGGTTAGTCTTTTAGCCACCAGGAAGTGTGCTGGGGTCAGGGGTTGTGGTTCATCCACTTCATTGTGCACGAAGGTCAGAGGCCTAGAATTTAGGATAGCTTCAACCTCTGTCAGGACTGTGCACATCTCTTCAAAGTTGAGTGAAGCTCTCCCAAGAAAATCTCAGGCATGTTTTCACTGACCTGACGAGTCTTTCCCAGAATCCGCCCCACCAGGCTGCTCGCTCGGCGATGAACCTACAGGTGATGCCCCTTTGAGAAGAACGCCAAGAGTTGGGGCTCTTTGATTGCCTTCCACAGCTCTTTCAAGTCCTAATCAGCTCTCTTGAACGTTTTTGCATTGTCTGAGTAGATTACCTTGCATAATCCTCTCCTTGAGATTAATCTTTTAGAGCTAACAGGAATGTCTCTGTTGACTGATCTGAGACTAGTTCCAAATGCACTGCTCTGGATACAGCACAAGTGAACAGTGCAATGTATGACTTCTTCACAGAACCATTTTCTTTCACATAGAGTGGTCCTGCAAAATCCACACCTGTGACTTCGAATGGTGGGGATTCAGTTATTCTGTCTTTTGGTAAAGGCGCAGTGACCTGCTGTCCGGCCCTTGCCTTGAATCTCTTGAACACTATACATATTGCCACTGTGCTCTTGACTAGCTGCCTAGCACACAAGATGCAGTATCGCTCTGATTTGTCCTTGAGTATCTCTTGATCCAGAATGCATCACCTTCTCATGGTGGTACTGTATCCACATTTCTGAGTATCTGTACTTGAACCCATGGGTGCTGCTCTCAATGTGAAGTTGGACTGTTGCAGTCTTCCTCCTACACTGAGTAGTTCATGTTCGTCCAAGAACAATTTCATTTCTCTGATTTTACAGTCATTGTTTTGGCTTTTTCCTGTCTTCAGTAGTTTGATCTCCTGTCCGAAACTCTGTTGTTGTTTTACCTTGATCCAGTACTTTTCTGCATCGAACAGTTCGTCAGCAGTCGGTTCACCTTGCATCTTTATGTTTGTACGAGCATTGGCTATGACTCTTTATCCAGGCGGTGACTCTGAACACTCTTTTCAGTTTGCTGTACCTTTCAAGCTCCAACACAGGGTCAGTGACATCTGTGCTGTTTGCTGCGAGTTGTACAGTAACCTGGCGACTGGACTTGAGTTCTGAATTTACCTCTTCTGGAACCTTGTTATCATCAGTCTCCTCGGACTGATTGGGTGATGTCAGAATTCTGGGTCCATTCCACCATAGCTGGCTCTGTGTCAAGTTTCGAGCAGTTTTTCCTCTTGTAGGGAGGTCGGGTGGATTAGTTTCCCATTCAATATGTGACCATGACTCTGGATTGGTCAAGGCCTGGATCTCTGTCACTCTGTTCGCGACAAACTGTTTCCATTTCTGAGCTGAGCTGCAAATCCAATGCAGCACGATCATCGAGTCTGTCCACATTTTGATTCGTTTTTTCTTCCATTTTCAGTGTGGTCATCAGGTTGTTTGCTAGTCTCGCTCCAATCACAGCTCCCATGAGCTCCAGGCGTGGCATTGTCATTTTCTTGAGTGGGGCTACCCTGGACTTGGATGCGACTAGACTTGTCGTTGTTTCCCTGTCTTGTGATTCACCTTGCAAGTAAGCTACTGCACTAAGCCCTTTCACTTGCATCACAGTAGTTTCAGGGTGTGGCTGTTCTGTACCACCTTGGTATGGCGAGCTGGTGTAGTTCTGGACACCACTGTTGCCATTCTTGTGTCAGATCAGGTGGTAATTCTTCGTCCCAGCTGAGTCCCCTCTCCCACATTTCCTGGAACATGCACTTGATCCTGAAGGGAGTCAGGAAACCAAGAGGGTCAAAGATACGTGCAGACGACTGCAGAACACTTCTTTGTGTTTTCCCTTGCTTTAGAATGCTCAGTAGCGGCCTGAGGTCAAACAAAGTAATCTGTTTCCGGTCTCCATCCTAAAACCTTCAGCACTACTCCTTGTGATTCTAGCGTCAACGGGTGGTCAGTTGTCGTACTCTCCTCCCATTTTGTTTTCAGTTCAGGAGAGTTGGTCATCCACTTGCAAAGGTCAATGCCTGCAATCGACAGCATTCGCTTTGCAGTTGTTGTCACAAGGTAAGCCTCTTCAACATTGCGTGAACTTGCAATGAAGTAATCTACAGAGTGACTCTATCTCTACAACTTCTGGTTGTTCTGTTTCATATTGTTTCAGGTGCTTCCTGATTGTAGCTGCCAGCAAGAATGGACTTGGGGAAGCTCCAAATACCACTCTTTTCATCCTCAGCACACGCAGCTCCTCTTCATTTTCTCCCCTTGGTGGGCCTGTGAGCCATAGGAATCTCACAGCGTCTCTATCTCTCTCTGCTAGGGGATATCTGCAGGAAAGCCTTCTTGATGTCTGCCATGAATGCGATCTCATGTAGTCTGAACTTTATCAGAACGCTGAGCAGAACCGGATTCAGGTTAGGTCCTGTGAGTAGACAGTCATTGAGGAATGGACAGCCATCTTCATGGGACGAGGTTATGAACTCCGTCATGGTTATCTGTGTATTCGTCAATGTTTTTCTCTGAGGCTGGCCGGAACATATCCTTGTCCGCGTGATCAAAACAATCTTGAAGCATGGATTCCGATTGGTCAGACCGGTGTTGAATAGACCTTAACACGGGTACTTCTTGTTTGAGTTTCTACCTATAGGAAGGGAGGAGCAAAATGGAGTCGTGATCAGATTTTCCGAAGGAAGGGTGGGGGAGGGCCTTGTAGGCATTTTGAAAAGAGTGACAGTGGTCCAATGTTTTACCAGCGCGAATACTACAGTCAATGGTCAATGTGTTGGTAGAACTTCGGTAGCGTTTTCCTCAAATTTGCTTTGTTAAAATCCCCAGCTACAATAAATGTGGTTTCCAGTTTGCATAAAGTCCCGTGTAGTTCTTTTAGGGCCATTGTGGTATCAGCTTGAAGGGGAATATACAGGGCTGTGATTATAACCGAAGATAATTCTCTTGGGAGGTAATACGGTCGGCATTTGATTGTGGTATTCTAGGTCGGGTGAACAAAAGGACTTTAGTTTCTGTATGTTAATCACAATCACACCATCAGTGTTTGACTACCTTTCTTCTTCCCGGAGAGTTCTTTATTCCTGTCTTGAAGACCAGTAATTATTGGTTTCCCCTCATTCGGGCAATAGCAAAGGCTGTGCATTATCACTAAATAGTAGTCAAAATAAGCCCGTTCTCTCTCACCCTGATCGAAGTTGAGTTTCTTGGAGTTGGATCCCTCTCCCAGTCCCTCTATGTCTACCAGGTCAGAGTTGACGTCAGAGTCATTCAGAGCACTCAGAGTCACATCTGCTGGAACACACAGGCAGGAAGAGCTAAGTCTTTTTCTTTATCCCATTGTTTCAAATATAATAGACAAAGACTAAATATTTTCACAGTTAAACTATTCAATTTGATCTGCAAGGACTTTTCTAATTGCTTTGCACATATTTTGTTGAAAAACAATCCTTTACTATTACTTTCAATATTGAGGTAAAAACAAGAAAAAAAAGGCTGAAGGTGGGACTGATTAGAAATCATTGCCAAGATGGCAACTACAAAATGTATTGATTGATTCCTTCCTTCATCCATCTCCACTCACCTGCAGACTTCTGTTTCTTCATTGTGGGAATGGCCAGAGTCACATTTCCCTGGACACCTGCCTTCATGACGACCTTTGAGGTCGGCACAGCAATGACAGTTGGTGTTGCCGTGGTGGCCATGGTAACAGCAGTCTTCTTGGCGGTCTTTTTTGGGGAGTCGGTGGAAATGGGCATCCCGGTCTCGTCATAGAGCTTCCTCTTCACTGTACTTTTAATCTGGACCCTTCGGGAAGAGGAGACAAGGTAGGATCAGGTTAGCGGTGGTGATTTAACCAGTAACCTGTCAATTTTTTTTTTTTTGCGTAAACCATCATGAATTGATAGATCTTTAGCACTAGCAGATGGATAGTACAATGCATGTGTGGGTAAATAGATCTGAATGTGATATTTTAGATCTTCTAGTAATGGTTTAGCTCATCGGGGCTTGTGTCACTGATAGACTATCTTCCTATTGCTTTAGAGCTACCTCTGAAAACATCTCATTGGACACGTCACCCAGACGCGAATGGAGCAAAGTAGAGAGATAAGGGGTAAGAGACCAAGACCTGGTAAGGACTACAATGATAGAGGGCCATTAGGAATGAAAAGAGACGGGGGGGGGGGGGGGGGGGGATCCTTACACGGTGCGTTCCTTGATGACAGCGCTGAGGGAGTTCAGGTCATCACCAAACCTCACCACGGCCGATCTCAGCTGCCCAATCTCAGTGTCCGTCCACTTAGCTCTGCAATGACACACAGGGCGTTTCAGAACCACTAGACTACATTGCAGTTGCACTGCACAGATCTACAAATCACCTAGCATCCTAAATAACTACACATTATGATTTTGTAGATCAGTCTGGTCAGTTGGTGATCAGCGATTGATGCCCTTGAACGCAGCCAGAGACGAAGAGAGGGTGGAGACGAAGAGAGGGTGTCGAGTGCTTTCTGGTATTAATGACGCAACAGCGTTTCCTCAGATTGACTTCTTGGCGGGGATATTCAAGATGGAGCACATATCAGTGTAATGTGTACAGTGTGCTACAAGTGACACAAGCCCAAAAATTACAAAGTCATGATCAGTAGACTTATAAATCAGACTAGACTTGGAACACGACATAATCGATACAGATATTTATCTCTATCTGTAACTTGGTGTGTGTATTCTCACCCTGCAGGACTGGAGTCAGCCACGGGGTGCAGTTGCATGGTCAGCTCCCCTAACTTGGTGAAAGCAGCTCCTGCTGCTGAGAAGATCTCCCCAACCTTGAAAATTAAAGCAGAAAACACCTAAATCAATACCTTTGAATTATCCTATTTTCTTTTGAGACAGTAGCAAAGGTCTTTCCACATTGTTACGTTACAGCCTTATTCCTTAGTGTACACACAATACCTATCCCATAATGACAAAGCAAAAACAGGATTAGACATTTATTTTTTAATAAATAATCACATTTAAATAAGTATTCAGACCCTTCACACAGTACTTTATTAAAGCTCCTTTGGCAGCGATTACAGCCGAGTCTTCTTGGGTTTGACGCTACAAGCTGTATTTGAGTTTCTCCCATTCTTCTTTGCAGATCCTCTCAAGCTCTGTCAGGTTGGTGAGTGTTGCTGCACAGCTATTTTCAGGACTCTCCAGAGATGTTTGATTGGGTTCAAGTCCAGGCTCTGGCTGGTTCCCTCAAGGACATTCAGAGACTTGTCCCGAAGCCACTTCTGCGTCTTCGCTGTGTGCTTAGGGTTGTTGTCCTGTTGAAAGGTGAACCATCACCCCAGTCAGAGGTCCTGAGGAGGTTTCCATCAAGGATGTCTCTGTACTTTGCTCTGTTCATATTTCCGTCGATCATGACTAGTCTCCCAGTCCCTGCCGCTGAAAAACATCCCCACAGCATGATGCTGCCACCACCGTGCTTCACCGTAGGGATGGTGCCAGGTCTCCTTCAAAGGTGACGCTTGGGATTCAGGCCAAATAGTTCAATCATCAAACCAAAGAATCCTGTTTCTCATGGTCCGAGAGTCCTTTAGGTGCCTTTTGGCAAACTACAAGCGGGCTGTTGTGCCTTTTACTGAAGAGTGGCTTCCGTCTGGCCACTAACATAAAGGCCTGGTAGATCCAAACTATTTCCATTTAAGAATGGAGGCCACTGTGTTCATGGGGACCTTCAATGCTGCAGAAATGTTAGAGTACCATTCCCCAGATCTGTGCCGACACAATCTTGTCTCTGAGCTCTACATACAATTCCTTCGAACTCATGGCTTGGTTTCTGCTCTGACATGCACGGTCAACTGTGGGATCTTATATAGACAGGTGTGTGCCTTTCCAAATCATGTCCAATCAATTGAATTTACCACAGGTGGACATCAATGAAGTTGTAGAAACATCTCAAGGATGATCAATGGAAACAGGATGCACCCGAGGTCAATTTCAAGTATCATAGCCAAGGGTCTGATTACCTATGTAAATAAGATGGGTTTCTTTTAATTAATTTTCTAACATTTTTTTTTTTTTTTTTTACTTAACGCTGTGTCATTATGGGTTATTGTGTGTAGATTGATTTGATTTAATCCATTTTAGAATAAGGCTGTAAAGAAACCCAAATGCACTGTATGATCAACTGTATTACAAGGCAATGCCATGTTGAAAACTTTTACGGACTACAAAGGGAAACCCAGACGCGAGCAGCCCAGTGACGGAGCCTACCAGACGAGCTAAATGTCTTATCCTCGCATCGAGGCCAGCAACACTGAAGCATGCACGAGTGCACCTGTGTGATAACGCTCTCTGTAGCCGATGTGAGCAAAACCTTTAAAAACAGGTCAAGATTCAAAGCCGTGGGGCCAGACGGATTACCAGGACGTGCACTCAAACCATGCGCAGACCAACTGTCAAGTGTCTACACTGACATTTAACCCCTCCCTGACCGTCTACAATACCTACATGTTTCAAGCAGACCACCATAGTCACTGTGTCCAAGGAAGCAAAGGTTACCTGCCTAAATGATTACCGCCCCGTAGCACTCACATCGGTAGCCATGAAGTGCTTTGAAAGGCTGATCATGGCTCACATCAACAGCATCCTCCCAGATGCGCTAGACCCACTCCAATTCGCATACCGCCCAAGCAGACCCACAGATTACGCAATTTCAATCGCACTCCACACTGCCCTTTCCCCCCTGGACAAAAGGAACACATTCAAGATCCTTGGTGTCCACATCACCAACGAACTATCATTGTCCAAACACACCAAGACAGTAGGAAAGAGGGCACAACAAAACGTTTTCCCCCTCAGGAGACTGAATAGATTTGGCATGAGTCCCCAGATCCTCAAAAGGTTCTACAGCTGCACCATTGAGAGCATCCTGACCAGTTGCATCACCGCCTGGTCTGGTAACTGCTTGGCATCTGACCGTAAGGCGCTAGAGTGTAGTGCATATGGTCCAGTACATCACTGGGGCCAAGCTTCCTACCATCCAGGACCTATATAATAGGCGGTGTCAGAGGAAAGCCCATAAAATTGTCAGACTCCAGTCAGACTTTTCTCTGCCACCGCACGTCAAGCAGTACCAGAGCACCAAATCTAAGACAAAAAAGCTCCTTAATACCCCCAAGCCATAAGACTACTGAACAATTAATCAAATTGTTTTGTACACTGCTGCTACTCACTGTTTATTATCTATGCATAGTCACTTCACCCCTACCTACATGTACAAATGACCTCAACTAACCCCCACACACTGACTCAGTACCGGTACCCCCTGTATATAGCAGCCTCATTGTTGTGTTGTTACTTTGTACTTTAGTTTGTTTTCTTAACTCTTCTTTAACTGCAATGTTGGTTAAGGGCTTGTAAGTAAGCGTTTCACGGTAAGGTCTACACTTGTATTCGGCGAATGTGACAAATAAAGATTGATTTGATGGCATAATATCAAAACAGGATTAGTCCATTTTATCCAGCATTGTTGTTTTGTACGGTTGCAATGCAGACTTAATCTTTATTTTAAGAGATCATTAATGAGGGGTTTTCCTCCATGCAGACAGCGCCTTCGTGTGGTAGCTTCCATACAAAGTACATGGAAGTGAGAAAAAAGTTAATACATGACATTGACAACATTCAGCCACGTCCTGGGTGCTTGACTTATTATAACACGAATAATGTTTTTTTCTTCCTTCAAAAGTTGAGTTGCCTGGTATAGGACAGTAAAATAAAAATGTATCTTTGGAATAACCCAGGTGAGCTTAAATAGCGGTTACATGGCTGCCATTCGAATTCGCTTGATAGCTGACGACGTTAGGTAGCTAACATGAGCTAGATTTGTGCAGGACCTAGCTAACAGCAAAATATACGGCTAAAATCAAAACGTGAGAATGCCCTACCTTCGTTGAGGCTGAAGTCATTTTTCTTTTTGTAGTTGCTGAACAGATGCAGATTTTCCTGTGAATAACGCCGTTTAGAGAAGCTAGCTAAGCTTCAGGTTAGTTAGCCTGGTTGCACTGCAGGCTCAGCTGTTAATACAAATACCAACTTCGTCCACGTCCTACAATATTCATATTTTTGTTTGCAGTCCGCAACTGTTTTCGGTGAGCCTGTGAATTTTATTAACACGGATCTTATGTTTTTTTGTTGTTGCAATAATCAGAAATGTGTAGCTAAAAATAAATGACATACATAAATGACAATGTGGACAAACGAAAGACTTCACCTGCGCAAATAAATCCCAAATGCTGATTGGCCCAAAATTCACACCACGTGCTCGTGATTCTTCTTTGGTATCATGACGCACATTTTGTTTGTGCATACCGCCACCTATTGTGCGGGATTGTGTTCGAATATGTTACATATATTTTTTATTCTTCAAAGTAGCCACTCTTTGCCTGGATGACAGCTTTGCACACTCTTGGTATTCTCCCAACCAGCTACATGAGGAATGCTTTTCCAACAGTCTTGAAGGAGTTCCCACAAATCAAATTTTAATTGTCACATGCGCCGAATACAACAATGCTCACTTACAAGCCCTTAACCAACAATGCTTTGAAAAGTTTTAAGAAAAAATAGTGTTAAGTATAAAACGGAAAATAACAAATAACAAATAATTAAACAGCAGAAGTAAAATAACAATAGCGAGGCTATATAAAGGGGGTACCGGTACAGAGTCAATGTGCGGGGGCATCGGTTAGTCAAGGTAATTGAGGTAATATGTACATGTAGGTAGAGTTAAAGTGACTATGCATAGATAATAAACAGAGAGTAGCAGCATTGTAAAAAAGGGGTCTGGGTAGCCCTTTGTTTTGCTGTTCAGGAGTTTTATGGCTTGGGGGTAGAAGCTGTTAAGAAGCCTTTTGGACCTAGACTTGGCGCTCCGGTACCACTTGCCGTGCTGTAGCAAAGAGAACAGTCTATGACTAGGATGGCTGTAGTCTTTGACAATTTTTAGGGCCATCCAATGACACCGCCTGGTATAGAGGTCCTAGATGGCAGGAAGCTTGGCCCCAGTGATGTACTGGGCAGTACGCACTACCCCCTGTAGTGCCTTGCGGTCGGAGGCCGAGCAGTTGCCAAACCAGGCAGTGATGGAACCAGTCAGGATGCTCTTGATGGTGCAGCTGTAGAACCTTTTGAGGACCCATGCCGAATCTTTTCAGTCTCCTGAGTGGGAATAGGTTTTGTCGTGCCCTCTTCATGACTGTCTTAGTGTGTTTGGACCATGATAGTTTGTTGGAGATGTGGACACCAAGGAACTTGAAGGTCTTAGCCCCGTTGATGAGAATGGCGGCGTGCTCGGTCCTCTTTTTCCTCTAGTCCACAATCATCTCATTTGTCTTGATCACGTTGAGGGAGAGGTTGTTGTCCTGGCACCACACGGCCAGCCTATAGGCTGTCTCATCGTTGTCGGTGATCAGGCCTACCACTGTTGTGTCATCAGCAAACTTGATGATGGTGTTGGAGTCGTGTTGGGCCATGCAGTCATGAGTGAACAGGGAGTACAAGATAGGACTGAGCACCCACCCCTGAGGGGCACCTGTGTTGAGGATCAGCGTGGCGGATGTGTTGTTATCTACCTCAGAAAGTTCTGAATCCAGTTGCAGAGAGAGTTGTTTTGTCCCATGGTCCTTAGATTAGTGATTAGCTTTGAGGGCACTATGATGTTGAACGCTGAGCTGTAGTCAATGAATAACATTTTCACATAGGTGCTTCTTTTGTCCAGGTGGGAAAGGGCAGTGTGGAATGCAATAGAGATGGCATCATCTGTGGATCTGTTGGAGCAGTATACAAATTGGAGTGGGTCTAGGGTTTGTGGGAAAATGGTGTTTGTGTGAACCATGACCAGCCTTTCAAAGCACTTCATGGCTACAGACGTGAGTGCTACGGGTCGGTAGTCGCTTAGGCAGGTTATCTTAGTGTTCTTGGGCACGGGGACTATGGTGGTCTGCTTGAAACATGTTGGTATTACAGACTCACAGGGAGAGGGTGAAAATGTCAGTGAAGACACTTGCCGGTTGGTCAGCGCATGCTCGGAGTACACGTCCTGGTAATCCGTCTGGCCCTGCGGCCTTGTGAATGTTGACCTGTTTAAAGGTCTTACATCGGCTGCGGAGAGCGTTATCACGCAGTCGTCCGCTGTGTGCTCTCATGCATGTTTCAGTGTTACTTGCCTCGAAGCGAGCATACAGTTGAAGTCGGAAGTTTACATACACCTTAGCCAAATACATTTAAACTCAGTTTTTCACAATTCCTGGCATTTAATCTTAGTAAATATTCCCTGTCTTAGGTCAGTTAGGATCACCACTTTATTTTAAGAATGTGAAATGTCAGAATAATAGAAGAGAGAATTATTTATTTCAGCTTTTATTTCTTTCATCACATTCCCAGTGGGTCAGAAGTTTACATACACTCAATTAGTATTTGGTAGCATTGCCTTTAAATTGTTTAACTTGGGTCAAACGTGTTGGGTAGCCTTCCACAAGCTTTCCACAATAATGTTGGTGAATTTTTGCCCATTCCTCCTGACAGATCTGATGCAACAGTCAGGTTTGTAGGCCTCCTTGCTCGCACACTCTTTTCAGTTCTGCCCACAAATTCTTCTTTAGGATTGAGGTCAGGGCTTTGTGATGGCCACTCCAATACCTTGARTTTGTTGTCCTTAAGCCATTTTGCCACAACTTTGGAAGTATGCTTGHGGTCATTGTCCATTTGGAAGACCCATTTGCGACCAAGCTTTAACTTCCTGACTGATGTATTGAGATGTTGCTTCAATATATCCACATAATTTTCCTCCCTCATGATGCCATCTATTTTCTGAAGTGCACCAGTCCCTCCTGCAGTAAAGCACCCCCACAACATGATGCTGCCACCCCTGTGCTTCACGGCTGGGATGGTATTCTTTGGCTTGTAAGCCTTCCCCTTTTTCCTCCAAACATAACAATGGTTATTATGGCCAAAAGGTTATATTTTTTTGGGAGCAGTGGCTTCTTGGTTTTGGAGCATTGGCTTCTTCCTTGCTGAGCGGCCTTTCAGGTTAGGTCGATATAGGACTAGTTTTACTGTGGAAAAATATATGTTTGTACCCGTTTCCTCCAGCATCTTCACAAGGTCCTTTGCTGTTGTTCTGGGATTGATTTGCACTTTTCACACCAAATTACATTAATCTCTAGGAGACAGAACACATCTCCTTCCTGAGCGGTATGACGGCTGCGTGGTCCCATGGTGTTTATACTTGGGTACTATTGTTTGTACAGATGAACGTGGTACCTTCAGGCGTTTGGAAATTGCTCCCAAGGATGAACCAGACTGGTGGAGGTCTACAATCTTTTTTCTGAGGTCTTGGCTGATTTCTTTTGATTTTCCCATCATGGCAAGCAAAGAGCCACTGAGTTTGAAGGTAGGCCTTGAAATACATCCACAGGTACACCTCCAATTGACTCAAATTATGTCAATTAGCCTATCAGAAGCTTCTAAAGCCATGAAATAATTTTCTGGAATTTTCCAAGCTGTTTAAAGGCCCAGTCAACTTCTGACCCACTGTTATTGTGATACAGTGAATTATGAGTGAAATAATCTGTCTGTAAACAATTGTTGGGAAAATTACTTCTGTCATGCACAAAGTAGATGTCCTAACCGACTTGCCAAAACTGTAGTTTGTTAACAAGAAATTTGTGAAGTGGTTGAAAAATGAGTTTTAATGACTCCAACCTAAGTGTATGTAAACTTCCGACTTCAACTGTAGATGTAATTTAGCTCGTCTGGTAGGCTTGTGTCATTGTAGAAGATAAAGAAATGCACACCTATTTAGGCGAGGTGCTGGCTAGCGGAGTAGAAAACTTGAAAATAAAGGAGAGCCGCACACTCTAGGAGCTCAGATGCAAAAATGTAATATCCAGCGTTTCGACAGGCAAGCTGTCTTCATAAGGGTATAGGGTATAGGCTTGTGTCATTGGGCAGCTCTCGGCTGTGCTTCCCTTTGTAGTCTGTGATCGTTTGCAAGCCCTGCCACATCCGACGAGCGTCGGAGCCGGTGTAGTACAATTCGATCTTAGTCCTGTATTGATGCTTTGCCTGCTTGATGGTTCGTCGGAGGGCATAGCGAGATTTCTTAGAAGCTTCCGGGTTAGAGACCCGCTCCTTGAAAGCGGCAGCTCTACCTTTTAGCTCAGTGCGAATGTTGCCTGTAATCCATGGCTTCTAGTTGGGGTATGTACGTACAATCACTGTGGGGACGACATCATAGAAGCACTTATTGATGAAGCCAGTGACTGATGTGATATACCGGAAGAATCCCGGAACGTATTCCATTCTGTGCTAGCAAAACAGTCCTGTATTTTAGCATCTGCTTCATCTGACAACTTTTTTATTTATTTTTATTTTACCCCCTTTTTCGTGGTATCCAATTGTTAGTAATTACTATCTTGTCTCATCGCTACAACTCCCGTACGGGCTCGGGAGAGACAAAGGTCGAAAGCCATGCGTCCTTAGAGACACAACCCAACCAAGCCGCACTGCTTCTTAACACAGCGCACATCCAACCCGGAAGCCAGCCGCACCAATGTGTCGAAGGAAACACCGTGCACCTGGCAACCTTGGTTAGCGCACACTGCGCCCGGCCCGCCACACGAGTCACTGGTGCGCGATGGGACAAGGATATCCCTACCGGCCAAACCCTCCCTAACCCGGACGACGCTAAGCCAATTGTGCGTCGCCCCACGGACCTCCCGGTCGCGGCCGGCTGCGACAGAGCCTGGGCGCGAACCCAGAATCTCTGGTGGCACAGCTAGCGCTGCGATGCAGTGCCCTAGACCACCCGGGAGGCTATCTGACAACTTTTTATTGACCGAGTCACTGGTGCTTCCTGCTTACATTTTTGCTTGTAAGCAGTAATGAGGAGGATAGATTTATGGTCAGATTTGCCAAATGGAGGGGGTGGGAGAGGTTTGTATGCGTCTCTGTGTGTGGAGTAAAGGTGGTCTAGAGGTTTTTTTCCAACTGGTTGTACATTTAACATGCTGATAGAAATTTGGTAAAACCAATTTAAGTTTCCCTGCATTAAAGTCCCCGGCCACTAGGAGCGCCGCCTCTGGATGAGCTTTTTCCTGTTTGCATATGGCGGTATACAGCTCATTGAGTGCAGTCTTAGTGCCAGCATCGGTCTGTGGTGGTATGTGGACAGCTACGAAAAATGCAGATGAAAACTCTCTAGGTATATAGTGTGGTTTACAGCTTATCATGAGATACTCTACCTCAGGCAAGCAAAACCTCAAGACTTCCTTAGATTTCGTTCACCAGCGGTTGTTTACAAATATACATAGGTGGCAGGTAGCCTAGTGGTTAGAGCGTTGGCCAGTAACCGAAAGGTTGCTGGATCGAATCCCAGAGCTGACAAGGTAAAGATCTGTCGTTCTGTCCCTGAACAAGGCAGTTAACCCACTGTTCCCCGGTAGGCCGTCATTGTAAATAAGAATGTGTTCTTAACTGACTTGCCTGGTTAAATAAAGGTTCAATTAAAACCTTTATTTAATTGTATTTAGTTTTATTGCTTCTTTAAATCAGGACAACAGTTTTCAGCTGTGCTAAAGGGTTTTCTAATGATTAATTAGCCTTTTAAAATGATAAACTTGGATTAGCTAACACAACGTGCCATTGGAACACAGGAGTGATGGTTGCTGATAACGGGCCTCTGTACACCTATGTAGATATTCAATAAAAAAATATGCTGTTTCCAGCTACAATAGTCATTTACAACATTAACAATGTCTACACTGTATTTCTGATCAATTTGATGTTATTTTAATGGACAAAAAAATGCATTTCTTTCAAAAACAAGGACATTTCTAAGTTACCCCAAACTTTTGAATGGTAATGTATATATATTATATATATTTTGAAAGAAGAAGAATGGGAGAAACTCCCCAAATACAGGTGTGCCAAGCTTGTAGAGTCATACCCAACAAGACGCAAGGCTGTAATCGCTGCCAAAGGTGCTTCAACAAAGTACTGAGTAAAGGGTCTGAATACTTATGTAAATGTCATATTTCAGTTTTTTATTTTGAATAAATTAGCAAAAATGTCTAAAAACCTGTTTTTGCTTTGTCATTTTGGGGTATTGTGTGTAAATTGATGAGGGGGAAAAAACAATTGAATCCATTTTAGAATAAGGCTGTAACCTAGCAAAATGTAGAAAAAGTCAAGGGGTCTGAATACTTTTCGAATGTATTGTACATGTACTTACTTGGAGTGCCTGAGGGTGTCGCTGTTACTAACTACTACATGTGGTCATCTGTACGTGCACTAGACCCATGACATCTGATTAACGTGGTTCTTTATGCTAAGCCGCAGGGCACTGTTCTATGGTCACATGTATGGCAAAAGTGATGATGGAGAAGACCCCTTCTCAAATAGAACAGTAATCTGCGCTGCTCGGTCATGTTGTCAACAAGGCAGCATGGTGCAATTCAAAAACATCCATCTCCTTTCCATAAAATATATGTTTGAATTTTCAAACTACTTTTCGTTGGGAAGGGAGATGAAGCGTTTTTATCAAAAGCAATCAGTTCTGCATGTGAAAACCGAATCCTACTCATTACTCCAAGTGCCCCAACGTCACTTTGTTTTGAGCCGACTTCGCTCTGGGCTATGCCCGGGAGTGCCCTGTTCCCAAAACGAATGCATTGTGTTCAAGTCTACAGTATTTATTAAGCTATATCACGGCAACTATTTGTGTGGAAAAATAATAATAAGTAGAACTGATTGGGTCGCTATAAAAAATATATATTTAAAGTACATATTGTCCACTCCCGGCTATTTTTGGTAAACTTTTCTGGCAACTTTTTTTTATTTACTATTATCTTTGAACATATCCTGGCTGAAAACGCTCTTCGGTTTCCGCAAATCACCTGACACTGGAGTTCCTCGGAACAGCTAGAACAACAAACTAAATCAAATGAACAAATAGAC
Source organism: Salvelinus sp. IW2-2015 (assembly GCF_002910315.2). Lineage (NCBI taxonomy): Eukaryota > Metazoa > Chordata > Actinopteri > Salmoniformes > Salmonidae > Salvelinus > Salvelinus sp. IW2-2015. Next base: position 20,539,849 of record NC_036840.1, on the reverse strand, counting down.
GCCAAAGTGCCTTTTCGCTTTTCAAATTAGGAACTACAACAGTAGTTGTATAGCCTTTCAATCGGTGACGTCACTTGCTCTGAGACCTTGAAGTAGTGGTTCCCCTTGCCCTGCAAGGGCTGCGGCTTTTGTGGAGCGATGGGTAACGATGCTTCGTGGGTGACTGTTGTTGATATGTGCAGAGGGTCCCTGGTTCGCGCCCGGGTCGGGGCGAGGGACGGACGTAAAGTTAAACTGTTACATTGATGCTGTTGACCCGGATCACTGGTTTCTGCCAGATCAAACTGAACAAGTGCAAGGAGTACATGGTGCACTAATACCACCTGCTGGACTGGGCATGCTACTTCTGCAACACAGCAAAACACTGTCTGGAGAAGAAGAATGGCTTTTTCCGTAAATGTTCTATACTGAGTCTGAATGAATGGTAGCGTTGTTATTGTCTGGCTGTGTCCCGATTATTCACACTTATCCCAAAGTGTTCACTTGTAAACTCTCCATCATGGATTTAAAAGCATTGGGATTGAGGTGGCAGGTAGCTTAGTGGTTAGAGCATTGGGCCAGTAACCAAAAGGTTGCTAAATCGAATCCCCGAACTGACAAAGTGCAAATCTGTCGTACTGCCCCTGAACAAGGAAGTTAACCCACTGTTCCTAGGCCGTCATTGTAAATAAGAATGTGTTCTCAACTGACTTGCCTAGTTAAATAAAATTAAAAATGTAAGCATTGGCTGGAGGGAGTTTCCACTGTTATTAAATCCATGAGAGGGAGTGTGCAAGTGCACACTTGTGGAGAATCAGGAGACAGCCTTTGTCTGTGTATGATTAACAAATCACTAACACCTTGCTATTATTTATCTACTAAAATGAAATCACCAGAGTTGTATTATTTCCTAGCTAATGTCTGTCTTCAGAACTGGGAATGATAACTACCATGTTAATTCGCTGTGCCTGTCTTCCCCTCAGGTAAAAACATCTCTGTAGAAATGTATCAAATGACAGTTGTATTTGTTTTAAACCAGTTTGAGGCCTTAGCTTGTGTAGCAGATGCAAGGAAGTTTTGTTAGTGTGTTTTAGAACGTATACTGACAGCTGTGGCTGTTTTGCGTGATGTGTTGTTTTTTTTTCTAAGTTCTTGTGCTGTTGTCTGTGCCCAATAATATTTGTACCATGTTTAATGCTGCTACCATGCTTTGTTGTCACGTGTTGATGCCTTGCTATGATGTTGTCTTAGGTCTGTCTTTATGTAGTGTTGTCTCTTGTCGTGATGTGTTTTGTCCAATTTTTTAAATCCCAGCCCCCGTCCCCGCAGGAGGCCTTTTGGTAGGGCGTCATTGCAAATAAGATTTTTGCATAACGTTAGTTATAAAAATAAAAAAAATTGTTGAGCTTAGACGAACTGCTGCACAAACACTACGGAAGCTACAGTCTAGAGCAGCGTTCCTTAAAGTATGGGTCTGGTCGCGGACCTGTTAATTGTGGGTCGTGACGTAAATCTATAATTATTTCATTAACAGCGGTCTCTGCTCAGTTTGGGGAGAGGTTGTAGAGGGAGATGCCCGTGTGCTTCGCTGTTTACCTAATCTTTTTCTGCAGTTTTCTTGAAGATCACTCCGCGATCGTTCAAGCCACTGACTTGTTATTCCCGCTCGCCATCACTCACCGCTGTCATGAAATGGACTCATGCTTGCCACAAATTCTGACTGAGCTCAATCGTTATGAAACGCAAATAAGATGAGTCAATCGATATCCATAAAAATATGCACCTGAAAAGTGTTCAGCCTTTGTAACAGTAAATCCGTGTTAATTAGGGTGTGAAGCCAGGTCCAGTTGATGGGATAGAGTTCCGTAAACCTACTAACTCGTGTGCTGATGGAATAAGGTAAGTTGGAGGTTCCTAGAATGAAAACATTTTCTTGTGATTTTTTTTTTGTATCCAGATGATAAGCCTAAACAGTGGCATCTTTATGATGTAATGACACATATTTGGGATGAAGACTGGGGGGATATATAGAATCTATAAATCTGTATATTTGAATCCATTTTATTCTTTACTCTTACCTCCCTCACTATCTTTAAGCACTAGCTGTCAGAGCAGCTCACAGATCACTGCATCTGTACATAGCTCATCTGTAAATAGCCCATCCAATCTACCTCATCCCAATACTGTATTTATTTATTTATCTTGCTCCTTTGCACCCCAGTATCTCAACTTGCACATTCATCCTCTGCACATCCTACCATTCCAGTGTTTATTGCTATATTGTAATTACTTTGCCACCATGGCATATTTATTGCCTTACCTCTCTTATCCTACCTCATTTGCACATGCTGTATATAGATTTTCCTACTGTATTATTGATTGTATGTTTCTTTATTCCATGTGTAACTCTGTGTTGTTGTATTTGTCAAACTGCTTTGCTTTATCTTGGCCAGGTCGCAGTTGCAAATAAGAACTTCTCAACTAGCCTACCTGGTTAAATAAATAAAAATATTTGAACTTTCAGGCTTGTGCTGTTTCTGGAAAAGTTACATGAGTCTTTGTCATAGTAGTCTCTCCAACCTGATGTTAAGGTTTTAAAATGTTTTGCAGAAGTTCTCTCTACAAAGTACTCAATGGATACATGCCTGACATGGGCCTTCTCCGCGTCTCAGAAACGTATGCCAACTTTTCTCCACTTACTGCCCCTCTTGTGACAACAATGGAAATGTCAGCAAACGTGCCCCTCGTTGAGTCTGCCTTTGGGCCAGTGCAAGCTGGCAGTGAGCTGTCCTATCAACTTCCACAGCCAAAGACCCGTGAAATTGTGAAGATTGCCGATGCCCCTTCTTCACCAATACTTCCATTAGATGGCTTCAGTCTTCCCAGTGTACTTACAGTGGGGCAAAAAAGTATTGTCAGCCACCAATTGTGCAAGTTCTCCCACTTAAAAAGATGAGAGAGGCCTGTAATTTTCATCATAGGTACACTTCAACTATGACAGACAAAATGAGGGGAAAAAATCCAGAAAATCACATTGTAGGATTTTTTATGAATTTATTTGCAAATTATGGTGGAAAATAAGTATTTGGTCAATAACAAAAGTTTATCTCAATACTTTGTTATATACCCTTTGTTGGCAATGACAGAGGTCAAATGTTTTCAAATGAGAACTTGCACAATTGGTGACTGACTAAATACTTTTTTGCCCCACTGTACATCCTTAGCCATCAGGAGAAGTTCCACGTCAAGGCATTAGAGACAACCTACGGGATGTCACACAAAGTCGAGGTTGCTACAAGGGAGCAGAGCAGCAGCCCGGAATGGCATCAGTTCAGGAAAATGAGAATAACATCCTCTCGTTTCCGAGAGGTTTGCCATGTCCATGGAGAGATCTCAGCTGACCGTCTAGCTGTGCGGCTGTTCAAGGGATCTGGTATGCAGACCATGGAGATGAAGAGGGGGCTAGCAATGGAGCCAGTGGCTGTACAGGACTACTGCACACTGAAGAATGTTAACTTCTTTCCATGTGGCTTCGTAGTGCACCCAGATGCTCCGTGGTTAGGATCCTCCAGATGGCATCATATTTGATTCCAGTGTGAGACCACACTTTGGACTCTGAGGTCAAGTGCCCAACTGTACCAAGTTATGTTGACTGCCCTTACCTGAAGATGCAGAATGGAGAGCTGAAGTTGAAGAGATCTCATGCTTACTACTGGCAGGTGCAAGGTCAAATCCTTCTCACAGGTTGTAGCTGGTGTGACTTTGTCATATGTGCACAGGAGGACATGCTAGTTGAAAGGATATATAAAGATCTACAGGTTTCAAAAACTAAGAGGGAAGGTTGACCACTTTTATTTTTACCACTACTTGCATCAGGGTCTATCTATCACCTGAATGGATCCCCTGCATGGGTGCAACGTTTAGTGGCTTCATAAAAAATAAGTATTGATGTTCTTGTGAAGAAAACTACAGTAGAATAGATTTGTTTAAAAAAATGTATTTCAGCAAATGTTCAACAGTTCAGTTAATCAATTACACATCTCTAACATTGTATTCAATCTTGCATTCTGGCTATTCTGTGTTTACTTGATTTCTTTCCCCCACCCCTAAACTCATTGCCTAATTAAAGCCAATTAAAGCTCCACACAAACTGATATTCACCACAACACAAATTATTAATACATGTCGTAGATAAACAAATTATTGTTTTGCTGCTAGCAAATAAACGCATGTACATTTACATTGGCTTGGCCCATGCTCTGACCAAAGGTCCGTTTTGATAGTTGACTAACAGGCACGCCACTGCAAATAATTGGTTGATGGTCAGGGGGATGACATTCAAACAGCTTGTGCTCCTTTACTCTGCGGATCATTCTTTCAACATGCACTCTCAGCCTGGCAATGGATTGGGACTCCCTAACCTCATGCGCTGGCATCTGTGTGCGTCTTGACAGAAAGGCTGGCCGGTAGAACAATGTCATCTATGAGAAAGCCCTTATCCATCATAATGGCCATGTCAGGGGTGAGTAAGGAAATAATTAGACTGCTTGAAGATCTCCTTGTCACTCACAGATCCAGCATACAACGATGACACAAAAGTGACAGCTCCAAGTTGTCACGACATACTGCCACCAACAACCTTTTTCTGAGCTCTACATCGACCGGGAAACTATGGAAGCTCACAATACCATTCAATTTTGATGAAACTGGACACAGGCACTGAACAATGTTAATTAGCACGTCCTTCGCGGGGCTGTAATTTGAACGTAGTCATTGCAAACTATTTCAGTCAGAAATGCATCGACAGCAGTTAGATAGCTAGTAAGTTAATGATAAAAACAATAGCAGAAATCGCTCCGGAAGTGATCAACCCGGTAGGAAGTAAATTAGAATGTTGGAGGCGGTATAATGCATAGAGCCTATTCCAGTTTAGAGTGGCCGGTTGGTAAATGGTGTGTGTGTGCATTTTATAAAGGTACTTATTTATCAAAATACATAAATAATCTGAACATGTGTGACTTTTTTTAACCTTATTTAACTAGGCAAGTCAGTTAAGAACAAATTCTTATTTTCAATGATGGCCTAGGAACAGTGGGTTAACTGCCTTGTTCAGCTTGGGGATTCGATCTTGCAACTGAAAGGTTACTAGTCCAACGCTCTAACCACGAGGCTACCTGCCACCCCCGACATGTAGGCCTTTGTGTAGGGAGTACTTTATGTTTGGTCTTAAATATTTCAACCTATTTTCAGCATATTGATTATGAATTTAGACATTTGAACTGGTGTTTTGACACTGAGCTATAAATAAAAAGTCGATGACAACAGGAAGCAGCAACAGTATTTCAATTTATGTTTTAGGAATATATATTGTAGCCTACTTTCAACATTATTTATCAAAAGTATTCTCCTTTATCACGTAAAAACTGAATGAGGCCAAAAACGTGTTTGATTTATTAATTGTGATGTTATAACTGAAATCGTGAAAATATGTTTGTCTTTGAAACCCATTTAACTTCTCTCTGAATCTAGTGTGCCTTTTTGGACAGAGTCTGTTCTTTCTCTCTGCCTTTCCATGGACCAACTGTTAGGGTATATCAAATGTCAATTTGGGCCACTTCTGGTCGGCCATGATACTTTTTTCTCATGTTATAAAATGTGATTGTAAAGAAGTTGATTCGATGAGTTTCTTTATTGCAAAGATGTGATGTGGGCATCACTGTATGAAATAGTTCCAATAAAAGTACAAAGTTTACAGTAGGCTACAACCGTATTATAGAAATCTATAGGAAAAAGTATGAAGTCCTAGTTACAGAACACATTATTATTATTAAATTATTATAAATAGTACAGGAATGAATCACAGTATATTCCCTTGTATCGACCAATCTCTGTTGGCTTCTATTCTAACTATTGGGGTGCACACCACATTGAGGTCAAATGAGAGGACACCGCTCAAGACTACTATTGAGGTGAACCCAACACGTTGAGGTCAAGGGAGAGGAAGCCACTGCAGACTATTGGTATGCACCCCATACCCCATAAATTATAGGCCTAAAGGTTAGAGTCATGTAATCTCTCGTTGGTATATTATTACGGGCCGGCTCCGCTAGGGGGTTTAGCCCTCTCAGTACAAACTTTAGCACCCTCCGTTTAATTTTATGTTACTATATAAAATTATTGAGTGTCAGGTGGCGTAAAAATATCTCCTCTGTGCTGTGTCAGCACAATGGACGGAGCGCGACGCGGTGTGAAGGGAGGCTATGGAAATCCATTGGGCGGTTAGGTATGACTCCTTTGGAGTTCCATAAAAAGCGGGAAAAAACTCAAGCGTTCCTACAACACAGAACTAAGACGCGAGGCTACAGGGTTGCACAGAACCCTCTGTCTTCTCCAGCCTCCAAACAAATAGATGCGTTAGCTGACAACATCATGGAAACGATGTGATTCTGGATGTCTTGTCCAGATTGCTAGCAAGAATGCCAAGAGGGGAATCGCAATTTGCTCGTTTCAAATCGTTTCATGTTTTGATACCATGTCTTGCTTTTAGGTGTTTTGACAAATTTCATGTCAATGATGCTAATATGGTTAGAATTCGCTAGATAGCTAACCAACAACTGTAGGGATGTATTTGAGAGACAACAAGTGCTCATTGTGATAATGTATACTTAAAAAATAAACATTGCAGAGGAAATATAGCTACTGTAAGCCTACATGTTGTCAAAAGTCTAAGCCAAACCCTTCTGTTTTGCCCCATAGTTGCGCAAGCGTCGCAAAAGCAACGGGCCGTCTTTACACTGGAGTCAAAGTGGTCCGCAGTGCGTCGAGAAGTTGACGTGCGACAGCGAGTTCGAAGCCATTTGGGCGCAGTGTCAGTGGCACGCACCAGGTTCAAGCAAACGAAGACGTTATGTAAGTACAAATATCCAGCAATAGGTAGTGACCAGTACAGTAGGACAGATGAGAAGAGACTGAGTGTAAACTATTTTCTTCAGCACGTTGTAGTTGGATGCTGTCATTGGTGAAATGTCAGAACGATTCAGCGAGTGCAACAGCCAACTGGTGGAGGCTCTGTGTGTCCTTGACCCTGAGAGCCATAACTTTTTAGATGTGAAAAAGATTAAACTAATGCTGGATCTAAGCAAAACTGATTTGGTGGAAGCTGAGTTTAGTGTCGCTTGCCAGTTTTTGAAGACTGAAATCGCCTGCTCTGGCTCCAATGAGAACAAATGGATCCCACTTGATATCCTGCAATGCCTCTCTCCGCTATGCCGACCGTGCTTACTGCACTGAAACATGGACTGACTTTTGGGGCGTCCACAGCTACATGCGATAACTAATTTTCCACTTTGACAAACGTGTTCAGTAACCTCAGAAGAAGCATGCTACACCCGAGGAAAGCTCAACTAATCCAACTGGCATTTGAGGGGATCATACAAGAAGATGTCGGGGAGAATGGAATGATCGATTACTCAAGAAGTTCCACAGAGCATCAAGGAAGCTGCAACTCTTTTGAAAAGGTAAGATTGAAACAATCGAGTTATTTAAAAAAATTCTTAATCTTGCTTTAGTGTGTAGGGCGCTGTCCATGGTGCTGATAGAGCGCTGCGAGATTTCGTGGCATTGAACCTGTCACTGCTTGGGCAAAAACATGTTTTAAACGTTTGTGTTTATTGTGGTATAGCGTGAAATTAGCAATGCAAGAACCCAAAATGACGCCCCTGGGTATAGCTACCTACCAGTATGTGTCATCATAAAAATAAATAGGCTACATTCTATTATGGTTTTCTTGGTTTCCTATTGGTTTTTGTTGATGTATATAGGACTGTACGTATTGGAAACGTGTTTATGTTACATCCTGACCAGACCGGACACGTCCCGTGCGCAAGCGTCGCAAAATAAATGTAGAAATCCATGTTATTCAATTATTGCACCCACACTGCTCGTGCGTGCCAACAAGCGTCTGCTATGCCAAGGGCTAAAATAGAACTCCTTCCTATTTCTGACGCAGATCGCGCTGCAAGTCCTGCCTCCCATCTCCTCATTGGTTTATAGAGGCAGGTACCCACGTGCCATCTTCTCATTGGTTATACCCACGTGGGTGATTGAAAGACGAACTGTTTTGCCGGTTGTCGTGGTAATACTATGAAAGTGTAGATGCTGATCACCATATAAGTTCAAAGATAAAAAAGCCTGGAAGGAGGAGAGATGACTAGAAACGATTCGGTTGGCCGTTTTATGTGTGGATTAATTGTTGGAGTAGAGGACCTTGTGCATTTCAGGTAAAATAACAACTCAATGTTTATATCCCAGGACTAATTAGCTAGCAACAGCAAGCTAGCTAAATAGGACAAATTAGCTAGCAAGTGCAAGCTAACTAGTTAATTTGCCATACATGTTTAATGCTTTTCGACCTGTCCCCAAATTAATGTCATTGGTTCAGAGTTTGTTTTGATATTTTAACCTGCGTGTCGTGATCGCGTTTGGTGTAGGGGGACAAAATACATTTATGCACGATGGCGCACGCGCGCAGCCGGTTTGGGTTCCGTGTTAGGCTGGCATTGCTTAATTAATTACGTGGGTCGGGTTTTATTCACAGAAGTGTATTGTGCCATATCAAAAACGTGTTGCTGAACTCATGAGCGAGCAACATGCTTTTCCATGTTAAAGCGGCCTATTTATTTGGCAAGACAGCTGGCTGGATCTCATGTAGTAGGCTATGTTTTGGTTATTTGGATATCCATTCAAATTTGTTCACTGTTAATGTAACTAGTCTAAATATGGATTGTTTCATGCTTTTATCAATCTGATATTTTGTCTACCAGGCCTACTACTTGGTACCGCTGTTTTTGTTCTGTTCCATTCTTTCAAATTCACAGTTGTGTCGGGGGGCGACAGCGTAGCCTAGTGGTTAGAGTGTTGGACTAGTAACCGAAAGGTTGCAAGATTGAATCCAGAGCTGACAAGGTACAAATCTGTCGTTCTGCCCCTGAACAAGGCAGTTAACCCACTGTTCCTAGGTCGTCATTGAAAATAAGAATTTGTTCTTAACTGACTTGCCTAGTTAAATAAAGGTAAAATAAATTCTAAGCCAAACTGCTATTCAGTATTTTTGTTTGCATGCATGAATAATAGTTTGCATGATTTTGTTAAGACAGCTGTGTGTAAGGCTGCATTCATATAAGCTGTTTGTAATATGTGAATTGCCCTATCAATCTTATATTCATTACCAAAATGGCCTAGCTGTAGGGCGCTGTCCATTGTGCTGATACAGCGCAGCAGAGATTGGCTACAGATTTCAAAAGCACTCAAAGATCTCAGGGATCTGCATTTTAACTTTGTTTATTGTGGTATAGAGTAATTATATGAGCAGAATCCAATATAATTCCAATGCAAGAACCCCCCCCCCCCCCCAAAATGTATCCCTCGCCGATTTCAACTGCTCCCTTAGTCCTGGTGCAGGGTCTGGATTTTAGTTCTGGGTTAACCGAGATAAAGGTTAAGGCAGTGTTTGCTGGAGAACTATAGTTGGTCTATCCACTGGGCAAAAACATTGAATCAATGTTGTTGCAACATTATTTCAACCCCAAAAATCAATGTGATGACGTGGAAAACAAATTGGATTTGCAAAAAGCAATCAATGTAACGCATTTAGTATTTTCTCACCCAACTTTTAACTTAACTCCAATGACATGGTGAATTTTTGTTGTTGAATTCATGTTAGTTGAGAACTCAACCAATGTACAGAACCAGTCAAAAGTTTGCACACACCTATTCATTCAAGGGTGTTTTTTTATTTTTTACTATTTTCTACATTGTAGAATAATAGTGAAGACATCAACACTATGACATCATGTAGTAACCAAAAAAAGTGTTAAATAAATCAATATGTTTTATATTTGAGATTCTTCAAAGTAGCCACCCTTTGCCTTGATGATAGCTTTACACACTCTTGGCATTCTCTCAACCAGTTTCATGAGGAATGCTTTTACCAACAGTCTTGAAGGAGTTCCCACATATGCTGAGCACTTGTTGGCTGCTTTTCCTTCACTCCAACTCATCCTAAACCATCTCAATTGGGTTGAGGTCAGGTGATTGTGGAGGCCCGGTTATCTAATGCACCACTCCATCAATCTCATTTTTGGTCAAATAGCCCATACAAAGCCTGGAGGTGTGTTTTGGGTCATTGTCCTGTTGAAAAACAAATGATAGTGTCACTAATCGCAATCCAGATTGAATGGCATATCGCTGCAGAGTGCTGTGGTAGCCATGCTGGTTAAATGTGCCTTGAATTCTAAATAAATCACAGACAGTGTCACCAGCAACGCACCCCCACACCATCACTCCTTCTCCTCCATGCTTCATGGTGGGAACCACACATGCAGAGATCATCCATTCACCTACTCTACGTCTCACAAAGACACGGCGGTTGGAACCAAAAATCTCCAGTTTGGACTCATCAGACCAAAGGACAGGTTTCCACTGGTCTAATGTCCATTGCTCGTGTTTCTTGGCCCAAGCACGTCTCTTCTTCTCATTGGTGTCCATTAGTGGTGTTTTTTTTGGTAGTAAAATCGACCATGAAGGCCTGATTCACGCAGTCTCCTCTGAACAGTTGCTGTTGAGATGCGTCTGTTACTTGAACTCTGAAGCATTTATTTGGGCTGCAATTTCTGAGGCTGGTAACTCTAATGAACTTATCCTCTGCAGCAGAGGTAACTCTGTGTCTTCCTTTCCTGTGGCGGTCCTCATGAGAGCCAGTTTCATCATAGCGCTTGATGCTTTTTGCGACTGCACTTGGACTGACCTTTATGTCGTTTCTCTTTGCTTATTTGAGCTGTTCTTGCCATAATATGGACTTGGTCTTTTACCAAATAGGGGTATCTTCTGTATACCACCCATACCTTGTCACAACACAACTGACTGGCTCAAACACATTAAGAAGGATAGAAATTCCACAGATTAACCTTTAACAAGGTACACCTGTTAATTGAAATGCATCCCAGGTGACTACCTTATGAAGCTGGTTGAGAGAATGCCAAGCTGTCATCAAGGCATAGGGTTGCTACTTTGAAGAATTTGTTTAACACTTTGTTGGTTACTACATGAATCCATATGTGTTATTTCATAGTGTTGATGTCTTCACTATTATTCTACAATGTAGAAAATAGTCAAAGTAAAGAAAAGCCCTTGAATGAGTACGTGTGTCCAAACTTTTGACTGAAACTGTATATCAAAACTAGAAGTTGAACTGACGTCTGTGCCCAGTGGGATGCTCCTTAGCAGGGCCCCGGGGCCCAAAATGCGATAGTCCGGCCCTGCTCCTCAGTTAGTGAAAAAGTAATGGTGATAAGACATTGAGGTCTAATCTATATAGTAATGCTGTTCTCAATGCGACTGGGCAGGAGGAAGAGGTAAGGTAGCTCCAGTCCCTGGTTCTGGCTCAGGATGTGTTCCTCTATATCCTTCAGTTCCTTTCTGAACCTGTCAATCACCTCCTGGGCCTGGGGCTCAGTGAAGTACTGCTCTGGATACTGACCCAACGGGACCTGGAGCAGAGATGGGGGGGATAGGGGAAGGGAAAGAGAGAGAGCGGGAGAGAAAGAGAACGAAAGGAGGTGGGAGACAAGGGTTTCATTCAGTAGGAGCAAACGGGAGAAAGCGTTTTGAAATGGAACCAAAAATGTGTGTTGAGGTGGTACCACCCCCAGTTAAAAAATATGTGTAACTTACTCACAAGTTTGACTGGAGTTCTATGGGCTCAGCTAGTGTTAGCGTAACCCTTTAACTTACTGCATCAGGTTGTGGCCGCCCCAGGTGCCATGTGATCGCCATCTCCAAACATGTTTGGCTGACATCAGGCAGGCTGTCCATGATCATCTCCATGTTAACAGCATCCTTGTCGGTTGGCGTGGGGTGACGCATGGTGCACGGGGTATTGGGTACCCAAGCACACCAGTCAAACTATGTTAAAGAGAGCGGAGTAAGTTCATAGAAATGTGCTCGCATGTGTGCTTGCTTGCTTGCTCGCGTGCCTGGTGTGTGTGTGTTTGTGAAGTACCTGTCCATTGTTGGTGGCTGCGTGCTGTGCTGTGCTCGTGAAGATGGCTACACTCAGCAAGGTAACCAGCTCTGCTTTGTTTTTGAGTTCGTTGGACAAGCCAAACGTGGGGACATCGACAAAGCCCTCCTCAGCGATGTCCTTTATCCAGGTCTGTAGCTCAGGGTCCTCCACCACATCACTGTCACAATGGTAGTACACAGATATCATCCCTGAGACAAAACTATGGAGGGGTGGAGAGAGAGGGGGGGGGGGGAAAGAGGTAAACAAACAGTGAGGTAGAAATAAAGATGGAGAGTAAGAGTAGCCTAATTAAAGGAGATAATACTGCACAAAGATTAAAACGTTTTATTTTCCCAATATGAATTTCAGCATGTCCATATTTCAGGCCTAAGAGCATGTCCCCTCCTTTCCGCTTACAACCTAATAAACAATGTGTCTGTGGTCATAAAATAGGGGTCACACGGGTATTGCACCCGTGTATGGCGTCCCACTGCATCAGACTGTGTTCCATGTAGAAGTAGTCTCTGAGCTTAGTGGCTCTGCACACTATTCCGTATTTAGTGCACTACTTTTGACCAGGGCCTATAGGGAATAAGATGCAATTTCGACCACAGCCGCATAGGAGTAAAAACCTGTGTATGGCGTCCCACAGCATGAGGCTGTGCTCCCTGTAGAAGTAGTCTCTGAGCGTGGTGGCTCCGCGCTGTTGGAAGTCCCAGCAGGGCTGGAGAGAGCGGTAGGTCAGGACCTTGTACTCTCTCTGGGACAAGACGAGCAGGCCCTCCCCTCCTGTAGACACCACCTGGAGGAAGAGAGCGGGAGGATGCTGCCAGCTTAGACCGCAATGGTGGGAAATCGAACCACTGGTCCACCACTTTCAAAGCTGTCCTTCTATCTGTGTCCCTATGACGTTTCACACATTCGGGGGGGTTACAAAATATGAAATGGGGAAAATGAATCGTCAAGAGAATAGTAAGCTGACCCTTTTGAAGATGCCGTCAGCGGAGACGAGCTGAGTGCGTCCCCTGCAGTTGATCTCCAGAGTGTAGCGCAGGTGGGGAGCCAGGAGCTAAAGACAGCGAGAGGGATGAGACAGCAACACGCGCACACACACCTCACACATACGCGCACACACACGCACTCACTCACACATGCGCACGCGCGCGCACATACACTCCTACCTTGTATACAGGGTGTACAGCGGGAAGTTGACGTAACGTAGCCACACAGAACACTTCTACCAACAGGTGCGTTCTCAACAGGTGTGACAGCAACTGAAACACCTGGAACTCCGAGTGACGGACCCAGATCTTYGCCAATAGCCAGGCCAGGGGAGGGTCATTAGGCAGGAAGATGGGTGTGTCCAAGCCAGGAGTCTGTCCTAGCTGGAGAAGAGAAGGGATTAATTGTGTGTGTGTGTGTGTGTGAGAGAGAGTGTGAGAGTGTGTCTAGTCCTACCTGTATGGCAATGGGTATGAGTCCCTGGTCAGGGTGCTCATATAGTAGACACAGAGGTGCAGCGATGTACTGTGGTTTCCCCCGGATTACATTGGTGGGAACACCATCCATAATGGCATAGTCAATCAAGTAGATGTTACCAGCCTAGAGATGAAGGGAGGAGAGCGGAAAATCTGTAGAGGCAGCTGAGGCTAGGGTTAGGATAGTATTTTTATTTGTTTAGGGGGTAGATCAGCTTTAATATTGCAGATATATTGTGGCTTCTGTCAATGTAATTGTCTGCATCTTTTCCAAATCCCATATATATACAGTACCAGTCAAAAGTTTGGACACACCTACTCATTCAAGGGTTTTTCTTTATTTTTACTATTTTCTACATTGTAGAATAATAGTGAAGACATCAAAACTATGAAATTACTCATGGAATCATGTGTAACCAAATAAGTGTTAAACAAATCAAAATAATTGTAGATTCTTCAAAGTAGCCACCCTTTGCCTTGAGGACAGCTTTGCAGATTGTTCACTTCTCACATGGTGGTCCTCTGTAGCTCAGTTGGTAGAGCATGGCGCATGCAACTTTAAATTGGAGATAGCACAAGCAGCGCCATTGAGGCTGTCACAGAATCCATAATGGCACAAATACAAATATGAGACCTCTATATCTAGATGGTGTTAATTGTTTTTTGACTTATTTTGTACTTTAAAGAATCTCCATAACTAACATATGGCTGGCTATCTTTCATTTGGACATATTTACATTCCAGCAAAACATATTTTAATCCTAAAACCATACGTGACATATTTCTTGATATACAGTTGAAGTTGGAAGTTTACATACACCTTAGCCAAATGCATTTAAACTCCGTTTTTCACAATTCCTGACATGTAATCCTAGTAACGATTTCCTGTCTTAGGATCACCACTTTATTTTAAGAAAATGAAATGTCAGAATAATAGAAGAGAGAATGATTTATTTCAGCTTTTATTTCTTTCATCACATTCCCAGTGGGTCAGAAGTTTACATACACTCAATTAGTATTTGGTAGCATCGCCTTTAAATTGTTTAACTTAGGTCAAACGTTTCGGGTAGCCTTCCACCAGCTTCCCACAATAAGTTGGGTGAATTTTGGCCCATTCCTCCTGACAGAGCTGGTGTAACTGAGTCAGGTTTGTAGGCCTCCTTGCTCGCACACGCTTTTTCAGTTCTGCCCACAAACTTTCTATAGGATTGAGGTCAGGGCTTTGTGATGGCCACTCCAATACCGTGACTATGTTATCCTTAAGCTATTTTGCCACAACTTTGGAAGTATGCTTGGGGTCATTGTCCATTTGGAAGACCCATTTGCGACCAAGCTTTAACTTCCTGACTGATGTCTTGAGATGTTGCTTCAATATATCCACATCATTTTCCTGCCTCATGAAGCCATCTATTTTGTGAAGTGCACCAGTCCCTCCTGTAGCAAAGCACCCCCACAACATAATGCTGCCACCCCCTGTGCTTCACGGTTGGGATGGTGTTCTTCGGCTTGCAAGCCTCCCCCTTTTTCCTCCAAACATAACGATGGTCATTATGGCCAAACAGTTCTATTTTTGTTTCATCAGACCAGAGGACATTTCTCCAAAAAGTACGACCTTTGTCCCCATGTGCAGTTGCAAACCGTAGTCTGGCTTTTTTATGGCGGTTTTGGAGCAGTGGTTTCTTCCTTGCTGAGCGGCCTTTCAGGTTATGTCGATATAGGACTCGTTTTACTGTGGATAAAGATACWTTTGTACCTGTTGTCTCCAGCATCTTCACAAGGTCTTTTGCTGTTGCTCTGGGATTGATTTGCACTTTTCGCACCAAAGTACGTTCATCTCTAGGAGACAGGACGCGTCTCCTTCCTGAGCGGTATGACGGCTGCSTGGTCCCATGGTGTTTATACTTGCGTACTATTGTTTGTACAGATGAACYTGGTACCTTCAYGCGTTTGGAAATTGCTCCCAAGGATGAACCAGACTTGTGGAGGTCTACACATTTTCTTTCTAATGTCTTGGCTGATTTCTTTTGATTTTCCCATGATGTCAAGCAAAGAGGCACTGAGTTTGAAGGGAGGCCTTGAAATACATCTACAGGTACACCTCCAATTGACTCAGGCTAATTGACATCATTTATCAGAAGCTTCTAAAGCCATGACATCATTCTCTGGGATTTTCCAAGCTGTTTAAAGGCACAGTCAACTTAGTGTATGTAAACTTCTGACCGACTGGAATTGTGATACTGTGAATTATAAGTGAAATAATCTGTCTGTAAACAATTGTTGGGAAAATGACTTGTGTCATGCACAAAGTAGATGTCCTAACCGACAAAACTATATAACTATATCGCCAAACTGTACAAAAGTACACTATTTTGGAATTAGGGCTCTGGTGAAAAGTAGGGCACTATTTTGGGAATAGGGTGCTATTTTGGTTCGTAGACAGAAGGACAGGGGGATGGACCTCAGGGAGGTTAGATAGATAGATAGCGGGGCCCCACCTTGAGCTCCTTGTCCAGGGTGGTCCTGGGTGCCAGCGACCCCTGCACCATGTCTCCAGAGACGGGGAAGTTTCCTGGAAGCTCCTTGCAGCGCTGGATCATGCGGGGGTTTGAACCATTCAGACACTGGTACCCAAAGAACCAATCTTCCTTCCAGTGCTCCATACAGTACTCTGGAACCATAGGGATAATCAATCAATCAATCAACCACAGAATGAAAAAAAGTACTGTCTGAATGTATCAATAATAATTTCTTAATATAATAATCTACACTTCCGGTCAAAAGTTTTAGAACACCGACTCATTCAAGGGTTTTTCTTTATTTTCACTATTTTCTACATTACTTTATATTGCAATGTGAAGCAGTAGATTAAACACTGATTAAGTTAGGGGAAAACTGTTGTTGTGCATTACTCCGAGGCCTCACTTCCTAAATGTCTATAATTATGAACAGGAAGAGACAGCAATAAAAAGTGTCGGCCTGTACTCTACAACCAATAACACATCTGATGCAGATAGGAGGGAGGGCTAAAGCACTGAATGTAAATAGTGTATATTTGTTTTACTGTACTCTACCAGCTATGGGGCTTTTGAGTTTCCAGAAGCATCGTTTAAAGTCCTCCAGATCATCCCATGACTTTCCAAACCTGATGGCTAGTTTCTTCAGAGACAGCTCTAGAATACTTGGAGAGAGAAGAAGGGAGGGAGAGGAGGGTGAGAGAGAGGGTAGAGAAAGGGGGCAATGGGTGAGAGAGAGAGGGTAGAGTGAGGGGGTGATGGGTGAGAGAGGGGTAGAGAAAGAGCGAGGGGTGGAGGTGTGGTAAAGAGAGCGAAATGGAACATCTTTTTAAGAAAGGGGGAAGTTGAGACACGTAATGTGGGTAAGACATATGTCTGAGCAAGTGAGGGACATTTTACATTAGATTTCCATTAGATTTCCATTAGATTTAGGGGAAATTTGACCCGCATGTGTGAATGTCAATGCGTAAGAATAACATCACAGAGAAAAATGTGTGTGTAACTCACGCATAGTGTAAGGAGCCTTCAAAGTCGCTCCTTTTCTCGCTGTCAAAACGTACGTCCTGATGCAGGTCTGCTTCGGTCTTGGCATCGATACACTTGGGAATCCCAGAAGCCCATGCAGCCCATCTGGATAAACAAACATAACTGTAAGATCTAGGCTCTCTTTCTGGAGGGATTGGAACAACATTTCTGTCATCTCACTGACCTGTATATCGTTTGTCTCTCCTGCAGTTCTGCTTTTCTGTGAGCCAATAGCTGAGGAGAGGTATCATCGGAGAGTCTCTTTGCTAAGGGAGGGAGAGAGACAGCGAGAGAGAGGGATGACTCACTCACACATACAGGTAACTGCCAAAGTTAAGGAAACCCTTGAGTAAATGAGGGATAGAAATTATATTGAACGCAGATGCTTCCACACAAATCAAATCCAATTGTATTTGTCACATGCGCCGAATACAACAGGTGTAGACTTTACAGTGAAATGCTTACTTACAAGCCCTTAACCAACAATGCAGTTAAGAAAATACCCCACCAAAAATGTAAGAGATAAGAATAACAAATAATTAAAGAGCAGCAGTAAATAACAATAGTGGGGCTATATACAGGGGGTACAGAGTCAATGTGCTGGGGCACCGGTGTCGAGGTAATTGAGGTAATATGTACATGTAGGTAGAGTTATTAAAGTGACTATACATAGATAATAACAGAGAGTATCAGCAGCATAGAAGAGGGGCCAATGCAAATAATCTGGGTAGCTATTTGATTCGCTCTTATGGCTTGGGGGTAGAAGCTGTTTAGAAGCCTCTTGGACCTAGTCTTGGCGCTCTGGTACCGCTTGCCGTGCAGTAGCAGAGAGAACAGTCTATAACTTGGGTGGCTGGGGTCTTTGACAATTTTTAGGGCCTTCCACTGACACCACCTGGTATAGCGGTCCTGGATGGCAGGAAGCTTGGCCCCGGTGGTGTACTGGGCCATACACACAACCCTCAGTAGTGCCTTGTGGTTGGAGGCCGAGCAGTTGCCATACCAGGCAGTGATGCAACCCATCAGGATGCTCTCGATGTCGCAGCTATAAAACCTTTTGAGGATCTGAGGACCCATGCCAAATCTTTTCAGTCTCCTAAGGGGGAATAGGTTTTGTGCCCTCTTCACAACTGTCTTGGTGTGTTTGGACCATGATAGATTGTTGGTGATGTGGACACCAAGGAACTTGAAGCTCTCAACATGTTCCACTACAGCCCCGTCGATGAGAATGGGGCCGTGCTCTCTCCTCCTTTTCCTGTAGTCCACAATCATCTCCTTTGTTTTAATCACGTTGAGAGAGAGGTTGTTGTCCTTGCATCACACGGTCAGGTCTCTGACCTCCTCCCTATAGGCTGTCTCATTGTTGTCGGTGATCAGGCCTACCACTGTTGTGTCACCAGCAAATTATAGTGTTGGAGTTGTGCCTGGCCGTGCAGTCATGAGTGAACCATGAGTACCCTGAGGGGATCAGTGTGGCGGATGGGTTGTTACCTACCCTTACCACCTGGGAGCGGCCCGTCAGGAAGTCCAGGTTCCAGTTGCAGAGGGAGGTGTTTAGTCCCAGGGTCCTTAGCTTAGTGATGAGCTTTGAGGGCACTATGGTGTTGAACGCTGAGCTGCAGTCAATGAATAGTATTCTCACATAGGTGTTCCTTTTGTCCAGGTGGGAAAGGGCTGTGTGGAGTGCAATAGAGATTGCATCATCTGTGGATCTGTTTGGGCGGTATGCAAATTGGAGTGGGTCTAGGATTTCCGGGATAATGGTGTTGATGTGAGCCATGACCAGCCTTTCAAAGCACTTCATGGCTACAGACGTGAGTGCTACGGGTCGGTAGTCATTTAGGCAGGTTACCTTAGTGTTCTTGGGCACAGGGACTATGGTAGTCTGCTTGAAACATGTTGGTATTACAGACTCAGACAGGGAGAGGGTGAAAATGTCAGTGAAGACACTTGCCAGTTGGTCAGCGCATGCTCGGAGTACACGTCCTGGTAATCCGTCTGGCCCAGCGGCCTTGTGAATGTTGACCTGTTTAAAGGTCTTACTCACATCGGCTGCGGAGAGCGTGATCACACAGTCGCCCGGAACAGGTGATGCTCTCATGCATGTTTCAGTGTTACTTGCCTCGAAGCGAGCATAGAATTTATTTAACTCGTCTGGTAGGCTCGTGTCAGTGGGCAGCTCTCGGCTGTGCTTCCCTTTGTAGTCTGTAATAGTTTGCAGGCCTTGCCACATCCGACGAGCGAGAGTTCTTCTTCAATTTCAGGTGAGTAATCCCAGTTCTGATGTCCAGAAGATGTCTTTTCGGTCATAAGAGACAGTAGCAGCAACATTTATTTTTATTTTTTAAATAGCATGATTGGTTAAGAGCCGATAAAACGGCAGCCCTCCCCTCCGGCGTCATTTTGCACAGATGTGGTTCCTGAGTTAATTAAGCAAGTAACATCCCATCATGCTTAGGGTCATGTATAAAAATGCCCAGTTGCCCATTATTTTGGCTACCATGGCTAGAAGAAAAGATCTGTGACTTTGAAAGAGGGGTCTCAAAGGAGCTTTAACGGGTGTGTGTGTGAACACTTATGGGAATTTTTGGAGCAGCCCCTGAGACAGCTTTTTGCACCACCAACAACTAAACATCGAATTTCTATGCCAAGGTGCATTGAAGCTATTCTGGTGGCTCGTGCCCTTTGTTTGACCAAATCTACGACACAGATCTAGGATCAGCTTTCTCACCCCAAAACATAACCTTTATCACTAAAGGGAAAAAAACGCAAACTGACTTGACAGCAGTATTACCTGTGCCTTCTCGTATCTCCACCTTGACGTCTCCTATGAGCCAGCGGTAACAGGGGAAGGTGAGGGCTGTACCACCACCTGGTGGCTCCACAGTGACATAGCGACAGAACCAGTTATCCTCCACCCAGTAACGCTGCTTCTCCAGACGAACCAGGAGGAGAGGACCCAGAGGGGCCGGGCTACACACCTTGTACTCATCCACCTGGGGGGTAGGGAAGGAGGGAGAGAGAGACACACACACACTTTATATGAACCTACCTAAAAATTACTCCTCCTGGATCACATGCACAACACAGCCCTACTCACCGCTCCTCTACAGAAGTCCAGTCCAGGGTTGTCCAGGATTGTTCTCTTACTCTGTCCATTCTCTCCAACCAGGGTGACATATATGTAGTTATTGGTGCCGGAATACTCTGATGTGCCTGTAGCAACTGTCACCTTATATTCCTCCATCTAAAAACACTGGTACATGCACACACACAGATGCAGTGAAACACAAGGAGACATAAGCCTGAGGCTGTATGTCAGAACATTTCTGAGTGTGATGCTGAGGAGTCTTGTGTGTCCTCAAACACTGATCTCAGGTCAGTTGAATGTTTATCCTCTTATGGTTCAGGTTAAGACTTGAGGAGGGTAACCTGATCCTATATCTGTGCCTAAAGGTAGACCAGCTGGCAGGCAACTTCATGGTCCTTTTCAATCTCTCCTTCTCCCAGTCCATAATCCCGACATGTTTCAAGTTGACCACCATCATTCCTGTTCTCAAGAGCTCTAAGGCTACCTGCCACATAGACTACCTCCCTGTAGCACTAACATCTGTAATCATGAAGTGCTTTGAAATGCTGGTCATGGCATACATCACCTCCATCATCCCAGACACCATAGACCAGGGGTCTCCAACCTTTTCTAGCAGGAGAGCTACTTTAAACATGTCGCGAGCCACATTTTTTTTTTGTTGAGCTTTCAAATAGGCACATTCTTCTTTTCTCCTCTCCCCTGCAACTCTTCCCCCAGGTCCTTAGTGTACAAGATAAAGTAGTGCTTTCTGTCAATATACCTGGTAAAATAATGGTTATTATAAACTGGGTGGTTCAAGCCCTGAATGCTGATTGGCTGACAGCTGTGGTATATCAGACCGTATACCACAACATTTATTTTTACAGCTCTAATTATATTGTTAACCGGTTTATAATAGCAATAAGGCACCTCAGGGGTTTGTGGTATATGATCAATATACCACGGCTAAGGGCTGTATCCAGGCACTCCGCATTGCATAACTCAAAGGGTTAAGCACTATATCAGTTTAGTATATTTCCTTGTTTTAGATTATTATTTGCACTAGAAATTACAATTGTTCAGAGAGATGTTGTGAGTCCACTTCATGCTTAAATCACACCAGAAGACCAATTTTTTTAGGTCTGGAATAAACCAACAAATAGATTGTTGAGTGTAATTCCCCTTTGTTTGCCATCTAGCGAGTGAAGAATGTGCCATCTAATGTGCCGGTCTAGCACTGGTTCTGTACTGCTGCTGCTCATTTCATGGCAAAGTCTGCAAATAACAATACAAAAAAATATATACAAATAATTTACTTACTCATGACATACTTTTTTTGCCAGGTAAGCCTACTTTGCAGTTAACATTTAGGCCTAATTGAGAACTTTTTGGGGAAAGTTTTTCTGTCAACCCACAGGACTGTTATCACATCAACTGGTACACACAGAGTGATAGACAAACGCACGCACCACACAGACAGATGGGCAATATTGCTGGAAATTAATTGCCAGATATTGTGTTCGGGTTGGCTTTTCGGCCCTGTTTGCATGTATATCCTACTACCAGTCACTTTTTATGTATAAACCCACCTGAACCACTCCAGTAACCCTGCACATTGAATAAGGTACTGGCACTGACCTGTATATACTTGCATTCTAATGTTACTTTAACTCTTATTGTAGTTCATGTGTTTTTTATTTTTTTAATAATATTTTCTATTATTATCTATATTATTATTATCATTGCATTGTTGGGAAAGAGCTCTCAAGGGAAGAATTGAACTCTACTGTTTTACCTGTTGTATCCTGTGTACGTGGCGAATAAACTTTGAAACTTTGCATGGATTAATAGCCTACATCAGGCACACAGTTATCGGTACATACCTGATAGGTACGGCACCCCTCGCTCTAAACAATGGAGAGACTGTGAGCTGAGAAAACGCACCCAAGACTCATGACTTAAAGCTAATGTTTGCACTTGTGCTTTTATCGCTTTTTTTACAGCGCGTAGCCGGTCCAGCCCTTTCCCTACGGTAAAATCACTTATTAACTTTGCCTGCCTTCCAAATGGCACCCTATGCATTTGGGCAGGTAGTGTTCTCCTGGCATCTGCCAAACCCAGATTTTTCAGTCCGATTGCCAGATGGAGAAGCGTGATTCATCACTCCAGAGAACACGTTTCCACTGCTCCAGAATCCAATGTCGGCGAGCTTTACACCACTCCAGTCGACACTTGGCATTGCACATGGTGATCTTAGGCTTGTGTGCGGCTGCTCGGCCATGGAAACTCATTTCATGAAGCTCCCGACAAACAGTTCTTGTGCTGATGTTACTTCCAGAGGCAGTTTGGAACTCGGTAGTGAGTGTTGCAACCGAGGACAGACGACTTTTACTCGCTACGCGCTTCAGCCGTCGGCGATCCCGTTCTGTGAGCTTGTGTGGCCTACCACTTCATGGCTGAGCCGTTTTTGCTCCTAGACGTTTCCAACTTCGCAGTAACGGTGCTTAAAATTGACTGGAAGAGCTCCAGCAGAGCAGAAATTTGACTTACCAACTTGTTGGAAACAAGTACTTTTCTACCTTGCATTTCAGTACTTTTCTACCTTGCATTCCTATAGCAACCCTTAGGTAAAAGCCTAGTCCGTATGTAATGTATTGCAGACTAAAATGCATTCATTCAGAATGTATGTACAGTTTGTTCATCAGTCATTATAACAGCAAAAGGAAGAACTTACCTCACTGCTGTTAGGGAAAAAGATAGAACATTCACTGTTTAGCTCCGTACACTTTTCTCTACACCTCTTTCTTTCTCTCTCTACCTCTCTCTCCTGTTTATTTCCGTGTCACTAACTCTTCCCCCGT
The DNA here is from genome assembly GCF_002910315.2 of Salvelinus sp. IW2-2015. Classification (NCBI taxonomy): domain Eukaryota; kingdom Metazoa; phylum Chordata; class Actinopteri; order Salmoniformes; family Salmonidae; genus Salvelinus; species Salvelinus sp. IW2-2015. Next base: position 20,516,861 of record NC_036840.1, on the reverse strand, counting down.
CCCTATTTCCTCTTCCCTCACTCTCTCTCTCTCTCTCTCTCTTTGTGTAGAGTGCAAATTTTCTTCACTCCAGAGCAACCCTCTCTCTCCACTTCCCCCTCAGAAAGTTAGTCAGTCCACTCCACTGTCAACCGGTTCAGTCATCCAACAGCAGTCTGCTACACTTCAAAATACACTTGAATAAAAATCCTCTTTCATTCACACCCTCTCACTACCTGTCCACGTTTCCAAGCTAATGACTTGGCTTCTCTCTCTCCCTCTCTCTATCACCTTGTTTGTCTACATGCCCTCCTCCCTCTGGCACCCTTCTCTCTCTCTCTTTCTAGCACAAGGAAATGAGAAGTACACCAACCTCTATGAGCACATACAGAGAGATAAGGTATACAAAATATCACTGAGGCATCATGCAAAACCTAGTCTACAAATATGTAAACAACCCAACAAGCACCTCTCCTGAACTTACACCTCCATGTAATCGTTTACACACTGTTATATATAATTATAGTGTCATATCTGATGTTCTATTCAGACAACCCCTACAGAGAAGCACAATACTGAGTAAAATAAAAAAATAAAATATGACTTCACAAATTCAAATTAGGTTCTCACACATGTCAATATGCACGTCACTCTGCTTATAGCTTTATAGCTCTAAGAGATGTGGTCTGAGTAAACTTTACTTCTATCTGCAAAATTTGAATTGCCTTAGAGACTGCCCTAGCCTTTCAATCGGTGACGTCACTTGCTCTGAGACCTTGAAGTAGTGGTTTCCCTTGCTCTGCAAGAGCCGCGGCCTTTGTGGAGCGATGCGTAACGATGCTTCATGGGTGACTGTTGTTGATGTGTGCAGAGGGTCCCTGGTTCGCGCCAGGGTCGGGGCGAGGGGACGGACTAAAGTTAAACTGTTACAAACACTGAAACTGCTCCTGAGACAATACAATAAAGACTTGACAGTTATTCGTTTCAACATGTTTGCATTTGACGTTTATTTTATAAGAAAAGATGGGAGAACAAAAAGAACAGTAGTTATACTGTATATAAAGATCCAAAAACACACTACTACTACTACACTCCCTAACCATAGAATAGCACACACACCAGTATGAGCTGAAAAGTCTTTATGGTTGATGTAAAATAATCAAAGTGTTTAAAAAAAATAATAGTCCAGAGAGTTGTATTACAAATGCATCTACTGTCCTGCATTCAAGACGAAACGTGATCGTTTAAGACCGATCTAATTCCAACCTCTATGGCTGGCTGTGTTTACACAGGTAGCCCAGTTCTGATATTTATTTCACTAATCGGTCTTTTGAACAATTAGATCAGCTCTGAAAAAGATCTGTTGTGAAAAGATCTGATGTGATTGGTCAAAAGACCAATTAGTGAGAGGCCTCCCGAGTGGTGCAGCGGTCAAAGGCCCTGCATCGCAGTGCTAGCTGTGCCACTACAGATTCTGGGTTAGAGTCCAGGCTCTGTCGCAGCCGGCCGTGACCGGGAGACCCATGGGACGGTGGACAGTTGGCCCAGCATCGTCCAGGTTAGGGGAGGGTTTGGCCGGCAGGAATGTCCTCGTCCCACCGAGCACTAGAGACTCAGTGGCGGGCCGGGCGCCGTGCACGCTGCCACGGTCACCAGGTGTACGGTTTTTCTTCCGACACATTGGTGCAGCTGGCTTTCCGGGTTAAGTGGGCATTGTGTCAAGAAGCAGTGCGGCTTGGTTGGGTCGTGTTTCGGAGGACGCGTGGCTCTCGAACTTCGCCTCTTCCAAGTTCATACGGGAGTTGCAGCGATGAGACAAGACGAACTACCAATTGGATACCATGAAATTAGGGAGAAAAAGGGGTGTAAAGAATATAAAAATAAAACAAAAGACAAATTAGTGGGAAAAAAAGATCAGAATTGGGGTGCCTGTCTAAACCCAGCCTCAGTGTGTTTAATGAAAGAATGTGTGAGACTATGGAAGGGACTAGAAATCGAGTTGTTCTGATGGTATTGTGATGGAGCCGTGTCTGGCCTTGTTTAGGCTGGGCGGTTGGATGCAGAGGGCACATTTTCTACATTGTCCGGAGGGCAGGCTACGAAGTCGGCTAACATGGACGCCATCGCTTCTTCATCCAACTGAGAGAGAGAGTGGGTTGTTAGATAGAATTGGTCAACAAAAGTTGTGGCAGAGGAAATGCACAATAGTCATTAACCAACATCATTTGTATATCTACAAAGTATTCCCCCTAAGCCATGTCCATGTAACACATGGGAAATGTGTGGGTTGTACAGTACAAAAAGCCTGAGTTGTACAATGGTTATATGGACACTTTTTGAACAGTGTGTTTGAGTCCTTTTCTTACCTTTTTCTTCTCTGTTCCCTGTCCTGTTCCTTCCTCCTCTCCCTCTCTCTTCCTCTTCATCCCTCTCCCATCCTCTCCCTCTTTTCCTTCTTTCTCTCGTTCAGGCCCCTCTCCCTTGGTCTCCCTCGGAGCTGTTGATGACCTCATATCCTGTCCGGTATTGTCGCCGCCCTGCTTGGATATTTCTCCCTCCTGATTGGATGGCTGATCGTCACCGTCCACCCTCACTTCCGGTGCAGGCTCCGCCTCCTGTTGTTGTTGAGCAGCAGGACCGTCTTCAAAAGAGGACGTTCCCTCCGGCCGATTGCTTCCCTTCTCCTCCCATGACCTCACTTTCTGCCCATGCTCGGCCCCTTCCTCATCTAGCTCCTCCCTCTCTCTCAGAGCTCCGCCCGTCACACACAGGATCTGAGGCATGGTCGGGTCATTCATTCCTTCATTCGCATCCTCCTCTCCCTCCATCACTCCGATGCTCTCTACCTCCTGAGCCTTTATCCCTCCTTCCCCCTCGCTCTCCACCTCCTGAGCCTTTATCCCTCCTTCCCCCTCACTCTCCACCTCCTGAGCCTTTATCCCTCCTTCCCCCTCACTCTCCACCTCCTGAGCCTTTATCCCGCCTTCCCCCTTGCTCTCAACCTCCTGAGCCTTTATCCCTCCTTCCCCCTCGCTCTCCACTCGGAATCCTCCTATCCCTCCCTCCTCCGCCAACCCTCTGAGCACCTCTCCTTCCATCCCTCCTCTCCTCCCTTCTCCGTCCAACAGCCGAATCTCTCCCTCTTCTTCATCCTCCATCTCCTCCCCCTCTTCCGCCTCATAATCATCAAGCTCTTCATCATCATATTCTTCCTCATCTGGGAAATCGCTCTCTTCCTCCTCTTCCTCTTCCAGCTCATCCTCCTCTTCTTCATCAGAGCTGTTGATATTAATGACAGTGTGATCTTCGTCAGTGGATTGCTGTTGCAGGGCTCTGCTGGACTGGACTAACTGGTTCTGGTAAACCTGTAGAGTTCGAGAATTGTATTTAAAGGCGCAATACGTAGAAATAGCTCTGCCATTCCCTGGTTTCTAAAATTCATTTTTTTTGGGCCTGATTTCAGTTTGTGCCAAAACAAGCTATATGTAGTGTAGATAATCATTGTACCATCCATACCGTTGTGGAATGTATTTTCAGCTGGTGTACAAAACCAAAAGATAAAAGACACACAAGCGAAACTTAGCGACAGGACATTTAAGTGAAAATTAAGTGATTTTTGTACCTGTATGGGGAGATCCAGTGCTGTAGGTTGACCTGGTGCTGGAGGCTGGCCCTGGAGCAACATCTGCTGGAGCTGGGCTCCAGGCAGGGAGTCAGCCCCGAGTTGGGCCACACCGGTGGAGTTGAGAGGGGGAACCAGAGAGACTAGCGGAGCTGGAGGGAACGAGTTGATGGTGGAGTTTGGGGTGGAGGAGGGGAGGAGATGGTGAGGGAGGGAGGTAGAGGGAAGGTCGTTGGAAAGGGGGAGGGAGATGTCGCCCCCTGGACAGGGCACGGGGAGTGTGACGCCACCTGGTGCTAAGGAAGACCCGGGAAGAGTGGCCGCAGCGCTGGTGCCATCTTGGCTTTCTAACATCAGCATCCTCTGTGGCACGATGACCACGCTATCGTCCGAATCGCTCTCTAGCGAAATCTCCACATCCTCTGCCTCTTCTTTGTTGTAACGGATGAAAACGGGTCTCTGGCCGCCGGAGAGCCCTGGAAGAACCAGAGGTAGGTGGTTGTCCAGGGAGCTGGGGAAGGGAGGTCCGGGGGTGGGCCCCCCTAGGAGGGTGGGGAGGGTGAGGTTGGATGCCTGGGGGGGGGTGGGTTTGAGGGTGAGGGGGAAAGAGAGGGAGGGGGTGCGCGGATGGAGGAGGGAGTTGCATATGGTCAGGGCCTCTGTACAGAAGGAGGATACCTGGAGAGAGAGGGAGAGATGGGGATAAAGAGAAATAGATTCAGTAGGCAAATGTCGCTTGCTAGTCCAGTACATTTCACTAAGGATACAAATTTGCCTGAGCTAACCAAAAGCAGAAAATAACAGCACACATGGAAAATACTCCTACGCTATAAACAAATCTTCCCAGAGTATTACACCTCTCTAAACCAGTCTAAATAGTCCTCAACAGCACAAGGGTAAAATGACACCACTAAACATACTCTGTGTTAGTACAGTAACATTATCACCTGAGCTTCAGCTAAGAGACAATGGCTGAAATGCATGGAACTGTGTCCAATAGCCAGAGTCAGATAGTAATTACATCCATCCTTCACACACCTCAAAACAAACTACACAATCAACTCTAGAAAATTAATCCGCTGTTGTAAATGCTTCCATTGGACATGTTCATAAGGTTACATTATAAGGGTGGCTACTTTGAACAATCTCAAATAAAACATATATTTTGATTTGTTTAACACATTTTTGGTTACTACATGATTCCATATGTGTTATTTCATAATTTTGATGTTTTCACAAATTTTCTACAATGTAGAAAATAATAAAAATAAAGAAAAACCCTGGAATGAATAGGTGTGTCCAAACTTTTGACTGGTACTGTGCACACACACACACAGTGCTTGTATGTGTCGTTGAAATTGTTCCATGTTGCATTTATATTTTTGTTCAGTATGTATGCATAGTGCCTTCGGACTTTTTTCCTCATCAATCTACACTCAATACCCCATAGTGACAAAAACAGGTTATAATTTATTTATTTTTTAATCTAATTTATAAAAAACACAAATGCAATATCACATTTACATAAGTATTCATACCCATTACTCAGTACTTTGTTGATGCACCTTTGGCATTGATTACAGCATCGAGTCTTCTTGGGTGTGACGCTTGTCGTGGAAATTCAGTACTGAGAGAGACTTGGTCATATCTTTAAACAATCATCTATATTTAATATTTATTGCAATAATGAAACCGTCGACCCAACAGTCTTGACTGTTAGTCTGTAAACGGTAGGCTCTCAGCCTATGCTGTTCCTTATATACCTCATACCAAGATTGCTCAGTCATACCTGGTTCAACCCCCCCCCCCCCCCCCATATAGATTGGGGGCACCATAAGCCACTTTGGGTTCATCCTGGTTTTTTTTGTTTGTTTGTTTGTTTTTTAAAAATATATATTTTTTTTTTACCCCCTTTTCTCCCCAATTTTCGTGGGATCCAATTGCTAGTAATTACTATCTTGTCTCATCGCTACAACTCCCGTACGGGTTCGGGAGAGACGAAGGTCGAAAGCCATGCGTCCTCCGAAACACAACCCAACCAAGCCGCACTGCTTCTGTGTCGGAGGAAACACCGTGCACCCGGCTCCCTTGGTTAGCGCGCACTGCGCCCGGCCCGCCACAGGAGTCGCTGGTGCGCGATGAGACAAGGATATCCCTACCGGCCAAACCCTCCCTAACCCGGACGACGCTAGGCCAATTGTGCGTCACCCCACGGACCTCCCGGTTACGGCCGGCTGCGACAGAGCCTGGGCGCGAACCCAGAGTCTCTGGTGGCGCAGCTAGCGCTGCAGTGCCCTAGACCACTGCGCCACCCGGGAGGCCCTTATACATTTTTATTAAAAAAGATATTTAACTAGGCAAGTCAGTTAAGAACAAATTCTTATTTACAATGACGGCCTACCAAAAAGGCCTCCTGCGGGGACGGGGGCCTGGGATTTAAAAAATAAATACAATATAAATATAGGACAAAACACACATCACAACAAGAGAGACACAACACGACATAAAGAGAGACCTAAGACAACAACATAGAATGGTAGCAACACAACATGACAAGAACATGGTAGCAACACAACATGGTACAAACATTATTGGGCAAAGTTAACAGCACAAAGGTCAAGAAGGTAGAGACAACAATACATACAAAGCAGCCACAACTGTCAGTAAGAGTGTCCATGATCGAGTCTTTGAATGAAGAGATTGAGATAAAACTGTCCGGTTTGAGTGTTTTTTGCAGCTCGTTCCAGTCGCTAGCTACAGCGAACTGAAAAGAGGAGCAACCCAGGGATGTGTGTGTTTGGGGACCTTTAACAGAATGTGACTGGCAGAACGGGTGTTGCATGTGTAGTATGAGGGCTGCAGTAGATATCTCAGATAGGGGGGGGAGGGAGTGAGGCTAAGAGGGTTTTATAAATAAGCGTCAACCAGTGGGTCTTGCGACGTATACAGAGATGACCAGTTTACAGAGGAGTATAGAGGGCAGTGATGTGTCCTATGAGTTGCATTGGTGGCAAATCTGATGGCCGAATGGTAAAGAACATCTAGCCGCTCGAGAGCACCCTTACCTGCCGATCTATAAATTATGTCTTCGTAATCTAGCATGGGTGGGATGGTCATCTGAATCAGGGTTAGTTTGGCAGTTGGGGTGAAAGAGGAGAGATTACGATAGAGGAAACCCAAGTCTAGATTGAACTTTTAGCCTGCAGCTTTGATATGTGCTGAGAGAAGGACAATGCACCGTCAAACCATACTCTCAAGTACTTGTATGAGGTGACTACCTCAAGCTCTAAACCCTCAGAGGTAGTAATAACACCTGTGGAAAGAGGGGAATTCTACTTACCAAACCACATGACCTTTGTTTTGGAGGTGTTCAGAATAAGGTTAAGGGCAGAGAAAGCTTGTTGGACACGAAGAAAGCTTTGTTGTAGAGAATTTAACACAAAATCCGGGGAGGGCCCACTGAGTATAAGACTATCATCTCCATATAAATGGATGAGAGAGCTTCCCACTACCTGAGCTTTGTTGTTGATGTAAATTGAGAAGAGCGTGGGGCCTAGGATTGAGCCTTGGGGTACTCCCTTGGTGACAGGCAGTGGCTGAGACAGCAGATTTTCTAACTTTATACACTGCACTCTTTGAGAGGTAGTTAGCAAACCAGGCCAAAGACCCCTCACAGACACCAATACTCCTTAGCCAGCCCACAAGAATGGAATGGTCTACTGTATCAAAAGCTGTGGCCAGATCAATAAAAACAGCAGCACAATATTGCTTAGAATCAAGGGCAATGGTGACATCATTGAGGACCTTTAAGGTTGCAGTGACACATCCATAACCTGAGCGGAAACCAGATTGCATACCCGAGAGAATACTATAGACATCAACAAAGCCAGTGTTTTTCCAACACTTTTGATAAACAGGTCAAAATAGAAATAGGCCTATTACAGTTAGGATCAGCTTGATCTCGCCCTTTAAACAAAGGACGGACTGTGGCGGCCTTCCAAGCAATGGGAACCTCCTCAGAAAGGAGAGAAAGGTTAAAAAGGTCAGAGATAGGCTTTGCAATGATAGGGGCAGCATCCTTAAAGAAGAAAGGGTCTAAACCATCTGACCCAGATGGTTTTTAGGGGAAACTTTGTAGCGGCACAGGGGAAAAACAGGGTGAAGCATCGGGGATAGTCGCATTAGAAGGGGTGGGAGATGAGGAAATGTTGGACGGGCAAGGAGGCATGGCTGAGTCAAATAGGAATCCTGACTTAATGAAGTGGTGATCTGCCACTGGTACTCCCAGTCTCCCAGATGCCATGAAGATTAGGAATACTGAGGCCTTTGTTCCTCCAGGCTCTCTCTATCTCAGTGACACCCACCACATCTTATCTATGGAACGCCAGCTGTAGGTTTTACCTAGCCATCAAATAGTTGCCAGCCCCAGCTTAAAAAAACTCCTCTCAGTTCACTCAGAATGAAGGAAATAAATGTTTTACTACAGTATTAGTTGAGTCAATAATTGCTAACTATTCATCTCAAACAAATAAGGTGAATACATAATTTTCCCCTCACACGCTACAAGCTTGGCACACCTGTATTTTGGGAGTTTCTCCCATTCTTCCCTGCAGATCCTCTCAAGCTCTGTCAGGTTGGATGGGGAGCGTCGCTGCTCAGTTATTTTCAGGTCTCTCCAGAGATATTAGATCGGGTTCAAGTCCGGGCTCTGGCTGGGCCACTCAAGGACATTCAGAGACTTGTCCTGAAGCCACTCCTGCGATTTCTTGGCTGTGTGCTTAGGGTCGTTGTCCTGTTGGAAGGTGAAACCCAGTCTGAGGTCCTGAGCGCTCTGGAGCAGGTTTTCATTAAGGATCTCTGTACATCTTTGCCTCATTCCTGACTAGTCTCCCAGTGCCTGCCACTGAAAAACATCCCCCAGCATTTTGCTGCCACCACCATGCGTCACCGTTGGGATGGTGCCAGGTTTCCTCCAGAAGTGACGCTTGGCAATCAGTCCAAAGAGTTCAATCTTGGTTTCATCAGACCAGATAATCTTGTTACTCATGTTTTGAGTCTTTAGGTGCCTTTTGGCAAACTCCAAGCGGGCTGTCATGTGCCTTTTACTGAGGAGTGGCTTCTGTCTGGCCATTCTACCATAAAGGCCAGATTGGTGGAGTGCTGCAGAGATGGTTGTCCTTCTGGAAGGTTCTCCCATCTCCAAGAGGAACTCTAGAGCTCTGTCAGAGTGACCATCGGGTTCTTGGTCACCTCCCTAACCAAGGCCCTTCTCCCCCCGATTGCTCAGTTTGGCAGGGCGGCCAGCTCTAGGAAGAGTCTTGGTGGTTCCAAACTCCTTCCATTTAATAATGATGGAGGCCACTGTGTTCTCGAGGACCGTCAATGCTGCAGACATATTTTGGTACCCTTCCCCAGATCTTTGCCTCAACACAATCCTGTCTCCGAGCTCTACGGACAATTCCTTCGACCTCATGGCTTGGTTTTTTGCTCTGACATGTACAGACAATATAAGGGGACCTTATATAGACAGGTGTGTCTTTCCAAATCATGTCCAATCAATTGAATTTACCACAGGTGAACTCCAATCAAGTTGTAGAAACATCTCAAGGATGATCAATGGAAACAGGATGCACCTGAGCTCAATATGGAGTCTCATAGCAAAGGGTCTGAATACTTATGTAAATAAGGTATTTCTGTTGTTTATTTTTAATACATTTGCAAAAATTTCTACAAACGTGTTTTCGCTTTGTCATTGTGGGGTATTGCGTGTTGATTGCTGAGGAATATATATTTTTTTTAATCCATTTTAGAATAAGGCTGTGTAAAAAGTAGTGGTCTGAATACTTCCCGAAGGCACTGTATGTATGCATGCATAGATAGATAGATCTGTGTGTGTGTTCTATACGTGTAGTTTTGTGTTTGTGCATGTGTCGATTGTGTGCTTGCAGTGTATGAGTTGGTGAGCGTGTGTGTGTATATGTTCTTATTTAAAGTGGAACAGAAGAGGCAGAATAATGTTTACTTGGTTGCTTAAACACAGACCACCAAACCAAAACACGACCCCAAATAACCCTTTAGTCCCCCTCCCTGAGTGTGTGTGTGTGTGTGTGTGTGTGTGTGTGTGTGTGTGTGTGTGTGTGTGTGTGTGTGTGTGTGCATGTACTTTCAGGTTGCAGTCCCTGTGTGTGTAGGTAGGGTTTCTGCATGTGTGTGTGTGTGTGCATGTACTTTCAGGTTGCAGTCCCTGTGTGTGTAGGTAGGGTTTCTGCATGTGTGTGTGTGTGCATGGTCCCTGTGGGTATATTAACCCCTACCTTCAGACTCCTATCCCTCCTCCCGTGGCTGAGTATGGACACAGTACAGGTGAGGGGTGGGGGCCATCGCGGTGCGGGCACTAGGACCAGAGCCAGTAGCAGACGGTACAGCTCCCTACGGGGGGTGGCACTGCCATACTGGCCACTCACCCCCCCAGCCCCGCTGTCATTCCAGTTAGCGCCATGCTGTTGCTGCAGACACACACACAGGGGGAGGACGACATCGTGGAGACGCTAGGGGGAGAGGGATGGGAAGGGAGATACAGGGTTAACATACACAGCGATCACATAGATACACAAAGGGGCAGGCAGAGAGAGCGGGGAGGAAAGGAGCACACGCATAAAGAAACATGATCACAAACATGACCAAAATTATTGGCCCCCTTGGTAAAGATGAGCAAAACAATACTATTTTATGCAAATACTGTACTATATTGTATGCTCCATGAAATGGAAAATTATATTATACTAATACAATTGCTCAGAGAAAGATTTTGTTAAACAAGTAATACTTTCCCGGTCAAAATTATTGGCACCCTTGTTTTCAATACTCCGGCACCCTCCGGCACTGAGCCTTTTTCTAAAATGTTTTATGAGATTGGAGAAGACATGGGGGGGGAGGAAATCTTAGACTATTCATCCATACAGAATCTTTCCAGATCCTTGATATCCTTCGTCTGCCTTCTTCAATTCAAACCACGGGTTTTCAATGGGGTTCACGTCCGGAGACTAAAATGGCCATTGCAAAATGTTGATTTTGTGGTCAATTAACCATTTCTTTGTGGAATTTGCTGTTTGCTTGGGGTTATTGTCTTACTGAAAAATCCACTTGCGGTCAAGTTTCAGCTTCCTAGCAGAGTTTTAGGCTAAAATGTCCCGGTACTGGGTAAAGTTCATAATGCTGTCGACCTTAACAAGGGCCCCAGGACCAGTAGAAGCTAAATCGGCCCATAATATCAGCGATCCACCACCACCATATTTTACAGTAGGTACGGCGTTCATCTCTGCTTATCACAACACCAAACCCACCACTGGTGCGCGTGGCCAAATTGTTTTCATTTTCATGTCATCTTACAAATGTAGATGCTTGGGGTTTGCTGAACGGCATTGGCAGCTGGATTGGAACCGGTGCTATGGCCAGATGACAGCAAAATAGAGCTCTTTGGCCACGCACACCAGTAGCAGGTTTGGCGTTAAAAGCAGGATGTAATAAGCAGACAACCCCATACCTACTGTAAAATATGGTGGTGGATCTTTGATATAATCATTTTGAAACCTTATCTTTTAAGATAATCGTTTTTTTATTACTTGTTAATTATACAAAACCTGTTTCTCTGAGCAATTGTATTAGTATAATATATATATATATATTTTGTTGCATACAATATAGCTCAGTACTTCTATTATTTATTCTATAGTCTTTCTTTGCTCGTCTTTATCAAGGGTGCCAATAAGTTCGGTCATGACTGTATTACGGAGAAGGTTTAATAACAACACACGAGACACACACAACTGACCTTGTGTATATCTTCCTTCAGTAGAGATCCACTGGTCAGTATGACTTGTCTCAATGCTGCAAAGAGAGACAGTCATATGTTGTATTACCATACTCATTACAGCTCGTCAAGATATCATTGACCTGTGATTGATTGTAAATGCTAAAAAATACACTATGAAAGGGATTGGTCATTCATTGGCAACATGACTGGAAAATGTATACTTTTGTTTTGTTTACACACATCTCCAATAATCAACAAATGTCAACACACTAGATAAACCCCACCCCCCCCCACCTCTGAGTGCAGACAGGCAGGTGTCCTGATTGGCCAGCGAGTCTCCTTTCCTCTGGAAAGAGGCTCCGCCCCCGTCGCTCACAGCCAATCCGGGCTTCCGGCTTTTAGGGCAGGGCTTGCTGGAAACCAGATCACGGAGCTGAGGAGAGCTAGAGGGCTGGAGAGGAGGAGGAAAAAGAGAGGAGAGGAGGATGGTGTTAGACTTAAGTGGAGCGTGAGTAAATATCGTGCAATGGCACCCTATTCCCTATGTAGTGCACTACTATTGACCAACATTTTTTGACCAGAAATAGTGCACTACATAGCCATAGTGGTGACCATCCTAAGCTTCTCGTTGGCAATATACCAATCAGATCCTCTCACCCTAACAGAGTCCGCCCCTGGTGTGATGTCACCCAGCAGGTGGGCCAATAGGAGCTCGGAGTGGGTGGGGCTTCCCTGCAAGACACTGGCTGAGGCTCCTCCCACTCTTACCCAGAGTTCTAAGGTACGGTACAAGGACACACGCACTGCACTATGGGTCAAAAGGAGAGAGATTATGAACATACGACTACAAATAAAGGAGGTTTGGAGTGTGTTTGTATCAGCGGAGGCTGCTGACGGGAGGACGGCCCATAACGGCTGGAGCGGAGTGAACGGAATGACGTCAAGCTATGTGTTTGAAGTATTTGATACTAGTCTACTCATTCCGCTCCAGCCTTTACCACGAGCCCGGCCTCCCCAATTAAGGAGCCACCAACCTCCTGTGGTTTGTATGTGCGCATAGCGCGCAGGGTGTGTGTGAGATACCTGAATGCTCTCTGTTGTCCCAGGCTGGTTTCAGGTAGAGGGGTCCAGGCAGACAGGGTCTGAGAGAACAGTCTCTGGAGCACACTGGAGTACTGCACCAACCCACTGCCTAAACTGAGATAGGAGAGAGGAAAGAAGAGAGAAGAATTAAAGTCCACCAGTCCACTAATTAATAAAACACCCATTGCATTTAGATTTTCTTCAAGCCAGCACTTGCGTAGCCTGGTCCCAGATCCGTTTGTGCGCTCATGCCAACTCCTTGTCACTCATTGTTTGACGAGACATTGACAGCAATGGAGTTGGCATGAGCGCAAACAGATCTGGGACCAGGCTAGCACTTGGGTTGCCTTCAGTAGGTACTTACGCTGCGATGAGAGCGTGCAGCACCTGTAGAGTGTCTTTGTGTACGGCAGGCAACACCAGCAGCCTCACACACCCATCACCTGTTACATTCTGTTGATAAAGAGAACCATGCCAACGATACACCAAGACTCTCGTGTACCTAACCTTACTGCATTTTGGGTGGTTGAATGTTTATTACATTTTTGGGGGGGTGCTTGACAAAACAGTGGTGTGTGTATGTGAGTGAGTGAGAGAGGAGGCACTCACTATGCTCTTGGAGCTGACTGCCAGGGCGCGACAGACCAGGTTAAGCACCTGCTGTACAGGTAGACGCACTGCAGAGGCCGGGTCCACACTGAGACAGACAGAGAGAGACAGACATGAACAATTGTAATGTGGGTAGTTAGTAAAAGCTTCCGATGTGTGTGTGTGTGTGTGCGTGCACCTACCTGAGTGTGTGTTTGAGAGCCAGGCAGGCAGCTCTGTATCTGTGTTGTAACTGCAGCAGGAGGAGGGGGTCTGAGTCGTCCAGAGGATGGTAGGGCAGCTCGACACCTGGCCCTTCATACTGCACTGTCCCTTCTGAAACACAAGAGGGCAGAACACACCGTAGGGAAAGAGGCATGACTCACTAGACTAGATAGTAGGGATGGGAATCGTTCCTTTCAAGCACGATCTAGATACATGGGCTCTGATATGGATACTTTTGGTTTGAAATGTTTCGGTTTGATTAGGGGAACAACTCGATACGATCCGAGGCACTAACATTTGTTGCATGAACACATTCATTTTCCGTTCTAAATTCAAAATCGGTCACCGATGGTGCTATAGCCTGACGACTCACACTAAATTCTCACGCTGCTCTGTTGTTCGCTACAGACTTTAGTCCGAGACTGCCATCGTTGAAGTTGTTTGTGGTGACGAGGGCACGAGGGGCTTTGTACAAAACAAAGTCCTCAGGGATTTGATCGTCTCTAACCAGTCAGAGTATCAAATCCAAAGACTAATTTTCAAACCGCCGTTCTGGCTCTGGCACAACCCATCGGCGAGAAAGTGTTCAAATTTGGTGAAGGGTTGGGGAGCTATTCATTGCGGAAGAGAAACTAATGTCCGTGGGCGTGGCGTAGCATTTGGCTGGAGCAAGGAGTCTGGGTTGCCAGGCAAATGGAGCTAAGGACCTGAGCATCCAGATTAGGGGAGGGTGTTTAATCTGAACTCCCCATCACCTACTGTTTAACTTGTCATTTTAACAGATGCTTTTTTTTTAAATAATAATGATTCAATATTTATAGCCAATTAATATTAAACACAGCTTTGGATTTCACCCCCGTCTCAAAAACAAATGGTTTTGACCTTTGGAACTTTATGGAGAAGAGATGCTCTGTACTTGTTATGAAATTACAACTTTAACCTGTTCCTGTAAAAATGACCAAATGCACTGACTGTTTAAAAGCAAAACTACCAAAACTATTTCTTATGGTCAAACCTGGCAATCGAAAAGACCCAATCAGCAGTTAGATGTGCAATCAGCAAGATGTAAGTTGTGTCCACTCCGGTAGTCTACACAACTCTGCAAGTAAAACCCAATTTTCTACAGCGCATTTGGTAACAATGACCCAGCAAATTACAATGGTTGTCACCCAACTAATAAAGCCTATGATTTGACATTGCAAAAGCCATTTTTTACAAGCATTGGAATGCTGAAGGTGCCATGCAGGAGTTTGAATATAAGATCAGTGGTAGAGATGCACGATATATCAGAATCGGCCGACATTATCTAAAAATGCCAACATCGGCATCGGCCCGATGTCTAGTTTAACGGCGATGTGCCAAACCGATGTCAACGCTGACCTGCATACATATATATAACGTAGGTAGATTACATAATGACGCCACGAAAAATACAGCGCTACGCAGAACAAAAGCAGAAAAATACTAAGCGCAAACTTCCAACAACTAAACAAGTTCAAGTCGAGCAGTCATTTGAAAGAGTAAGAAAATTACAGCGAGACAACTCAAAAGCTGAAATCCATTAATGCAAAGATAATGGAATTCATTGCCCTTGACAATCAACCGCTCTCTGTCCTGGATGATGTTGGCCTTCGCCGACTGGTCGAACACCTAGAGCTTCGGTACACACTACCAAGTAGGCGCTATTTTTTAGATGTTGCCCTACCAGAGTTGCACAGTATTGTTGAAACGCACATCCATGAGCTACTTTCTATGGGCGTCACTGCTATTAGTTTCACGACTGACATTTGGACCAGCGAAGTCAGCCCCATGAGCATGCTGAGTCTGACAGCACCGTGGGGCGACGAGGATTTCGTACTGAGGGAAGCCGTATTGCATGCTCAAGAATGTGCTGGCTCACATATCTGCTGCTGCCATTTCAATGGCATTTGAGAACATGTTTGAAACGTGAACACACTCCTAGCTCCATTCGAACAACTGACTCGAGAAATAAGCTCATCAACTGCGTCTGCAGCAGACGTAATACCCTCTGTCACGGCATTGAAACGCCTGCTCAACAAAACTGCCAACACAGACCGTGGGGGTAAAAATTTGCAAAAGTACTCTACAAGAGGCTGTGAACAAGCGGTTCGGTGGCATTCTCTCTGTCTCTTTACTGTGTCGCCACCATGCTCGGTACCGCTACTTCGATGGAGACAAGGAACAGGGTTTACTTGAAATGTTACAGACAGCTGGACAAGACGGAAACGGACAGTGACAGTGCGCACCGTGGATGAGAGGCCACGGACAGACCGAGCTGAAACTTCACTGCTTGACATGCATGATGAAATCCTGCTTGAGACGGAACTAATTTGGAGTATTTCTCCTGTCTTATCTGATGTCCTGTGTGAATTTACAGTTGAAGTCGGAAMTTAAGATACACTTAGGTTGGAGTCATTAAAACTTGTTTTTCAACCACTCCACACATTTCTTGTTAACAAACTATAGTTTTGGCAAGTCGGTTAGGACATCTACTTTGTGCATGACACAAGTCATTTTTCCAACAATTGTTTACAGACAGATTATTTCACTTATAATTAACTGTATCACAATTCCAGTCGGTCAGAAGTTTACATACACTAAGTTGACTGTGCCTTTAAACAGCTTGGAAAATCCCAGAGAATGATGTCATGGCTTTAGAAGCTTCTGATAAATGATGTCAATTAGCCTGAGTCAATTGGGAGTGTACCTGTAGATGTATTTCAAGGCCTCCCTTCAAACTCAGTGCCTCTTTGCTTGACATCATGGGAAAATCAAAAGAATCAGCCAAGACATTAGAAAGAAAATGTGTAGACCTCCACAAGTCTGGTTCATCCTTGGGAGCAAATTTCCAAACGCTTGAAGGTACCACTTTCATCTGTACAAACAATAGTACGCAAGTATAAACACCATGGGACCAGGCAGCCGTCATACCGCTCAGGAAGGAGACGCGTCCTGTCTCCTAGAGATGAACGTACTTTGGTGCGAAAAGTGCAAAATCAATCCCCAGAGCAACAGCAAAAGACCTTGTGAAGATGCTGGAGACAACAGGTACAAATGTATCTTTATCCACAGTAAAACGAGTCCTATATCGACATAACCTGAAAGGCCGCTCAGCAAGGAAAGAACCACTGCTCCAAAACCGCCATAAAAAAGCCAGACTACGGTTTGCAACTGCACATGGGGACAAAGGTAACTTTTTGGAGAAATGTCCTCTGGTCTGATGAAACAAAAATAGAACTGTTTGGCCATAATGACCATCGTTATGTTTGGAGGAAAAAGGGGGAGGCTTGCAAGCCGAAGAACACCATCCCAACCGTGAAGCACAGGGGGTGGCAGCATTATGTTGTGGGGGTGCTTTGCTACAGGAGGGACTGGTGCATTTCACAAAATAGATGGCATCATGAGGCAGGAAAATTATGTGGATATATTGAAGCAACATCTCAAGACATCAGTCAGGAAGTTAAAGCTTGGTCGCAAATGGGTGTTCCAAATGGACAATGACCCCAAGCATACTTCCAAAGTTGTGGAAAAATGGCTTAAGGACAACAAAGTCAAAGTATTAGAGTGGCCATCACAAAGCCCTGACCTCATTCCTATAGAAATTTGTGGGCAGAACTGAAAAAGCGTGTGCGAGCAAGGAGGCCTACCTCCTGACTCAGTTACACCAGCTCTGTCAGGAGGAATGGGCCAAAATTCACCCACTTATTGTGGGAAGCTTGTGGAAGGCTACCTGAAACATTTGACACAATTTAAAGGCAATGCTACCAAATACTAATTGAGTGTATGTAAACTTCTGACCCACTGGGAAATGTGATGAAAGAAATAAAAGATGAAAAAATTATTCTCTCTACTATTTTTCTGACATTTCACATTCTTAAAATAAAGTGGTGGTCCTAACTGACCCAAAACAGGGAATTTTTACTAGGATTAAATGTCAGGAATTGTGAAAAGCTGAGTTTAAATGTATTTGGCTCAGGTGTATGTAAACTTCCGACTTCAACTGTATGTATGCTCTCTCTAATTCTCTCCCTCTCCCTTTCCTCGGAGGACCTGAGCCATAGGACCATGCCTCAGGACTACCTGGCCTGATGACTCCTTGCTGTCCCCAGTCCACCTGGTCATGCTGCTGCTCCAGTTTCAACTGTTCTGCCTGTGGCTATGGAACCCTGACCTGTTCACCGGACGTGCTACCTTGTCCCAGACCTGCTGCTTTCAACTCTCTAGAGACAGCAGGAGCGGTAGAGATACTCTGAATGAATTGGCTTTTAAAAAGCCAACTGACATTTACTCCTGAGGTGCTGACCTGTTGCACCCTCGACAACCACTGTGATTATTATTATTTGACCCCGCTGGTCATCTATGAACATTTGAACATCTTGGCCATGTTCTGTTATAATCTCCACCCGGCACAGCCAGAAGAGGACTGGCCACCCCTCATAGCCTGGTTCCTCTCTAGGTTTCTTCCTAGGTTCTGGCCTTTCTAGGGAGTTTTTCCTAGCTACAGTGCTTCTATACCTGCATTGCTTGCTGTTTGGGGTTTTTAGGCTGGGATTCTGTACAGCACTTAAGGGCTTTATAAATAAATGTGATTGATTGAACAAATGAACAAGAAAACAGCACAACAAGTAAGTGAAAGAAATAGGTTTTGATTATGTTTTACTGGTAATGGGGACATATGTAAATGCCAACAAAATAACTTTTTGTTCAGTGTGTGTGTGTTTCAGCTATGCTTAAAAAGGCAGCTAAAAAAATGTATATCGGTTATCGGTATCTTTTTTTTGGGCAAGGAAAATATTGGCTATCGTTATCGGCCAGAAATGTCATATCGGCGCATCCCTGATCAGGGGTATGCCTAGCTCGTTGGCATGAGCAGCTGCGCTCTGTGCGCACACACCGTTGTTATCTGGCTTGGAGATCAATGACTGTCACACACATTTACGTAGTAGCCACAGTTAGATAGGCTACTATTCAGTCTATTCAGTCACAAAAGATAAGGTATATAAGGTATTTTCGAATGGGGGAAATAAAATGATATGAGTAAAAGACATCAGTGAATCGGCGGTTCGTTACGTTTGAATCGATTTTCCGACCGATTCATGCTACATTTGCATTGGTTTGGGCTCCCGTGGACCGGTACACTCGTATCTTAAACATTTGAACCGGTGAATCATTACCTCCCTAGCAGATAAGCATCATTCTGGTTGTAAAACCCTGAAGACAATTTTCATGTTTTTATCATTCATGAAAGCATCTGAGAGTAGGAGTGCTGATCTTGGATCAGGTCTCCCCTGACCATGTAATCTTATTCATTAAGATCTATAAGGCTATACTGAGCCTAGATCAGCGCTCATACTCTGAAACGCTTTATGAAAGAAAAAGCACTCTACCTGATTCAGAGCCCTGGTAGAGTTGTGCCAGTATGCCATTGGCCGAGGCCAGCAGGCAGTGAAGCTGATTGGTCCATCCCTCGGCTCTGCGCCCGCCTCCCCCTCTCTCCACCACTCCGCCCAAACAGGTCAGATGACCATAACACTCACATGCTACCTGGAGATGGAGAGATAGATAGAGAGATGGAGGAGAAAGGTGAAGGAGTTGACAAACATGAGGTTATATAAATAAAGCATACAAATAGAGACAGATTTAACATGGAAGAAAATGTGACCCTTTTCAAGAAACTAGGTGTATGTCGCATGTCACTACTTCACAGGGAAGGCATTTGAACGTTGTTTTTGCAGAAATGTTTTCTGGAACATGTTAACTTTCATGTGCCTTAATAACAAACTTGTATACCATCTGTAAATACGAATAAAACATTTAAAATTGCGAGCCTAGTTGACGTAGCCACGGAAAAATACAGGAACCTTTCCGCTGGAAATGATTGGCTGAGATAATGGTTGGGCTTGACCTGCCCAGGAGAGGAGATTGGATTGATCTGCCATGTAGCATGCTTCTGTCTATAACATGAGCTATTATTATAACGCGAAGATATAATGAAGAACTGAAACATTTTCTGCTACTGCTCTCTACATTGAAGTTAATAGCGATATCGACAAAGCTCAGTAGTATGATGGACTACTTTCTGGAGGATGATAGTGCCATGCTGACTCTCTCGAACTCTGAAAATTAACCAGACAATGAGGAAATCCTTGATTTCGGTAAAAACATTTTTCATTGAACCAGACATTGTAGTCTTCTGATGACAATGGTGGGGAAGAAACGGTGTCGTTGTCACGGAAGTTGACCGAATTTTCGAATCAGTGGAATGCCCGGTGGAAGCAGAGAGGATTAGATTACATCTTCAAACTATGGGCAACCACAGCATCCATGACAGAGAGGAAGAAGCATTCATCCATGTACAGTTGAAGTCGGAAGTTTACATACACCTTAGCCAAATACATTTAAACTCAGTTGTTTTTAAACTGGCTTTTTAAGCTCTGCCCACACATTTTCTACAGGATTGAGGTCAGGGCTTTGTGATGGCCACTCCAATAACTTGACTTTGTTGTCCGTAAGCCATTTTGCCACAACTTTGGAAGTATGCTTGGGGTCATTGTCCATTTGGAAGACCCATTTGCGACCAAGCTTTAACTTCCTGACTGATGTCTTGAGATGTTGCTTCAATATATCCACATAATCTTCCTGCCTCATGATGCCATCTAATCTATTTTGTGAAGTGCACCAGTCCCTCCTGCAGCGAAAATCAACCCCACAACATGATGCTGACGCCCCTGTGCTTCACAGTTGGGATGTTATTCTTCGGCTTGCAAGCATCCCACTTTTTCCTCCAAACATAACGATGGTCATTATGGCCAAACAGTTCTATTCTTGTTTCATCAGACCAGAGGACATTTCTCCAAATAGTACAATCTTTGACCCCATGTGCAGTTGCAAACCATAGTCTGGCTTTTTTTGGCGGTTTTGGAGCAGTGGCTTCTTCCTTGCTGAGCTGCCTTTCAGGTTATGTCGATATAGGCCTCTTTTTACTGTGGACACAGATACTTTAGTACATGTTTCCTCCAGCATCTTCACAAGGTCCTTTGTTGTTGTTCTGGGATTGATTTGCACTTTTCGCACCAAAGTACATTCATCTCTAGGATACAGAATGCGTCTCCTTCCTGAGCGGTATGATGGCTGCGTGGTCCCATGGTGTTTATACTTGCGTACTATTGTTTGTACAGATGAACGTGGTACCTTCAGGCGTTTGGAAATTGCTCCCAAGGATGAACCAGACTTGTGGAGGTCTACATTTTTTTTCTGAGGTCTTGGCTGAATTCTTTAGATTTTCCCATGATGTCAAGCAAAGAGGCACTGAGTTTGAAGGTAGGCCTTGAAATACATCCACAGGTACACCTCCAATTATGTCAAATAGCCTATCAGAAGCTTCTAAAGCCATGACATAATTTTCTGGAATTTTCAAAGCTGTTGAAAGGCACAGTCAACTTAGTGTATGTAAACTTCTGACCCACTGGAATTGTGATACGTGAAATAATCTGTCTGTAAACAATTGTTGGAAAAATGACTTGTGTCATGCACAAAGTAGATGTCCTAACCGACTTGCCAAAACTATAGTTTGTGAACAAGAAATTTGTGGAGTGGTTGAAAAACAAGTTTTAATGACTCCAACCTAAGTGTAAACCAAAGACTCTACAATGCAAGTAACCACTTCACTGTACTGTTTACACCTTCTGTACCCTGTGCATGTGACAAATTTATCATCACCTTTCAAAGCAGAATTACTTTCCCATTGTTCCTCAACTGCAGTGTACGATATACCATTTTCTAGATCGGAGTCTCTACTTTTATCCAATGTAAAAAACACAATTTCACTACATAGGACCGAATCCAGGTGGTGCGTCACAAATAAACTGAAGACAAACCTCTTGTACTTTTGGGTTGGCACTGTCCATTTTGGATAAGAAATAGGCACCCAGTTTGTCCTGTTGAAGACAAATTGTCAGACAGAGTTAAAAACAACATCAATAACGACAACACGGTGTCTCCCAAATTATGATGTACTAAAAGAGCATCTTATTTGTCATGTAGTAAATGAGTGTGTTGTAATGCTCACCCTCAGGGAGCCACAGGCTCGGGGATAGAAGGTCATACATGCAGTCATCCCCTCCATGGCAGCTAGGTGACACTAAACATACACACACCATTACCAAATTCTGCTCTAGTATTCCTCAATAAGAAGTTCCAACAGAGAATGAATCACTCGTGTTTCATTGCCACCTTTTTGCTTTAGTATCCTCCAGCTTACATAGTTAACTGCTACTGTATACAAGCAATTCCCCAGCCCTAACTTACCTCAGACTTGAGGCCTAGCAGGGAGGTGAGGATCCCCAGGACAGAGTTGAGGCCCACCTCCCTGGCTAGCTCAGGTAGCTGGGATGAATACTGGAGCAGGTCCTGGAGGACACCCACCGCTAGCTGGACGGACGGGAGGGGGTCCTGGGACTGGGGGAGAGGGAAAAAGGGTTTGAATTAGCTTAAGTAGATTTTTTTTTAAATAAGAAATGTCAAGAGATTTAACCCAGTTCTTTCTGATGTCCCCATCCACATTTGATTAAGCAAATTCATCAAATGTGTGCCTCTCTAGGTTATGCATTGTGCTGTACAGGTGTGTGTCTTCAAATCAAAGTTTATTTGTCACGTGCGCCGAATACAACAGGTGTAGTAGACCTTACAGTGAAATGCTTACTTACAGGCTCTAACCAATAGTGCAAAAAAGGTGTTAGGTGAACAATAGGTAAGTAAAGAAATAAAACAACAGTAAAAAAGACAGACTATATACAGTAGCGAGGCTATAAAAGTAGCGAGGCTACATACAGACACCGGTTGGTCAGGCTGATTGAGGTAGTATGTACATGTAGATATAGTTAAAGTGACTATGCATATATGATGAACAGAGAGTAGCGTAAAAGAGGGGTTGGCGGGTGGTGGGGCACAATGCAGATAGCCCGGGTTAGCCAATGTGCGGGAGCACTGGTTGGTCGGCCCAATTGAGGTAGTATGTACATGAATGTATAGTTAAAGTGACTATGCATATATGATAAACAGAGAGTAGCATCAGCGGAAAAGAGGGGTTGGGGGGGGGCACACAATGCAAATAGTCAGGGTAGCCATTTGATTAGCTGTTCAGGAGTCTTATGGCTTGGGGGTAAAAACTGCCCTTTTGTCCTAGACTTGGCACTCCGATACCACTTGCCATGCGGTAGTAGAGAGAACAGTCTATGACTGGGGTGGCTGGGGTCTTTGACAATTTTTAGGGCCTTCCTCTGACACCGCCTGGTGTAGAGGTCATGGGTGGCAAATACCCTCTTCACGACTGTCTTGGTGTAATTGGACCATTCTAGTTTGTTGTTGATGTGGACACCAAGGAACTTGAAGCTCTCAACCTGCTCCACTACAGCCCCGTCGATGAGAATGGGGGTGTGCTCGGTCCTCCTTTTCCTGTAGTCCATAATCATCTCCTTAGTCTTGGTTACGTTGAGGGATAGGTTGTTATTCTGGCACCACCCGGCCAGGTCTCTGACCTCCTCCCTATAGGCTGTCTCGTCGTTGTCGGTGATCAGGCCTACCACTGTTGTCGTCTGCAAACATAATGATGGTGTTGGAGTCGTGCCTGGCCATGCAGTCGTGGGTGAACAGGGAGTACAGGGGGGGACTGAGCACGCACCCCTGGGGAGCTCCAGTGTTGAGGATCAGCGTGCCACATGTTGCTACCTACCCTCACCACCTGGGGGCGGCCCGTCAGGAAGTCCAGGATCCAGTTGCAGAGGGAGGTGTTTAGTCCCAGAATCATTAGCTTAGTGATGAGCTTCGAGGGTACTATGGTGTTGAACGCTGAGCTGTAGTCAATGAATAGCATTCTCACATAGGTGTTCCTTTAGTCCAGGTGGGAAAGGGCAGTGTGGAGTGCAATAGAGATTGCATCTTCTGTGGATCTGTTTGGGCGGTATGCAAATTGGAGTGGGTCTAGGGTTTCTGGGATAATGGTGTTGATGTGAGCCATTACCAACCTTTCAAAGCACTTCAAGGCTACGGACGTGAGTGCTACAGGTCTGTAGTCATTTGTGTTCTTGGGCACAGGGACTATGGTGGTCTGCTTGAAACATGTTGGTATTACAGACTCAATCAGGGACATGTTGAAAATGTCAGTGAAGACACCTGGTCAGCACATGTCCTGGTCAACACATGTCCCGGTAATCCGTCTGGTCCCGCAGTCTTGTGTATCTTGGATTTGTCTCAGTGAATGTTTTGGACAGATGTGTCTCCGGTGTGTGTGTGCTTATCGTGAAAGTCTACAACAGTGCTTGACTTGGACTGAAATAGGTGCCGGTACAGTTATATTTAGGTGCAATATTCTATAAGAGAAACAGGAGCTCAAGCAGTAGAACATTTGAGGCGCTACTCCTGAGCTCCTGCCAAAGTCAAGCACTGATCTACAGGCGTCTTCATACAGTGTCTTAGCTTCATACTGTGTCTTACCTGTATGACCTGTTGTAGGGACCGTAGCCATGAGAGACAGTGTTGTTGGAACACATCACTAGAACTGTCTTTGACCAGCACTGAGAGAAGACACAGCCCCTCGAACTTGGTTTTGCTGTTGCCGAGTTTGGCGTTGCTGAGTCCCACGAGACAACCCACAGTTCCAGTACTCTGAGGGATAAGAGCGAGAAGTAAGTGACATCAACCAGGCGATCAACAGCTATACAAACTTTAGACACAAAACGACATTAGAGTGGGCTATGTAGCAAGATATGACACAATGGTATTCAGCAAGGGAAAAACAAAGACTAGCACGAGTCGATTGCATTGAGACGATACTCATTGAGACAGCTCCCGAGTGGTGCAGCGGTCTAAGGCATCTCAGTGCTAGAGGCTTCACTACAGACACCCTGGTTCGAATCCGGGCTGTAACACACCCGGCCGTGATTGGGAGTTCTTAACTGATTTGCTAAGGTAAAAAAAATAGAACGCAGACGGGATGCCATGCTTGGCCAATTCCAAGAATAGCAAGCCAGTTTTACCTGTGTCGAGAACACGCCGTGCTCCCGGTAATTCGCTAAAAGTGCAGGTAAATATTCGGGCCGCTGCTCCTTCAGAACAGACACCAGACCCTCGGTTAGCCGCATATTGGAGGAGCCATGCATCCAAGCCGCTGTTACAGCCATCTTCCCACTCCGCCACGCTAAAACGTGTCAATTATGCGACGGACGTAGTTATTCAACGAAGATGTTGACGTCAATTATATGCGCCTTTACTCGGAAAGCTTTTTGTTTTGTTGATGATCGCTTTTTGTAGTGTTTTTGACATTAGTTTGGCTACATTTTGGATGAATGCATTGACGTAACAACCTATTTGCTACGATAGTGTGCCGTACGTAGCCGCTTCTGATAAGAATGGTCTATTTTTATTACTCCCAGTGTGTGAAATTGATCCTGATGGCGAATGACCGACTGCGAGCTTTGGAAGAGGTTGAGAATCAAATTGCAACGATTCTCCAGTGCGCAGGTTCGTCTACCCCTGCATGCAACAACAGTTCAAATACATTGTAATAACAAACGCATACCTAGCTAGTTAGATATACAATGCATTCCCGAAAGTATTCAGACCCCTTGACTTTTTCCACATTTTGTTACGTTACAGCCTTATTCTAAAATTGATTCTAAAATTTTAGAAATTTTAGCAAATGTATTAAACATAAAAAAAACTGAAATACCACATTTACATAAGTATTCAGACCCTTTACCCCAGTACTCTGTTGAAGCACCTTTGGAAACGATTAGAGCCTCGAGTCTTCTTGGGTATGACACTACAAGCTTGACTCAACTGTATTTGGGCAGTTTCTCCCATTATTTTCTGCAGATCCTCAAGCTCTGTCAGGTTGGATGGGGAGTGTCGCTGCACAGCTATTTTCAGGTCTCTCCAGAAACGTTAGATCGGGTTCAAGTCCGGGCTCTGGCTGGGCCACTCAAGGACATTCAGAGACTAGTCCTGAATCCACTGATGCATTGTCTTGGCTGTGTGCTGAGTGTCATTGTCCTGTTGGAAGGTGAATCTTCACCCCAGTCTGAGGTCCTGAGCGCTCTGGGGCAGGTTTTCATCAAGGATCTCTCTGTACTTAGCTCCGTTCATCTTTCCCTTGATCCTGACTAGTCTCCCAGTCCCTGCCGCTGAAAAACATTGCCATAGCATGATGCTGCCTCCACCATGCTTCACCGTAGGGATGGTGCCAGGTTTCCTCCAGGCGTGACGCTTGGCATTCAGGCCAAAGAGTTCAATCTTGGTTTCAATCCTTGCAGAGAATCTTTGTTTCTCATGGTCTGAGAGTCCTTTAGGTGCATTTAGCTTGGCGGCCAGCTCTAGGAAGAGTCTTGGTGGTTCCAAACTTCTTCCATTTAAAAATGATGGAGGCCACTGTGTTCTTGGGGACTTTAAATGCTGCATCATTTTTTTTGGTACCCTTACCCAGATCTGTGCCGACACAATTCTGTCTCAGAGCTCTATGGACAATTCCTTCAACCTCATGGCTTGGTTTTTGCTCTGACATGCACTGTCAACTGTGCCTTTCCAAATCATGTCCCATCAATTTATTTTACCACAGGTGGACTCCCAAGTTGTAAAAACATCAAGGATGATCAATGGAAACAGCATGCACCTGAGCTCAATTTCAAGTGTCATAGCAAAGGGTCTGAATACTTATGTAAATAAGGTATGTTTATTTTTAATACATTTGCAAAAATGTCTAAACTTGTTTTCGCCTTTGTCATTATGGGGGTATTGTGTGTAGATTGATGAGAAATGTATTTAATCCATTTTAGAATAAGGCTGAACGTTACAAAATGTGGAAAAGGGGAAGTTGTCTGAATACTTTTCGAATGCACCGTACATTAGCTCTGATCCAGGGCGTTAGTTCTGCTTGCTAGCGCTGGGCCTTCACCCTGGACCAGAGCTAACAGTAGTACCTGTGTCGTTACATAGCTAGCTAACTGTACCTAGCCACACATTTATAGTAATAGAAAAGAGCTCGAGAAGGAATGGGCATTCATTGTCGCTCTACTTTCTCAACGTCTGTAGTTGTTTAAGACAAGCCTTCGGCGGTTTCTGGAAGTAAATCGATAAACTGCAGGCCTAATTCTGTTTTCTGTGTTAATCTTCTCTAGGCAACGTTGTGTTGGAGCTGTCTAAAGACAAGCACAACGGCAGTTTCCTGGACAGACAGCTCAGCCAGTTTACTGGATCCGTCAACAGAGTGGAGACTGAGCTCAGCTCACAAATCAGATACCTCACACAGGTAACGCACGCACACAGAGAGACGCAGGCAGACACAGTTGTACGTTTACTGGGGCCGTCAACAGAGTGGAGACTGAGCTCAGCTCACACAGGTAAGAGGGGACACACAGAGATGCACAGACAGTCAGCCCAGTCAATTCACTAGCTCTGTCAGAGTAGACTGAGTTCAGGTCCCAGATCAGTACCTCACATATGTAGGAGAAAGAAAAGACACACACGCATGCCCTCACACACAGTGTGCCATGCCGTGAATTGAAACGTATACAGAACCAGTCAAAAGTTGACACACCTACTCACTCCAGGGTTTTACTTTATTTTATTTTATTACTTTATTTCTATTTCCCACATTGTAGAATAATGGTGAAGACATCAAAACTATGGAATCATGTTGAAACCAAAAAAGTGTTTAAACAAATCAAAATATATTTTATACTTGAGATTCTTCAAAGTAGCCACCCTTTGGCTTGTTGACAGCTTTGCACACTCTTGGCATTATCTCAACCAGCTTCATTAGGTAGTCACCTGGAATGCATTTCAGTTAACAGGTGTGCCTTGTTAAAAGTTCATATGTGGAATTTCTTTCCTTCTTAATGTGTTTGAGCCAATCAGTTGTGTTGTGACAAGGTAGGGGTGGTATATAGAAGATAGCCCTATTCGGTCAAATACCAAGTTCATATGACAAGAACAGCTCAAATAAACAAAGAGAAACGACTGTCCATCGTTACTTTTAAGACATGAAGGTCAGTCAATCCGGAACATTTCAAGAACTTTGAAAGTTTCTTCAAGTGCAGTCGCCAAAACCATCAAGCACTATGACAAAACTGGCTCTCATGAGGACCGCCACAGGAAAGGAAGACCCAGAGTTACCTCTGCTGCAGAGGATAAGTTCATTAGAGTTAACTACATGTCAGATTGCTGCCCAAATAAATGCTTCACAGAGTTAAAGTAACAGACACATTAACTGTTCAGAGGAGACTGCGTGAAATCAGGCCTTCGTGGTCAAATTGCTGCGAAGAAACCACTACTAAAGGACACCAATAATAAGAAGAGACTTGCTTGGGCCAAGAAACACAAGCAATGGACATTAGACCGGTGGAAATCTGATGTCTATCTGAAATCTATTATTCTACAATGTAGAAAATGGTAAAAAATAAAGAAAAACCCTTGAATGAGTAGGTGTCCAAACTTTAGACTGGTGCTATATATATGTAACTTGGTAGTGTAGATATAGCTCTCGTGTAGTTTACCTTTCTTTCTACATCAAAGTTATGCTTGTTTCACATTCACCTAGTAGTGTAGCCTTGTGCCAGCCAGAACGGTCCACATTCACCTAACACTAACATTTCTCCCTTTCACTACACTGCCTTCTCCCTCCGTCCCCTGTAGGTTGCCACAGGTCAGCCCCACGAAGGCTCCACATACTCGGCCAGGAAAGACTGTCAAATGGCCTTGAACCGAGCAGAATACACCAGGGTCAAACTGGGAGAGCTGGGACGCACCTGCGAAGTCATGCTGGATCCACAACTCTGAGAGAACACACATGGTCGGCAGTAGGGGGATGTTTCCATCGCTTGCTGCCACCATGGTGTTTTAGGACCACCTGCTGAAGAGAGGTGGGGACTGAAATACTTCATTTTAACATTTTTTTGTATGATATCAATCCTGTATTTGGTAATGTTCTGTAATAAAGTTAGTGTTTCATTATCCTGCTTGTCATGCATACACAGAACGTACACGCACTTACAAATAGACCATTTTGTATGTTAAGTTTTTTATTTGACATTTTCTAAAATGCAGTACAAAATAAAGAAGCGACATATATTCTCCAATGTAATTTTTTGTATAATCTTTTACGTTTTTTTCATTGTCATTTTGTTCCATTTTATTGAGTAAAATAACATTGCTTATACAGCATCTTGGTTTCCTTGATAACAATATACTTTGTCTTAATTTAATTAATTCACAGATAAAGTATCAGGTAGCATTTAAGTATAGTTCTCTATGAATCTACATTTTTGTAGTAGCTTAAATTGTCCTTAAAATAAAATGTCTGACTCAATACACAAGCCTACAAATTGACATGATTGCGTGCGTTTCCATGGATAGATACCTCAACTAAGATTGAAGGGAACAAAAATAAAATATTTGTTTTTAAAAAGGGGAAGTTAAGTATTTTACTGAATATTTTAGATGGTTCCTCACCCTGAAAGTATTCTATGGGCCAGGAGAAATTGTAATCCATGGTTAAGTTGTAAAATACTGAACTTCTACTTTAAGTTTTTCTACACTTCACTGGTTTATAGACATGAGGACAATCGCCATTCAGATTTACAAAAAACAAAAAGCTGGTAACACTTCTACCTGAAGCGGTTTCTTATGAAGTCTTATGCCTTATTAAACATTCATAGCACATGTAACTATAATATAGTAACAAAACAAGAGGCCCCTGGCCTTAGCTGTGATATTATCAATATAACGGCCTTACTGCTTAATTACACAGTTTAATAAACCTCTATGGTGCTGTGAATGTTCATAAGGCCTTATAACACTTCGTAAGATGCCACTTAAAGTACAGAGTTACCAAAAAGCTCATTGTAACGTTTACATGGTCCCTAAGAGTTTCTGGAGGTTCTAAAAGTTCTATATCACAAATATCACAACATTTTCCATATTGTTGCAGTGCATTGTTAGAATACCATGCCATGCGTTGATCCATTCATAACATGAACAGAGTATGAGCTTCGTAACCTTCTTATGAACCTTTATAACCTTCATGTGAAACTTCATAACCAATGTGTTGTGACTGACATCGCACCCCTGGAAATATATTTACACAAAAGCAAAACATTAACTTGAATGCAGATTTCCGTTCTAGTAATTATATTTCTATAATTGTTACAACCTCAATCATCTGGGTGCGTTCAAATGTGTAAAAACCAACCAATGTAGAAAACGTTTTGTTAACGTGACCAATAACTCTTGTTAACCATGGACAGTTGTTGAATTAGGCAACACGTTATGAAAAAAACACATTCTTGTCATTGAACCAAAATGGCGACAGTTACAATCTAATCAATTTAAAACACACCTCTGCCCTGATATTAAAATACATCTTATAAGAAGAGGTGGTCATTGTTGTTACATTGCATTTGCTGGCTTAGTAATTTGTAACTCTTGGTTTGCTGTAGTTGAAGCTTAATCCTTCTGAAACTGTACATAAGGTGGATACTATACCTTTTATGTTTATACGTTATATAAATCTATAACCTGATCAAACACAGTGATTTCCCATCTGATAAGTGAGCCAAGTTGCAATCAATCAATCCTCCTTATCTACCTTTGTTCTGCACCTACACACCATTATAGACACACGTAATTGACTGCAATGTACTTCTCTGTACTATCCTATCAAATGTCTACAATCTAGATACTACAGCAGTAGCCTATGGCTGAATCTCAAATCACCCCCTCGCCCCTCCATTTGCACGTTCACGCTTTCCTCCACCATGTGCACAAGTGTCCCAAAGCTGAGGGAGTGAAAATGATCAAGGGTGTAAGGGCTAATTAGACTCTCAGATAACAAGGCTGGAGGCTTCAGAGTGAAGTGCAATCCCAACATGCACTGCGATATGTTTGGAGTTTGCGTAATTTCATACAAAAGAATGTAGAGGTGTGCCTAATTATATGTCACATGCATTAGTTTTTTTGGCTGATTTCAAGACTTGACACATGTAAAAGATTAAATACCTCCCAAATGAAATGTTTAACTGTTACTGAGGTTTATATCTTGTAAAACGGCAGAGGGGATTTGTTCACTTGAATCTCATGCTTGTTTTATTCATTTAAGTCTGTCCCAAAGTTGATGGGTTTATTGCTTATCCCATCGTCACTCTCTGGAAGTCACCCTCGGAGTTTCGTCAGCAACACGCGACAACGGAGGGCCCTCAGAGCGAGTTGGGAGGGGCGAGGGGGTGGTTTGGGATTCACTGTATCTCTCCATATCCTGTTCCAGAGAGGCTCCTGGTTATACCGGTTTCCTATACAAAACATATTTATTGACCTTAACGTGGACTTAAGGAAACCAACATTCAATTGATGTAGAATTTTTAAAGTTCAGTTTCCACAATTTTAACTGTGAAACCGGTTCAGAACTAAGACCAACATACTAAGAGGTCCTGGAGAACCTTGATTGGGGAGTCTTGACTATCCTATAAACTGTGCTCTGATTGGACTGCAGTGTTCTATAGTGAACTCTTATTGGCTGTTGAGTTGCACTTACAGTAATAATATTTACAGCAGTTGAGAGAATACAGCAGGGAATTAGCATAAGGTTAGTTCATATCACTTATGACTTTTTAATAATGAAAAATAAAATGTCTTTAGAATAAAATAAAAATAATGGCAACATTTAAGTACACATATCTCTGGCGATTATTACAACAACAAAAATATAATTATTTTCCCGCCATTATTTTCCCTACCTCCCATCCCCCTTACCTGGCTTTTCCCCTCTTTCCTCCAATCGCCCTTTCCACTCCTCCCTACATTGGTGATTCTGATGATTGAGGCCAATGTTGGATGCTGGTAAGTTTGAGAGATTGGTCAATGATAAATTTAGCAGATTTGAGGTAGAAGATGCACCTTAACCACAGATCTAGGATCAAATAACTCTACCATCAATCCTAACCTTTACCGTTACACGGTCAGATTGTTTTAATCCGTGTATCAGTGATTAGGGGAAAACTTCAACCTGCATCAAACTTTCTTTCCAGGATCTACAGTATATTCGAGAGACCTGCAGAAGACCGCAGTACTGCTTATCACACACCAGGTGTGCCATTGAACACGCATTTGTGACTATCAAAAAAAAAAATCTCCTTGGCTGATTTTGAATCAGTTTGAGCCAGGTTGATCATAATGAATAACACTACATGGACGGGACCGGGGGCTGATCCTAGCTCAGTACAGTACATCCTAGACATGAGCCCTAATCTTATCGATGGTGGGGTTTGTCAAATAATAAACTTTTGGCAAATCATACATGTAAAAGAATAGTTATTTATCGTGTTCATGGCAATCATTGCATGTAGGATGTGTGTGTGCGCGTAGGTTTTGATGCCAGAAGTCTCCTATGTCGTCCCTAACAGAAAAGGCCACACTGTCTACATACGATTCCCTGTATCTTCACGATGAGTGCACCACACTCGCACCCTCCGTGTAAGTGCACTGCACTTAAACACTCACTGTACTCTTCGTGCACTACACTCACACCCTTCCTCACTGTAAGTGCACTACACTTACACACTCCCTCAACTGTGGCGATATGCAATCGTTCTACACTTGCCATAATGGATAGAGTATTGGATAGTGAGTTATTACAAATTGGGTAATGAGCGTGTGTTAAGGATAAGTGAAAAGCTGTAATGATAATGTAACATAATAACCCGTCATGTTGTGGTAAAATAAATAGGTGGGTAAACGCTGGTCACCATTCGCGGTGAGTAAAGTAATGCTCCCTATACTTTCAATGCATTTTCCCACAAAAGGTGGGGGAGAAAAAATCTGCGTAAATGTGCGTTTACCCTCCACTCCACCACTGATAATAACAACGTAATAACAGTGTAATAAGAGGTTATAACCATGTAATAACAATGCAATTGCATAAACTATTAAACTCGTGTTCCCTCTAAGTAGTTGTGCAGCAATGTAGTCCTGTACATTCAAGTTCCAGATTCCCCAAATTTTCCAAAAATTCCCAGATTTTCCACAAATCCCGGTTAGAAGATCCCGGAATCAGAAGGGAATAAGCAGGAAATCCGGAATCATCCAACTGGGATTTCAAGGTAAACCTGGGGATTTTGGATAAGTTTTTTAATTACAAACGTATATCTGTCTGTCTGACCGCTTCTTATAAAGTGGGACCTATAAAACATATAAGATAAACCCTGAATCAACGAATGGACCCAAAACGTATAGAATGATTTCCTAAAACAGAGACAGTTGACTCGACACGCCCTTTAAATATCTCCATATCTCTGTTTCTCAAACAAAAGGAGTGACAAAACGAAGGAGATGAAATGAACAATGCCATTGCAAATGTAGGAGAAAGAAGAGGGGAGAACAATTTGAATATGAAGAGAAGGGGGGGAAGCTTTTAAAAATATCTGAGTGCTCCTGCACCCCTTTTCTGGAGTTGGGCCTACTGTCTGGTACTGAGACTAGACCAGTGACTCGCCTAGCTCCTCTCCCCAGGTTTGGGTGCCTGGTCCTGGGGGAGGGAGAATTAGCAGAAGTGGTCATCCTCATCGTCCTTCATTCCTTTCAGTCGGAGACGGGCAAAGTCCTCGAACACAAAGTCATCATCCTGAGAGAAATTACTGAGAGAGAAGGAATGGAGGAAGGGGAAGAGATTCAAATTGTGTTCAACAACAAACAAGGTTAAATTGAAATCTGAGAAACACACTCTCTCTCGCTCTCTTACTTTGTCTCAAACTCTATAAGGTTAGTGTCCACTGGGGCATCAGTTTCTGGGACGGCTGTGGGAGAAAGTAATGACATTGCAAAACAGGTAACTATCACTGCAAAACACTTCCATTTCTAAAACATATTTTCTCTCGATCACACACACACACACACACACACACTGGTCTGTACCTGATTGAGGTCTGGAAATGTGTTGGTCTGAGGGTTTGGGGTGCATCAGGACAAAAGGTAGCTCCACCGACACGTCGCTGTACACAGGACATACACAGTAATGTTAAAGCAATACCAACCCACTGGGCACACCAAGTCACACCTGCGACAACCTGTGCATGCGATCTTGAACAAGCACGCTTTATATGATTGCGTAAGAAGACATTTATAGTCGCAGGTACTTCAAAATGTGGCCATGGCTGTATTACTCGTTTTAAGGTTGAACGTTACATTAGCTTGTAAGATGGGTTATTTACTGTAATACTGAATTCTGTTTGGTTGACAACCCAACCAAATATCAACATTTAAAGGATATGTATCTGCTGTTTGGAAAGTTCCATCTGAGCCACTGGCTTAATCCCATTCTTTAACTTCTATTTTTGGTTGAGATGGAGACGTGAATCCAACATATGATTTGTTAGGCTATTTATTGTATTTCAAATGTGATATTGAATTGTGTTTGGTTGTCAACACACTTAAAGGAGATTTAGGGCAATTGTACTAACAAAGACTACGGAGACTCCGATTTTTCACTTTAAAATGTGTGTCAAACAAAATCCAATGATTGCAAAGTTAAACAAACCATACAACTCTATCCACCAGGACGACTTTTAACAATTTCTACTGAACATTTTACAAAAACAACCATTGTTTTGGTTGAGATGCGAATACAACATATCAATTATACATTTGTAGACCAACTGGAATTAAAGCCAGACCTAGCCAGGTGCACAGATTAAACTATCCAAGCAGAAGATAAAGGTCAATTCCAAGGTAGCAGAATGATACTGAGACTTTCAAATGTATGCCAAACAAAAAACAATTGATTACAAAGTTAAACAAACCATTCAGCTCGATTCACAAGGACAACTTTTAACAGTTTCCACTGACAATTTTGCAAAAACACGTTTACGTCAAACAGCGCAGATGCAAAGTTAAAACGACCATTCGGAATGACTTCGATAGCAACACTGAATCTATTTACTTTATGAGTGGAGATCTCTCAACATTCATTCTCACGATAGCACATTGGTAATAGTCAGTGACAAATATCAAAGCAAAGCAAGGCTGGGCCTAGTTAAAACCCTGGATGGGAGACTAAAGGATAGCTGTAGATATAGAAATTCTCCAGTAGGAAGTACTGCCTAGCCTATAGTTTTTTTCTGATAGTGGATATAACGTTGAAAATCTGTCGTTGTTTTAAAAAGGTACAAATTCAACATATTTTATGTTGTTTATGTTGAAATTTGCTTACCATGATTACACGATCCTGTGGTTGAAATTTCACCCTCAAACAACCGTTTTCGTTGACTACTTTTTTCAATTCGATATGTATTTTCCACGTTGATTCCATGTCACAATAGCTTGACAAATGAAATCGAATCAACGTTGATTCAACTAAATTTGTCCCCAGTCGGAGAACACTCAGATATCAGGCAGAGGTGAACTAATACTCATAAAAGATTCCAGCTTAATCCAGGTGGAAATGTTTGCTAACAACCACTTCATGAATCTATGTAAGACAGACCATTAGTGCATGTGTACGAGCCAAGATGTAACGTACCCGCCACGGGACACCACTAGTTTGACCTTGACTCTGTAAGACACCAGGATTCCCAGAACCTCCTTATTGGACACGTCTTTCACTCTGGAACACATCAAAACAGACACACATCAATGAAACCCGACAGACAGACAAGAGGAAAACTGCATGCATATACACCCTGTTTATTAGGTACACCACCCTGTTCACGAAAATGGATCGTGGCTTGCTATATAAATCAAATCCAATTGTATTGGTCACATACACATGGTTAGCAGATGTTATTGCGAGTGTAGCGAAATGCTTGTGCTTCTAGTTCCGACAGTGCAGTAATATCTAACAAGTAATCTAACAATTCCACAACAACTACCTAACACATACAAATCTAAGTAAAGGGATGAAATAAGAATATATACATATAAATATATGGATGAGCGATGACCAAGCGGCATAGGTAAGATGAAATAGATGGTATAAAATACAGTATATACATATGAGAAATGCAAGATATGTAAACATTATTAAAGTGGCATTATTAAAGTGACTAGTGATCCATTTATTAAAGTGGCCAATGATTTCAAGTCTGTATGTAGGCAGCAGCCTCTGTGTTAGTGATGGCTGTTTAATAGTCTGATGGCCTTGAGATAGAAGCTGTTTTTCAGTCTCTCGGTCCCAGCTTTGGTGCACCCGTTCTGACCTCGCCTTCTTGATGGTAGTGGGGTGAACAGGCAGCTCGGGTGGTTGTTGTCCTTTATGATCTTTTTGGCCTTCCTGTGACACCGGGTGCTGTAGGTGACCTGGAGGGCAGGTAGTTTGCCTCCGGTGATGCGTTGTGCAGACCGCACCACCCTCTGGAGAGCCTTGCGGTTGTCGGTGGTGCAGTTGCCGTACCAGGCGGTGATACAGCTCGACAGGATGCTCTCAATTGTGCATCTGTAAAAGTTTGAGAGGGTTTTAGGTGACAAGCCAAATTTCTTCAGCCAAATTTCTTCAGCCTCCTGAGGTTTCCAAACTTTCCACCTTCTCCACTGCTGTCCCGTCGATGTGGATAGGGGGCTGCTCCCTTTGCTGTTTCTTGAAGTCCACAATCATCTCCTTGTTTTGTTGACGTTGAGTGAATGGTTGTTTTCCTGACACCACACTCCAAGGGCCCTCACCTCCTCCCTGTAGGCTGTCTCGTCGTTGTTGGTAATCAAGCCCACTAGTGTTGTGTCGTCTGCAAACTTGATGATTGAGTTGGAGGCATGCATGGCCACGCAGTCATGGGTGAACAGGGAGTACAGGAGAAGGCTGAGCACGCACCCTTGTGGGGCCCCAGTGTTGAGGATCAGCGAAGTGGAGATGTTGTTTCCTACCTTCACCACCTGGGGGCAGCCCTTTTAGGAAGTCCCGGACCCAATTGCACAGGGTGCAGTTGAGACCCAGGGCCTCAAGTTTAATGATGAGTTTGGAGGCTACTATGGTGTTGAATGCTGAGCTGTAGTCAATGAACAGCATTCCTCTTGTCCAGATGGGATAGGGCAGTGTGCAGTGTGATGGCGATTGCATCGTCTGTGGACCTATTGGGGCGGTATGCAAATTGAAGTGGGTCTAGGGTGGCAGGTAAGGTGGAGGTGATATGATCCTTGACAAGTCTCTCAAAGCACTTCATGATGACAGAAGTGAGTGCTACGGGGCGATAGTCAGTTCAGTTACCTTTGCCTTCTTGGGTATAGGAACAATGGTGGCCATCTTGAAGCATGTGGGGACAGCAGACTGGGATAGGGAGCGATTGAATATGTCCGTAAACACACCAGCCAGCTGGTCTGCGCATMCTCTGAGGACACGTTTAAATGTCTTACTCACGTCGGCCACGGAGCAGGAGAGGGAGGGCCCGTAGTCCCTGGTAGCGGGCCACGTCCGTGGCACTGTATTATCCTCAAAGCGGGCAAAGAAGGTGTTTAGTTGAATTGCAACTCCACTTGGTCTCTATACCGACATCTCGCTTGTTTGATTGCCTTGCGGAGGGAAAAACTACACTGTTTGTATTCGGCCATATTCCCAGTCATCTCTCCATGGTCAAATGCGGTGGTTTGCGCTTTCAGTTTTGCGCGAATTCCGCCATAAGCAGGCAGACAGGCATTGAGGCATTCAGTTCATCTTTGATTGAATGTTAGAATGGGAAAACAAGTGACCTAAACGACTTCGAGCATGGTGTGAAAATCGGTGGCAGGCACGCCGGATCCAGTAATACAGAAACGGCCACCCTTCTGGGCTTTTCACGCACGACCGTGTCTAGGGTTTCCGAGAATGCTGCGACAAACAAAAAACATCCAGTCAACGACAGTCCTGTGGGAGAAAACAGATGGCAAGAATCGTGCAAGCTAACAGGCGGCCCATAAACAGACTAATAACAATGCTGAGCACTTGTTGGTTGCTTTTCCTTCACTCTGCGGTCCAACTCATCCCAAACCATCTCAATTGGGTTGAGGTCGGGGGATTGTGGAGGCCAGGTCATCTGATGCAGCAGTCCATCACTCTCCTTATTGGTCAAATAGCCCTTACACAGCCTGGAGGTGTGTTTTGGGTCATTGTTCTGTTGAAAAACAAATGATAGTCCCACTAAGCCCAAACAAGATGGGATGGCGTTTCACTGCAGAATGCTGTGGTAGCCATGTTGGTTAAGCGTGCCTTGAATTCTAAATAAACCACTGACAGTGTCACCAGCAAAACAGCCCCACACCATCAAACCTCCTCCTCCCTGCTTCACGTAGGGAACCACACATGCGGAGATCATCCGTTCACCTACTCTGTCTGTGTCTCAAATTTGGACTCATCAGGCCAAAGGACAGATTTCCACCGGTCTAATGTCCATTGCTTGGGTTTTTTCTCTCAAGCAAGTCTCTTCTTATTGGTGTTGTTTAATAGTGGTGTCTTTGCAGCAATTCAACCATGAAGGCCTGATTCACACAGTCTTCTCTGAACAGTTGATGTTACTTGAACTCTGTGAAGCATTTATTTGGGCTGCAATCTGAGGTGCAGTTAACTTTAATGAACTTATCCTCTGCAGCAGAGGTAACTCTGGGTCTTCCTTTCCAGTGGCGGTCCTCATGAGATCCAGTTTCATCAAAGTGCTTGATGGTTTTTGCGAAGAAAGTTCTTGAAATGTTCTGTATTGACTGACCTTCATGTCTTAAAGTAACGATGGACTGTCGTTTCTCTTTGCTTATTTGAGCTGTTCTTGCCATAATATGGACTTGGTCTTTTACCAAATAGGGCTATCTTCTGTATACCACCCCTACCTTGTCACAACACAACTGATTGGCTCAAACGGATTAAGAAGGAAATACATTTTTAACAAGGCACACCTGTTAATCGAAATGCATTCCAGGAGACTACCTCATGAAGCTGGTTGAGAGAACGCCAAAAGTGTGCAAAGCTGTCAAGGCAAAGGGTGGCCATTTGAAGAATCTCAAATATAAAATATATTTTGATACGTTTTTGGTTACTAAATGATTCCATATGTGTTCATAGTTTTGATGTCGTCACTATTATTCTACAATGTGGAAAATAGTACAAAATAAAGATAAACCCTGGAATGAGTAGGTGTGTCCAAACGTTTGACTGCTACTGCCTGCGTGTGTGTTTTCATGTGCGTGTCTCTCTCTCTAGTCTCTTACATGGTGCTGGAGGCCAGGTTGGTGTCTTCGTGCTTCAGCTTCCCATCCAGAGCCAGGCCTCTCTTCTCTCTGTTATTGGTGAGCGTGGGAGTCAGGGTGTACACCTTACAGAACGTACTGCTGGGGGACACCTGGTCACTGTGGAGAGGGAAAGAATTGATCATTTCTCCGTTTCATCATACGCGGTTGTTTTTTTTTTTAAATCAGTCACTCTCGTACACGCGTCCACAACGCTTGGGAAGCGGTAAGGAAAGTTGAGAGGAAAGAAAAGGATTAAAGATGCTGCCTTTAGAACAGAGAGGAAGAGGAGTATTGAAGGGGACTAGATTGGGTACCAGTCAGAGATTTCCCGCAATTTGAGAGGAAGGTAATTAGGTTTTGGGGCCATTGGCTTCTTGAAGAGGACTGGATAAGGGGGGACAAAAAGGATAATTATCCAGGTGGGAGGTTGGGGATCAAGATTTAGGCTATGAGGGGAAGTTTTGGTGAGCCTAAATCAAGCCAGGTACTGGGGTTGTGGGGAGGTCTAGGAGTTCTGGAGGTTAAAGTAACTGGCCAGTGAAAATCTCACTTTTAAAAAGTTCATATTCGGGTTAACTCATACCCAAATAATAATAAGCATAAACTGGAGAAGAAAAAAAACAACACTTCAAAAACCCCACCTCAATCTTGTATCTCAAACAGACCGTTTCAAAAATGCTTGCTATTTCCTCACAAAGGATGATGTCATGACTTGGCCAATCAGCGATCTACTCATATTCATATTTGAATAACCGGTATACACCCACGCCATTCTGTTGTTGGGAGTACGCCCACCCCATTCAAAACACGGAAAAGCAGCTTTTTAAACATACTTCGTTAACGAATCCTAGGTCATATTTGATAGAAATCTGGAAACACTGGATAGTTACTTTAAGCCATTCGCATTGTTGCTCCTCTACTCACCAGTCGGAGGTGTGGCCCACAGACTTATTGTAGGTGTCACGTCTGTGCAGCACTACATCAGTCACCTGTAAGACTACAGTACAGGGGGAGAGAACACCAACTCCATGATGTCATAACAAGGGGACGAGGGGCTGTGATGTTACTAGACGTGTGGAGGAGATGAGGTTGCCTGGGGGTCTCGGAGTGGGTTGGGTGGGAGGTAGCAGGGCAGGAGAGGTGTTGAGCTGAGAGGAGGAGAGGGGTAGTCTGGAATGGTAGTACCAGTAGAAAGGTGGGTTTGCAGGGTCTTGTATAGTGGGAGAGGGGCAGGAGTGATGTCGAAGCACAGAACGTTTTCAGTGAGCTTAGAGGGTCATACAACACGAGGGTAGAGGTTATGCAGAAACAATGGAACGAAACAAGAGTACTGAAAGTGAGTCTCTAAATTGGCCACACAACCTGTGCGCATTCACCCAACATTCTCTCACAGAGGAGAAAAGGGAGAGGCGAAAAGAGGAGAGTGTGGTCCCGAGGGGCCAAAGGAGAGAGAGAACGTGACGAAGAGAAGGTTACGGGGATGGAGAGAGAGGTTTTCGGAGAGAAGGGGGTACTCACTCTGCCTCCTCCTGTGCAACAGGACACTTGTACTGAGCCGTACTGAACAGACAGATATCAGCATACTGACGCACTGCAGCAGGGGAGAGAGAGGGGTTAACAACACCAGGAGAGGCAAAATACTGACAGACACACACAGCAACAAAAGATGGAGAGAGCAGAGGAGTGGCAGATGGGAAGGTCGCGCGCCTCTCCTCTGATACAGCCTTCCCCAAATTGCTCCGAAACCTTCCCCCTTGGGCCTAACCCCTCGATGTTTGTAGATCTGTAGGGTCTGGGTAGGTATCAGCAGTGCAGTGACGGAGCTTCTGCAGAAAAGAAGGGTTGGGGCGAGGGGGTTGAATTGGGGCCAGCTGGATTACACGTTTGTCTCTTACCTGAAATTTTCACCCTCTTCACTGTTTTGGTGGAGTTGTTGGTGACATGGACATTCACACTGATAGGCTCTCCGTGGTAGTAGAGCTGAGAAACAGGGGGAGGAGGAGAGGAAGACATAAGAGAGGAAGACCGAGAGAGAACGAGAAGGAAAGGAAGAGACAGAGAGAACGGGGAGGAGTGAATTCGGTTGGTTGTGTGATCATCTCAGGCTTTAACCAATCCAATCAACCAAATGTTTGCATAATGCTTTTAACTAATTCATACGCGTGTGTGTGTGTGTGTGTGTGTGTGTGTGTGTGTGTGTGTGTGTGTGTGTGTGTGTGTGTGTGTGTGTGTGTCCGTCGTGCAGCCATGCGTCTGTCTATGCGCGTCGGCCTCTGTCTGTCTCGGTGTGTCCTGTCCTACCTCTTTATCCAGTGAGGCCTCTAGATGTAGGGATCTATCTGACATTAGGAAGGATCGCGTTGTCTCCACCATGGGCTGAGGACCAGGCTTCTCAGGGGCATACTGCACCTTACGGATCACCAGACGCACAGAGTTCCTATAATAACATATATAATATCATATGAAAAAGCTAGTCATATAACACATACACACTAGGGTTATCAACAGCACAGAGTTCCTTAAACATCACATACACAATCACTTAAACCATCTGCACTGAATCCCTGAAAAAAAACGCATAGCTTCGACTACATTGTACCTTTTGTGTATTTTCTCCTCTACAGTCCTGGCGCAAAAGGCTCTGACCTCAAAGTCCACTCCACAAGCCTGAGCAGAGACGAAGGCAGAGGCAGAGGCAGAGACGAAGGCAGAGGCAGAGGCAGAGGCAGAGGCAGAGGGAGAGGCAGAGGCAGAGGGAGAGGCAGAGGGAGAGGCAGATATTCAATAAAAAGTTTATAGTGTATACAGTATTTGTGAGTTGTGTGTTGTGTGTGTGTGTTGTGTGTTTTGTGTGTGTGTGTGTGTGTGTGTGTGGTCTCTGTACCTTCCCTGTGTCCTCTGGTCCTGGCTGTAGGGTGACTGAGCAGGGCAGGTTCTGAGGGATCTGAAAGAGAGATATTTGGCAGTCCCACCACAGAATTAATACACAACTGCTCAACAACAAACAGGCACACAGACACCGGAGACAGAAATGCACAACCACAGAATTGAACGCGAGCTAAGAGCCGCTCAACAAGTCGATTAAACTGGTGTGTTTCCTGCGCAGCGGGC
This sequence comes from Salvelinus sp. IW2-2015, assembly GCF_002910315.2. NCBI lineage: Eukaryota > Metazoa > Chordata > Actinopteri > Salmoniformes > Salmonidae > Salvelinus > Salvelinus sp. IW2-2015. The sequence goes on along the minus strand of NC_036840.1, from coordinate 20,475,204 downwards.
CAGTCTACAGAAACTCACGGTGAAGTTGAATGGGTGTGCGTGCTGGCCAGCTTCTTCAGCAGTCTCTCCTGCAGGTGGCTGAGTGGTTTACGCTCTCCTCTGTGGTGAGGCGGGGAAGGCCTGGAAGGTGGAGATGTAGAGGTCTTTCCTGAAGGACAAACCCAGAACGTCCAGGTCCTCACGGCCATACCGGAACGCACAGGTCAGAGTCACAAACCCTCAGGAACTGGTGGAGGA